>NC_083358.1:3165000-3465000 GCF_030254825.1 Meriones unguiculatus
TCTCAACGTGTTTCCGGCATGTGACTATGGGAAGCTGATTCTGGATTTGTGGGGGAAACGCTCAGGTTTGTGCCCGTGTCAGATTTCATACAGAAGATGTTTTACAGTCAAACGTGGAAATAGAGATTTATAATGGAAATGCTTATTCAGTTTGAGCCAAAGCCAGACATTTCATGAGGGAAAATTAGATTAAACAGTAGATGCTTAGAAAGACAGCCTAAAACAGGTTCCCGGGCGGCAGGCAGGCGGCTCCTCGGCGTTTGAGGCCTCTAGTAAATACCGTTTTCTCTGACTCTGGGCTCGTAGGTCCCCAGAACGCCTGGTGCGGGGTCTGGTGATTCTTCCACACCACTGCAGGGTCAAAGCAGATGCTGTGGTGGGTAATCCAGTCCTGGCCCAGCGTGTTGTCTTTACGGGTTTAAAAGGCCATTCTAGATGGTGGGTTTGTGGGGTGCCCCGTCACCACTGACCATGGAGGTGTGGGGCAGGGAGCTCGGGAGGAAAGCACTCACGCCTGTTTGCAGGGGGAGGGGCTTCCTGCTGTGGTTGGACCTGGACCAGATTCTACCTGACCTGAGTTGGGTCAAGGAGTGTGGGAATGCTCCCATTCCAGGGCAGCCTGCCTCCGTCACACTTCCAGTAGTCTCCTGGTTACACAAGCATTTCTGATTTTGACAAAGCCAGGTTATCCATCACTTTCTTTTGTTGGCAGTGCTGATGGTGCCCTATCCAGGAAGCCACTGCCAAGTCTTTGCTCATACCATGTGCTTCTACAAGCTATATTTCTTGTGTGGATATGAAGGTATAGTGTGTGTGTGTGTGTGTGTGTGTGTGTGTGTGTGTGTCCGCGCGCGCGCGCGCGTACAAAGGTCAGAGGTCAACATCATACATCTTTCTCAATCACGCTCCACCATAATGTTTAAGTCAGAGTCTCTTACTCTCCTGGAGTTCTCCCATTCAACATGGCTGACCACTGGGCCAAGGGATTCCCCTCTCTCCACACACCAGCTGGGCAGGCATATGCTGCCAGGCATGGCTTCTATGTGAGTGCTGGAGATGCAAACTCAGTCCTCACATGCAGGACAAGCACTTTGCCAACCATCTCCCCAAACTCGCCTTGTTGTTTTTGTTCTGTGAGTTTTATGGTTTCTGTACTTCTATGTTTAACCTCTTTTGAGTGATGTGTGTGGAGTTGATGGGGTCCAACATCACACTTTGTATATGCACATTAAGGAAGCATCCCCCACTGAATTCTTAGCATCCATAGTGAGAAGGGTTTGACAGTGCCCCTGAAAACATGCTGCAGTGAAGGGATGGCTTATCTTGAGCCGACAGTGAATGGCTTTGTTGTATATTCAAAAAAAAAAAAAAATCAGGCACTTCAGCTGAGTGCAGAAGCAGGCGCAGCCTTCTCTCTGCCTTGAAGGTGAATGGGAAAAGGCTGCCATGCAACGCATGCTTTCTTGGCTTACCAAGGATGCTCAGCAAGCTACTTAGTGCCCTGGGTTCATTTTGAGTCTTGGATTGTGGTTCCATAGAGGGGAGGATGTGCTTCCTGCAGCTCTTAAGGCTCAGCTGGATGGGAAATCCTTTCCATGGGGCCAGGATCAGTATGGCACTAACCTTAAGATTTGAGGCATTCTGAAAGACTTGCTGTAGGATGTGAGTCGAGCCTGATCCATTGATAAGGCTAGGGAAGTGGGCCAGGCTGAGTCTTTGGGTAACAACACATGTGAGCACAGAGGGCCAGGCTCTGGCAAGGACCAGGGTAGGCGCTTTGGATGCTGCCTTAGTCAAACAGGTGCTGTTCTGAGGGAATATGATGGGGCCAGTTGTGTTCGTGTCAGCTGAAGCAGAGAGGGAAGCACATTGTGGAGGAACGCTGGACTTGAGCTTGGCAGGTGGGGGTTGGGTATGGGCTTTGAGAAGAGCTGTGAGAACTTGCTGTGTGGCTGTGCCGGCGAGGGCAGGAGAAGCAGCAGCAGGAGCATGCACAGTGCAGGGCAGAAGCACTGAATGGAGCAGCTGGGGTTTGTGGGTAAAGGCTGATCCATCAGCAGAGAGAGGGCGTGTGGAACCCCCAGATGCATTCAGAGTCTAGGGAAGGCAGCCGGATAGCTGGACGCCGGCATCTGCAGGGAGCCCGGGAGGCGGCAGCAGGGCATCCAAAGGAGAAGACGAGGGGTCTTTTATCTGACCCTGTGCTGTGACGGTGTCCCTGCTCCATCCTGACACCACATGCAGCCATGTGGATCTAGATGGAAGGTGGTCTCGAGTGCCAGAGCCGGACGCTATTGTGAGGTGGGGCTGTGTGACAGGCCGGGGCCTGCCCACATGACACTAGCTGATGCTCAGTCTGCAGTCACCTTGCTCGTCCAGGGCTGTATGTCATGGGCTCATCCTCAGCAGTTGTCTGGGGACTGAATGCTTCAGTCCATTAAGAAGTCCTGCTGCTCTGATGGAAGCCGTCCTGGCTGCACCTTGGGTCTGCTGTCCTGAAGACCACACTGGGGAATTCCCCAAGCAGCACATTGCTCACCTAAGGAGCTGTGGAGCTACCCCAGTGTTCCTACCAAGGAAGAAGCCAGGCAGGGCTAACCCCCATATTGAGAAACTCCAGAGTGGGGAATCCTGTTCTGTGCATTTTCGTGGCTATAATGTCAGTTTAATGTTGCTATCAGCTCAATGTTTATTTTTCTTTTTTAAAGAATGTCTGAATGAAACACTAATTTTCCTGCTAATATTTAACAAAGAAGCAGTCGTACTATGATTGAACTTGCTGTCAGTAATGTTTGCTATTTATTAAGAGCTGCACTGGCTACTTTACTCATTTCTGTCACAACCACAGTGAAGAAGGGTGTGGCTCATGGTGGGAAGGCAGGCATGTACCGTGAGGCTGCTGGGAAAGAGAAGAGGCCGATGCTCAGCTCTCTTGTTCCTCAGCCTGGGATCTCGCTCATGGTGGCTGTTGCCCACACTCAGGCCCTTTCCTCCTCAACTGAACATCTCTGGAAATCCCCTCACAGGCAGACTCAGAGTTCCAGGTGCTGGAGGAGATGAACCGCTGTGTCATCCCATTCCTCAGGCCATCTGCATGTGCATTACACTTCCTGTGACCCAGGCTGAGCAGTCGTGGCCGGAGAAAGCCACAGCCCAGCTCCTGTCCTGGTACCCACAGGGAGGGCCAAAGTGGGGTACCTTTCATCTGTACATCCGCAGACATGTTCTGATTAGATTCTGCCCCCGTAGTTATCCTTGTATTATCGATGTACGGTATAATTTTAACCACTTTTCTATGAATGGGACTCATAATTTGTGCATCTTTGAGGGTTTCAGCCATTTGCTGCAGCTGCAGTCATGATAAGAGGCACAGTTATAAGTGCAGTATTAGTCTCTAAGACTCGCTGATGATGCGTGAAGACTTGGAGCGGCATCTATTTCCTGTGCTTAAACCTTGAGGTGCTGCGGCTCTGCCTTGTCCTCCTCTGGAGTACCTTGGGCGTGTCCTTATTGCCCTGCCTTCCCTTCACTGCAGGGCTCCCGTTTCTGCTGGAGGCCAGGAGCTCCCTTGTCTCCTTTGTCTCTAGCGCCCAGGGAGGGCTGCTGAGGCCTTGACAGGGCGCAGGGATAGCTGAGGCTGTGTATAGTCGCAGTGCTCACCTCACGTGCCCAAAGCCCTGGGTTCGATCCTTCCCAGGGAGTTGCTGGGGTGTGGGTGAAGGGTGGTAGCCTTTGCCATCCATCCGTTTGCCCGTCAGCAGCTCATTGGGCTGGTACCTCTGGGCTGGAATGGCTGCTGAGCATTAGGATCATAGTCATTGTCAGCGTTCGGTGGACAAGGTCCTGCCCTGGGTCTCCACGTTTACACTCATCCGCCTCGTGAACACACATCTGTAAAGTTAGAGTGAACTCCGCTTTCTTTTTAAAAACAAAGCCCCATGGGGTCAGCGCTGAGGAGAACCTTGAGCTTGACCTTCTTGCTCCTACAGCCTCACTCCCAAGTGCTGTTGAGGGCACTGCCATGCCAAGTTTATGCAGTGGTAGGGACCAAGCCCAGGACTTCATGTGTGCCAGGCAAGCACTCCGCCAGCTGTGCCACTGCCCAGCCCTGCCCTCTTACAGTGAAAGGCTGCTCAATAGGTGGACGAACAAACTGCAGCAGCCTCTTAGTTATGGAGTGTTTCTGCCTAATGCGTTCCTTTAGTTACGTGTTGATTTATTTAGTACGTTATGGTCCATTTACCGCTGGTAAATGTCTGTACTGGTCCCTACAGAGGAAGTGGTGAGCACGACTGTGTAACCATGGACCCATGGGCCACGTGAGGGGAGATTCACAGGAAGGTGCTGCCAAGTGCACAGGGGAGAAAGCAGAGGACACAGGGAACCTGGTGCGGGGCGCTCAGCCTGAGAGGAGGCTGCGCGTGGTCAGCCGTGCCCAGCGTCTGCCGCTCCAGTCAGACGGAGCAGCTCGGGCAGCAGCCTGAAGTGTGGGGTGCCAGAAGACCAGGAAGGCACTTAGCGTGCTGCGCCTGAGACCCACGTAGAAAATGGGTCTGAACAGAAGACAGAGGTGGAAGAGCGTGCCACACACAGGGAGACACGCTTAGAGGAGGGAAGGAAGAGGGAGGAGCTCAGAACTCGTCGGGGCTCTGCTCTCAGCTCTTTGCCCAGCTGGGAAACTTGCTGGATAAGTCTCAGGACCCTGCTTCTGTAGCTCCATGGTTTGTCTCTCTGGTGTGTCCTCTTGTCCTCAATAGTCCGGGGTAATACTTAAACTTGACAAAGCTTCTGTGCGTCTGTTGGCAGCAGCGGAGCCTCTGTACTCCTGGGCATCTGGGAGCGAAGCCGTGCAGTGGTGGGTGGCCTCGTGGTCAGTGTGGGCTGTGTGGGGTCCTGTGCATTTCCCACTCTGTCCTCCAGTGCGTGCTGGGAGAAGGAAAGGGCAGGGGAAGATGGGCAACTCAAAGTTGTCCTGGGGTCCTTGACACTTCACACAGTGTCTTTGCAGTGTCTGTGAATCTGTTCACAGTCTCCGTTCCTGGATCGATTGGAGAACTTGTGTTTTACTAGGACATTTTTAGTTTCCTCTGAGTTTTCTTTTTTTTTTTTTGCCATGTGGTTGCTTCAGATTTTCTTTTATGCTTATAATAACATTAATGTATTGAATTTGTTTATGTTTTCCTTCTCATTTAAAGCCTGTGTGGTGTTCTGTCTCTCTTGTTCTTCTGTGGGCTTGAGAAGGAGCATCTTTGTAAGTAGCTTTGACTTGCTTCTCCTGTCCATGTCTATTCCATCAGTTTTGGGCTCTTCTGCTACATTTTGTGTTGTCTTCGAAAATGGCCAGAGTAGTGCGCTCTCAGCTCCTCCCATGACTCTGAAAGGTAGTTCAGTGATTTGGAACTAGGTACCGGAGTGGAATTCTCTATACAGAAGATGTATAAATTAATGCTAGGAACCTAAAGATGAATTCTCTGGTATTACCTGTTGAGGATTCATGTAGCTCTGTACCAGACATTAAAGAGAAAAGGGGAGGGTTACATACATACATACATACGTGTGTGTGTGTGTGTGTATGCGCGCGTGTGCGCACGCGAATATGGGCATGTACCCCAGGAGTGCTCCTGCAGAGATCAGAGTGGCACAATAGCATGTTCCCTCATTTTTGAGACAAGATCACTCGGAACCTGGAGCTTTCCATCATGTCTGGGATGGCTGGCCAGAAGCTTGTAGGATACACCTGTTTCCATCTGCCCGTGCTGCAGCTAGACAGACTGCTTTTACATGGCTGCTCAGGGTATCAGCTCAGGTCCTGTGCTTTAACATCAGACACTCTTGCCACTCAGGTGTCTCCATAGCCAACATACCTTTTAAGTTTGAGTTTCTGTTACGTCTGTAAAAAGCAGTCATCTAAAGAACCGGTGGGCTCTGCGGAAGCCTACTTCACTGAATGAAATGCACTTTAGTGGAAGAGGGGCAGGAGTGTTTGCTTTTTCCCTCTGTCATCACTCTTTGGTTTCCAGGGACTGGGTTTATAGAAGTCTAAATCATGTCGGAAATAACAGCAATCCAGGGCAGCCTGCGATCTTTTAAAAATAGTAATTCTAGGTAGACAGAGAAAAGGCAGCCATTCCTCTGTCTTTCTGAGAACGCAGGTCAGGATGTCTGTGCATCTGCTTGTATTTTGTGCCTTCATTTGTCATATCCTAAGATCCCTTATTACCTCAGTTACTCAGGGCTCAGGGGTAAATAACATGAGGCCGTGCCCAGACAGATAGCTTTTTTCTTTTAGTATTGAGGACAAAGCAAAGCAAAGAGCTGCTACCTAGGAAAATATCCGCACTTCTCAAAGATGCCTGTCTGTTCATGCTGGCCACCAGGAACTCGCCAGAAAGTTATCACACTGTTTAGCTAATTGAGATTTTAATCTTGTCCAACTGAACTGTAGTTGGATATTATGCTAATGGGAGAAGGACAGGAGCTGTTCCTTAGGTCCACAAATAAGTGCCCTCACCTGTCTGAGCTGGGCAGGTATGCAGCGTCAGCCACATTTCTGTACGGTTAAAGATAACAGAGAAGGACAAAAAGTAGGATTTGTTTCTGTAGGTGTTTTGTGACTGGTGCATCCTGGGAAAGTTTCTCTAAGAGTGGTGGTCGTGGTTCTCTATCAGAGTTCCAGTCAGCCTGTACATCAGCATAGACAGGCACACCCAAGCCATGTGAACGTGCAATGTGCACACAGGAGTAAGAGTGTTGGTGTGAGCAGAGGCAGGGGCGAGAGACGAGAGGTCAGCCCGGAGAGCCGTGTTGATCTTAAGTGTGTCAGCCACAGCTGTCTGTTTCCTGTCCTCCAATTCAGGTGAAGGAGATGTTTGTGGACGACACCATGAGAAGTGCTGCTGAGAAGTGAGGAGGAAGCACACCCATCGGAGCGTCCCAGGAGCTGTGTCTGAGGAAGATGAAACCCAGACAACCAACCTTTACCCGTGTGTTTGTCACAGTGTGTGATGGCCAGGAGGGGCGTTCACCGCGCCGTTGCTTATGACCGCGTCTCGTCTCTGTGGATATGAGTGATCCAAGGCCACCACAGGGAGAGAAGCACAAGCTTGGCAGAGCCGCCTCCAAATTCAAGGAACCTTCCAGAACCATGCAGTCTGATGACTATTTTGCTCGGAAATTTAAAGCCGTCAATAGCGGCATGGGACCGGCTCCTTTAAACACCTCCAGTCCCAGTGAGGGCAGCGGAGGCGGTGGCGGACCAGCCAATGGTACCCCAGCGGTGCCCAAGATGGGAGTGAGGGCCCGAGTGTCGGAGTGGCCTCCTAAGAAGGACTGCTCCAAGGACCTGGCCTGCAAGACGCTGTGGGAGAGCCGCTCTCAGTCGAGCTACGAGAGTGTGGCCTCCATCATCCAGAATGGCCAGAACGACCAGGGCGACAGGCAGCAGGAGGAGCAGCTGGACCTGGACTTTGTGGAGGCCAAGTACACCATCGGGGACATCTTTGTCCATTCTCCCCAGAGGGGGCTCCACCCCATCCGGCAGAGGAGTAACAGCGACGTCACCATCAGCGACATCGATGCCGAGGACATCCTGGACCAGCGCGCCGTGAACCCCAACACGGGGGCCGCGCTGCACCGGGAGTACGGGAGCACCTCCTCCATAGACAGGCAGGGGCTGTCCGGAGAGGGCGTCCTCGCCGTGCTCCGCGGGTACCGCCTAGAGAGCTACGACCCGAAGCTGACCAGCTCCTTCGACTGCCCGGATTACTTTCCCTGTGACGCCGCCATCTCTCCCAGCCTCCACGCTGCCGCCCAGATTTCCCGGGGAGAGTTCGTGCGCATCTCGGGGCTGGACTACAGGGATGGCGGCCTCCTGATGGGGAGGGGCCGAGACAAGCCCTTTAAGCGCAGGCTGAAGTCAGAGTCGGTAGAGACGTCGCTCTTCCGGAAGCTTCGGACGGTAAAGAGCGAGCACGAGACCTTCAAGCTCGCGTCCGACCTGGAGGAGGGCCACCGGGACCGGGGCGTCCGCCCTTGGCGGTGCCAGAGGTGCTTCGCCCATTACGACGTGCAGAGCATCCTGTTCAACATCAACGAGGCCATGGCCACGAGGGCCAGCGTGGGGAAGCGGAAGAACATCACCACGGGGGCCTCGGCTGCGTCCCAGGCCCCGGTGCCCGCGGGCCCGGCCGCAGGCTGCGAGTCCCCGCTGGGCAGCAAGGAGGACCTCAACTCCAAGGAGAACCCAGATGCCGACGAAGGCGATGGCAAAAGCAACGAGCTGGTCCTCAGCTGCCCGTACTTCCGCAACGAGACCGGCGGGGAGGGCGACCGGCGCATCGCGCTGTCCCGGGCCAGCTCGGCCGCGCTCAGCGCTGGGGAGAGCTGCTCCTTTGAGTCCTCCCTCAGCTCACACTGCACCAACGCTGGCGTCTCCGTCCTGGAGGTGCCTCGGGAGAACCAGCCCGTCCACAGGGAGAGGGTCAGGCGCTACATCATAGAGCACGTTGACCTTGGGGCCTACTACTACCGCAAGTTCTTCTACGGCAAAGGTAGGCGTCCGGGGCCGGGGCTCTCGTCTCCCCACTGCTGGGCATCAGTTCCTTTCTGGGGACACATAAGTAACCCCCTCCCCCAAGTGTCGTAAGGACAAACCAAGCTGGACTTCCGTCAAGATTCGCTCCAGGGAGCCAGTGAATCCATTAGACTTCCTGGAGTGTGGGCGAAGGTGGTTGTGGGCAGGTTACAGGTGGCCTTGCGGCGGCCATGTGCAAAGTCTGTGCCCAGCATGTATGGCAGACGGCTGCCCACATGGGAGCCTTCTTCCCTTGTTCTCGCCCCTCCTGAGACCACAGGCAGTTAGGGAAGGGATGGCTGGGTGTCAGGTAGGGTCCTCCACCCTCCCTGCCATTTCTTTTACAAGACATCAGCAGTCAAAAGGCCCGGCTGCCGTGGTCTTGCATCACAATGCCCAGGGAATGGCTTGGGAGGAAGGATTTGTTTTGACATGGTCTCAGAGTCCACAGTCGAGTGTCCGTGTGTTCTTGGTGTGGACATGAGAGCATGTGTGCACAGAATTTCTTCATTGCACAGTGGACAGAAAGGAAGAGAGGAAGGGACGGAGTGATGGCGGAGGGAGGAAGGGATGGAAGGACGGAGGGAGTTACTGGCGATCAGGTGTCTCTTTCAACACAACTGCAATGACCCGCTCTACCAGCTGCGTTCCATGTCCTAGAGTTTCTCAGGCTCCCCAAAGCAGTCCCCCCCCCCCCCCGCCTCAGCTACAGACCCTTTGCCTAACATAGGGACCTGAGGGGACATTGAAATCATACCGGTCTCCGGGACTGCCATGGGCTTCACTGCCTTAGAGCTGCTTCCCCAGGTCCTAGGGCCATGGCCCACTGGGCTTGGGCAGTTCTTGGTCAGTTGTCATCCCCTGCAGCTAAAAGCCCCAACATCTGGCCATGCTGATCATCCCCACCAAGAGCGCACCCTCCTCTGATGCCATCTTACTTGGCGTCCTGTGATCACAGCGTCCCTGCCTGTTCCTCTCCATGGCTCCTCACACTGGATGGACTGCAGAGTTCCGTAGTGCTTTCCCGCCGTTCTTTGCTCTTGAACCTCGTTTGTTCAGCCAGGCTGCACGCCTGTGATCCCAGCACTCGGGGAGGCAGAGGCAGGCGGATCCCTGTGAGTTAGAGACCAGCCTGGTCTGCAAAGCGAGTCCAGGACAGCCAGGGCTACACAGAGAAACAAACCATATGTCAAAGCCCTGTTGAAAGAATTCCTGAATTAACCAGATTTCATGGTTCTGAAAATAGGATTATTTGGGCAGAGATGAGGAGCTAAGAGTTCTTTCTGGTGTCATTACAAAATTTATTATATTATATTATATTATATTATATTATATTATATTATATTATACTATATCATATTGCTTTCACTTTTGTTTGCTTTGCCACAGTTTTGGTTACCAGTGCCCTTCTTTGCCCATTCCCAACTCTCACTGCTTTGAATTCTGTCCTTGTCACAGGAGAGCCCAGAACCTCTGAAGTGTGTTTCTGTGTGTGCCTGACTGTACCCCTACTGTGCCTGTCCCTAGGCACCAGCTCTTAGACATGAGGAGGACTGGGATCCTGGAAGGGGGATCCTGCTTAGGCTCTCCAGAGGGGTCAAAGGGAACAGGCCTCCTCACTGAGACCTGTCACAGCTGAGGGCTGACCTGTGAAATAGAGTCTGTGCAGCTCAACGTCTGGGCAGCTGAGTGCTGGAGAGTTAGGGTATCAGGGTGAAGAGGCTTCTCTGGTCCTGTTGTGCAAATGATTAACAGCTTCCCACTCAGTGTGTCTCACACCCAAAGTGTGTGTGAGAAGAGCAATCATTGCCCCAGCCATTGCCACCACTGGGCTTGCTAGTGACTTCAGGGTCTGTCCCGGGAAGTCTGTGCTCATCTGTAACCTGTTCTGCAGGCTTCGCTGTAGTGATTTATTTCCCTTGCTTTCTGATGGAGACGATGGAGACACTAGAGAGCATTGTCAGACTACTGAGGCTGGTGAAGAAGTCAGTTCATATCCTCCCAGAAATAATTCCTGTGTCCACACCCTGGAGTGCATGGTGAGGGCTACCGAAGCAGCTGGGAAGCTGAGTTCTAGGCTGTTCTGTGAAGCCCACAGAATTGAGATGTGGAAACACTGGTTTTTCCGCTGGGAAGAAGCCTGGGGCTGAGGAGAAGTGACCGCAGAGAAAGCTGCTGAGCTTTAGTGCGGAGCACACTCCTGCTTCCTCAGGGCTCCGTGCGTTGCCTATGACCCGGTGTGACTCGAGATGGAGTCGGCAGCAGGAGTGCCTGCCTGGAGTCGTTAGGGAGCACAGCCTGAGGGTTCAGGTGAACAGACCAGCCTAACCCCAGAGCCGAGCGAGCTGGACTAGCCGCAGGCCCCTGCAGGCTCACCAGCCACTGCACAGCACTGTGGCTAACCCAGGCCCACCAGGACAGGCTCTAGGGCCAGGCTCTGCGAACAGCTGCCCATCTTTCCCCTTCTCCCTTCTTGTCTATGGCTCTCAGGGGACCTGCTGGTAATCTCTACGGCACTTTTTACTTTCTTTTTCTCCTTGTGAAACTCCTGGTGCCCGGGGTCGGCCCCTGTGCAGGCTTTCTGCGTGCTGGGCCACTGCTGTGCAGAGGTCATGGCAGTCAGGGAAAGGTGTCTCAGCAACTTCAACCAAGGGGCGGCCGGCCACCGTACACAGAGCCAGCCGGCAGCGTGGCCTGTTCAGACAAGTCCTCCCACCTCTCCTGAGAGTCTGGAAGGAAATGAGCCTGGCAGGAAGATGGCTAGCAGAGGTCTCTGTTGGCGACCTCTGCTCTGCACTGTCACGCCCCCTTGCTGTATCGTCTCTCAGCTCAGCCATTTGCAAGAGTCCTTGCCTCACCCCAGATGGGTCTTGCAGAGCCCTGGTCAGCTCCTGACACCTGTGTGACAGCAGCTGGGCTGGGTGTCACAGGGCTGACGCTGCCACCATGAGCTCATGCCCCTCTGCCCCTGGAGCTTCTATCCTGTTGCTGTGCTGAGGTGCCCTGACAAGTGCAGCTTAAGGAAGGGCTCATTTTAGCTCACAGTTCGGGGCGAAGGCCATCGTGAGTGGGAAGTGTGAGCAGCAGGAGCTCGAAGCAGCTGCTACCTCAGCTCCCCAGTCAGAGCCCAGGGAGAAATGCCAGCCAGCATCGGGCTTGACCTCGCTGGGTTGTGCAGCCCAGGGTCCCAGTCACAGTCGCGCTGTGATGAAGATGGCCCACAGGTGTGCCCAAAGGCCATCTTCCACAGAATTCTGGATTTTCTAGTTGACATCGTGGACTTAATGCTCTCTTTCCTTCTCTTCCCTGCCTCATTTTTTCCTTTTGTCCTTTCATTCTCCCTTTTCTTTCTGCTTCCCTACCTCCCTCCTTTATAAAATGGCACCTGACAGGACATGTTTGGTTTCTTCTTGCCTTATCAGCTTTCTTGAAGAGTGGGGGCAACTTGGAGGGAGCAGGGGAGCAAAGAGTTTCAGCGTGGCACAGGGCTCCATTGTGGCAGTGGCACTACCCAAATTAAACCACACTGAGGCTTCTCTGTCATTCTGCACCTTAGCAGGTAGAACTGTCCTGTGGGGGACTGAGGCAGACACCTGGAGAGCCTGAGTCCCGGGGCTGGTGGCTTCCGTGACCTTGCAGTGTGCTTTGTCCCTCAGTACCAACAACCTACCAGAGCTGCCCTCATCTGTCTCTTCACCCCTGGCCTCAAGGTGTACAGAGCACCTTCCACCCCTGCCCAACCCACAGGTGACTTACAATTAACCTCTCTTCCAAGACTCTGTGGAGTCTAGAAGCCGCCTCGGCTGGCAGGGCACCCCAGTCCTGTCTCCTCATTGGGGTTAGGAATTCCCCCCCTTCTTGGTAGAACAGCCAGGACACACCAAGATGCTGCAGTTCTCATTTCCCACACTGCAATCTTGTTAACTGGTTTGTTTGTTTTTTTTTTTTTTTCCTATCATGTTCTATTATATCTGTGTGATATGTGGATTTTCATTCAACTTATCAACAGCCTTCTCACAGCTTCCATCCTGCCAGGGAAGGATTTCATTTGATTCACTCTTGAAACAATTTTATGGAAATCATTAGCTCATTGGTTTGGAAATAAGGCCAGGCTGTGGGGGGCGAGGGTCTGAATGCACATGGCTATTGAGGGGCTTGCTTGAGAGCGAGCCTCTGTCCAGAGCGCCAGGGCTTCCCGAAGGGGCTGCAGGATGCCCTTTGAAAGAGTTGCCTTTGTTCCCCCAGGGTGGGGGAGGGGCAGGGACCGTGCTCACATCTTCATGGTCTGTGGGCATGCTCTGTATGGGAGTTAGACAGCATGTTCTCAAATCTAGGGGAATTTTAATTCCTTTAGAAATACACAGGCATCCTGCAGACTTCTTGCTGAATCCAAAGGCTCTGTGAGGTTCCCAGCAGAGCCTGGTGAGGCAAAGCTCTGCACGGGCAGGCCAGGCACGGTGCCTGTGGGCCGTGGGGCCCTAGCCTGCATCTGCATCCAGAAATTCAGGCCTGTGCGTGAATCCAAGCCAGAGCCAGAAATGGATGCCAGATGTGGCTGAGGCACAGGTCAGCAAGGGGGTGGAGGGACAGGGAGCACCTTCCCTCATTCTCTGTTCACTAGATTGTGCTCCTTGTCATCTTTAATGAGAGAGAGCTAACAATTCCCGGTTCTTCAAAGCAGGGCTTCTGGGTGAGTGGACTGTATATGCCTCAGTCCTCACTGAGTCCACCCTGTCAGTCACCTGGCAGCATCCCAGGAAACCCACATCGGAAATCTTCAGCACTCTGTCAGAAAACACAATTAGAAGTGTTGAGATTTTGAAATACATACATATCATATATCATGCACACACACACACACACACACACACGAACTATATGAATTCTAAAAATCTGAGACCAAATCTGAAGAAAAACCAGTGACCATCACAGAGAGCTACAGGGCATTGCCAAGAACAGTGAAGCCCCAAATCCGTGGAAGGACAGTTAGCTGCCACTGGGAAAGTTCTGTACTCGTCAGTGTCTGCTGTAAAGACAGGTCTCCGCAGTGGCTGGGCCCTTGTCGCTGAGGCCCAGGAAGTGAGCAGGTGGCCTCTGTTGCTGCTTTACTGCTGACTCGGGCACAGAGAGCTGCTCAGCTGCTTCACGCCTGGCCTGTGTTTGCTGACACTGGAGCTCTGGGCCAGTTAGCTTGCCTGTGGTCCGCACTAACTGTCCCCACCGCACTAACTGTCCCCGCCACACGGGCATCTCTCTTCTGAAGCTGACTCACCTGTGCTCCAAAAGCAGGCTCCTTGCTGCTGCTGGGCTTCCGGGTTCCAGAAGGCAGAATATCCGTTACACTAGTCTGCTCCAAGCAGTATGAAATGAGAGGCCTGTGTTTCGGCCTTGCTGGCTGGAGCGGAGCGGGCAGCGGCCCTTGATGACTTCACAAGTCTCCACAAGTCCCCAGAGCCCAAAACCACAGCTAGAGGCTCCCCAAACTCAAAAACTGAAAGTCGGGCCATATTAGCTAAAAGCAAAAGTTGGCATTCAGAGGGGACAAATGTGGTGTTTTGCATAAGGATGAAAATAAATCAGTGTTTAAGGAGAGAGCCAGCCGTTGGAGAAGGGCCGGGGGTTCGTAAAGAAATGAATGGCAGTTCTGGGGTCACATCTGCCACCTGCTCTGCACAAATCACTGTGTGAGGTGCCTTAGCCTTCGTTAACAGGTGAGTGCTCAACTGTCCCTGTGCTCTGCGTGGCCGACTCCCTCTGCTGTGCTGTGCTCAGAGAGAGGTGGTGACCTTTGACCTCGTTATGTGCGGCTGAGAGCTGTCCCCAGAGCAGGGAGTGTCCCATCACTGAGGGTCCTAACACTGACGGGGGACTGCTTCCTTGAACGTGGTCCCTGCATCCCCCCTGCTAAGTGATGCCTGGCATGTGGTTGTCAGCAGATGGGTAAAGGCTGACTATCCGTTAGCAAGGGTGTCCTAGCCGGGGCAGTCAGCACTCAGGAGGCAGAGGCAGGTGGATCTCTATGCCTTCGAGGCCAGCCTGATCTCAGTGAGTCCAGGATGTGCAGGGAAACCCTGTCTCAGAACAGACAAACGTCCTCCTGCGCCTGCTACATGGGACACCCCAAGGTCTGCTCCTGTCGTGGGGTTCTTTGACTTGGGTGTTCTTCAAGGACCAAGGAATTATGGGAAAGAAAGATGAACTTGGTGGAGGAGTTCTGGGTTTGTAGGAGCAGTAGTGACCTACACAGCCCAGTAACCTCCATGTGCTTCCTGTCTCCAAATTTCTCAAGACACTAGGGACAGTTTAATGTCAGGGTGACCTTTGCCACTCCACTGACAGCTAAGATTACCCTGGCTAATCTGAGTGGCTCATTGGGTAACCTCCGAAGCCTGATGCCGAGTGAGAAGGTCAACTTTCTCAGGGAAGGGAGCAGCACGGCCTTCATTGACGGCTCTGGAGAAGCCGGCCCTCCTCAGCGCTGAGGATGGCGAGCCAGACTCCTGAGCGCTGTCTGTGGACCAGCTTTGCTGGAGTGAGGAGCTCATGGCCCACCCTGACGGTGCGAGAGGAAACGCGGCGCTGCCCTTGCCATATGAACCAATGCTCTCTCTTTCTCTCTCTCTCTCTCTGTCCTAAATCTGCTCTTTGGAATCCCAGAGCACCAGAACTACTTTGGAATAGATGAAAACCTTGGCCCTGTGGCAGTCAGCATTCGGCGGGAGAAAGTAGAAGACCCCAGGGAGAAGGAAGGGTCCCAGTTCAACTACAGGGTGGCCTTCAGGACAAGTGAGGTAAGAAGCCGCTGGGGGAGTCTAACCCTCCACACTCACTGGCACTTTAGGAAATGTTAGAAAACCGAATTGCGATGTCAGTCCTCTGCTGTTTAAGGACACAGAGCGACAGTTCCGTGGCTTTCCCCTAAGGGCGGACTTGGAAGCCTGCCCTGGGTTTTAGGTGGCTGTGGTCTTACCACCTCACGCACCACGACATCGCGGTGAAGGAGGAAGGCTCCAGGGCTGAGACAAGACCACAGTGAGCTACACAGTTCCCATCAATTGGAAATGAGTTTAAAGCTGAGTGCAGAAGATGAGCCTGCAGCGGGGCTGGCCTCTGCCAGGCACAGGGAACCTGAATGGCCACGTGTCCATCCTGCCCACACCACGCAAGAGCAGCTTGTGGTACCCACTGGCCTCGAGACAGGACACAACCAAGATACTGCGTTCATTGTGCAGCTCAGTGCCAGACGCCAGACACCCTGAGGCGTGTCAGGACCTGGTTCTTTGGCCCAGGCAGTCAGAGCGGGGCCTTCCAGAAAGCGCCAGCTGACCGCCTTAAGCCAGAGGAAGGAACCTTTTCTGGTTTCCGTTGCTTCTATAGTCACAGTGATGTGTGTGACTCAGCTGGTATGTGCAGGTGTCCTGCTGGCGCTGCTCGCTCGCTGCTCATACAGGCTGAGCCCTTCCCGGGAGTGACAGCTTCGAAGACAGACCTGTGCAGACTGAAGTTTAAGATAGTGATTAAGCTTAAATAATTGATGAAAGCAGCTGTGCTGGTGGCTGTCACTGTAGTCACCTTCCCGATGACAGCATGGCTAGCTCAGGGCACAGCCTTTCTGATGCACAGAGAACACTGTGCATGTGCCGGGTGTCACTATGACATACTCTGTTCCCAAGGTCGAGCAGTGGGGCCATTGGCCACCGCAGTGGCTTTTTCCCTGTCATGATTGGAAGCGTGACGTCACCCAGGTGTCTTGATTACTTTTCTGTTTCTGTGACGGCGCCATGACCAAGGCAATATCAAAGACATCATTTACTGAGGCTCATGGTTACCAAGGCTTAGAGTCCCTGACCATCATGGCAGGGGTTGTGGCCGCAGGCGGGAAGGCAGACACGGTGCTGTAACCGAAGCTAAGAGCTCACAGCCTTGGTCTGGAAGCTGGGAGCAGAGAGAGAGCTAGCAGAACGGCATGGGCTCTTGAAACCTCACAGCCTGCTCCCAGTGGCACACCTGCTCTAAGCAGGCCACATCTCCTAGTCCTTCCCAAACAGTTCCCCCAACGAGGGACCAGGCATTCAAATCCATGAGATGATGGGGGCGACTGTCATCAGACTGCACACCAGGCTTCAGCAAAGCCCAGGACGGGGTCCGGCAGTCCCCCTCTCAGCCCCAGGAGTGCTCAGCTGGTACTCAGCAGCAGCCCGGGGAGGAGTAGAGCAAAGCCCAGGACGGGGTCCAGCAGTCCCCCTCAGCCCCAGGAGTGCTCAGCTGGTACTCAGCAGCAGCCCGGGAAAGAGTAGAAGCGAGTGGACAAACGTACAGAGGAGAAGGGCACGGGCTTGCCCTGTGCTCCCTCCTCAGCCTCCCACAGGGCTTCAGGGCATTTGGTGTAGCTCTGCCCTGCCCCCTTCACCCTCAGGCCCTTGTGGTGACTCCCTGTCCTGCTGGGGGGCTGTTGTTGAGAAAGAGGATGCTGCCTCTGCTTTCAGGTGGAGTGCCTGGCTTTCATTTGCTAAACCGTTAGGTCCCTGTGAATACTCAGCAACAGGCGCTAACTGGAGTCTTGTTTGCCCAGCTCACCACCCTTCGAGGAGCGATCCTAGAAGATGCGGTCCCCTCCACCGCCCGGCACGGCACCGCCCGGGGCCTGCCCCTCAAGGAAGTCCTGGAGTATGTGGTCCCGGAGCTGAGCATCCAGTGCCTGCGGCAGGCAGCCAACTCACCCAAGGTCCCAGAGCAGCTGCTCAAGCTGGATGAACAAGGGGTATGTGCAGGGTGGGGGTGCGTGCAGGGTCGGGGTGTGTGAAAATGGGGCTTCCCTCCAAAAGGTAAGGTCTCACTGTGTCTTTGGCTGGTCTTGAACTCAGAACCCATCTGCCTCAGTCTCCCAAGTAGCCAGAGTTACAGATATGAGCTGCCACACCAGGCTCTCAGGTTCTTGTGTAAGGCCATTTATTGGAATGCCTCCAAGTGAAGGGTACGTTCCCCGAGGCAGCTCTAGAAAACCCCACTGAGGGCCCATTTTCCCCAAGCCCTGGGGGTCTTTCTGGGTGGGAGCAGAGTGGTGAATCCAGTTGACAAACTGTGGCCTGCTGTGTTCCCACAGTGAGGCCAGAGGCTGTGCCAGGGGCTCTAAAACCTCGGCCGAACACTGTCTTAGCTCTGGGCAGCCGTGAGCGGATTGTGGAGGCAGGGGCCACAGCTGTTTTCCTTGCTTTGTCTCCCGGCTGCGTGATGCTGACTTGTCTTTATTTTGTGGTGATGTTTGGACCTGAGTGCCAGCTGACCTCTCAGCTCCGGCAGAAATCAAGGACTGTGGGAAGAGAGGCTATTTCCCCCTAAAAGAGATGCGGTTCGCCACCACCCAGACACTGCCCTCTTCCTCCTGTTTATTTTCCTGAGAGCAAATCTGCCTGTGAGGGCAGCAACACACCAAAGGAGAAGTCCATGTATTTGAATAGTCACTGACCTCGCTGTGGCTCCTCTCTCCTGGGGACTGCAGTCATTCTGCTTCCTGTGGCTGGTGCCTGGCCATCTCATTTCCCCCAGGACACAGTCAGTGGAGATTCTAGCTTGTTCATTTTGATTTGGGGAAGATGTTTCAAGCAGGGAGACAGAGCACTATGGAGAACTGAAAAGAAGTTATGATGTTAAGGCCTTGAGGGGTTTGACACATTGTCTTTATGTATTCACCTCTCAGCTTCTGTAATGCCACTCTGTGTGTGTGTGTGTGTGTGTGTGTGTGTGTGTGTGTGTGCCCCACACGTATGTGCTGCCTGTGGAGAAAGTGTTAGATGCCCTGGAGCTGAACTTAGAAGCAGATGTGAGCCCCCATGTGGATGCTGGAAGTTCAGATTGTCTGGAAGGTCAGCAAGTGCTCATAACACGAGCATCTCTCCAGCCCCCTTCCTTCCTGCTTTTTTTTTAAATATTTCTTTGGGTTTCTGTGTGTGAATGTTTTCCTGTGGGTATGTAGGACATGAGAAGAGGGCACTCGCTTCCCTGAAGATGGAGTTAGAGCTAACTGTGTGCCATTGTGTGGGTGCTGGGAATTGAAATTATGTCTCCTGTGAGAGCTCTCTGTGCTCATTGCACACTCCCTCCTCTCCGTTTTAAAGAGACTGTTGTGGTATACACAGTGGGGAACTCATAGGCTGGCACACACACTCATTACAGCATCTTTGGCTGGCACACACACACACACACACACACACACACACACACACACACGTTACAGTGTCTTCGGCAAAGTCTGTCCTAAACGAAGCTGCCACTTGCTCCTGAGCCGCATGGCCCAGATACAGGTGGACCTCAGGTTTGCTTCCTAAGGGCGCCAGGTCCACCCGGCCAGCTGAGCTGAGTTGCTGCAAATGCAGCCTGACTGACAAGAAAATTCATAGGCTTCCTTTCTTTTCTCCCTTCATTCGTATTTAAATCTTCTTGTTGATAACAACAAAGTGTCTTAGTCACTGTTCTGTTGCTGTGGAGAGACACCATGACCAAGGCCACTCTTGTAAAAGAAAGCAGGTAACTGTGGGCTGGCTTACAGTTGTTTGACTGTCATCAGGGCGTCCGGACAGACTTGGTGCTGGAGGAGCTGAGAGTCATTCATCTTGATCCATGAACAGAGAGAGGCTGGTCTGGGTGACACACTTCCCCAACAAGGCCACACCTCCTAATCTTCCTAATCCTTCTCAGGCAGTGCCACTCCCTGGTGGCTAAGCATTCAAGTTATTACTGCAGAGGCCATCCTTGTTCAGAACAGCACCTAAAGCTTCTGGTGTCGGGGACACAGTGTCTAGCCGTGACCCTGCCCTAGGAGGAATAGATGTGGCTGAGTCCCTGCTGTCTGTGTGTCTGTCCTGTCCAGAGCCCTGAGCCATAGGAAACCTTGACAGTCTAGTGTTTGAGTGTGTCAGAGTTCTCATGTCCCTGGCTGCAGTTTATCTGAGACAGGTTGGGGGTGGGTCAAAGCACAGCTAAGTGTGGAGATCAGCCTGGGTGGGCAGCTGAGAATGACAGCGTGGTCTGGGAGTTGTCTGTGTGGACGTGGACATGAGCAGCGGAGCCTGCTGTTGGCCTCCAGGGAAGTGCCATTTTTGACCATTTTTCAGTATCTAAAAGAGGCCAAGTGCCAATAGGTTGCCTCCTGAATCTCATTAGAGTGTTGCCAGCTTGTGGTGAGCGGCTCTGCATCCCTGGAAGCTCTTCTTTCTGAGCTCTGTCTTGCTGGCAACTCACTAGAGAACAGACAGTGGAGCCCGGTTCCTGCCCACATTCCATGTGTCCCTGTATCTACAGGCTCTGTATTCTGACACCTGCCCTCACGTTTCCAAAGCTGTAGATACCTCTGACACAGGTATAGATCCAGTCACAGTTTGGGGGTTTGGGGTTCCAGAATGACAGAATGTAAAGTTGACAGCAGGATTCTAAGCAGGGAATCTCCCAGGATTTCATCTTCGGGTAGCTACCCTTTGCTCAAGGAACAGCATGTGTCTACCAGGCGTGGGGAGTCAGCAGACACATGCCAGCCCATGGGGAGCTCTGCCCAGCCAGCTTGAAACCACACCTTCGAGGACACAGGGCGTGGCAGTGATGGCCCTGGTGTGCTGTGGTTTTAATGGTGGGCACTGCATATTCTCGGGTAGTGCAGGGAGAAGTCGGGAGGTGAGGGCTGCCCATGTGTGCACAGTCAGGTTTGGGGCCTCTTGATGTTAGCCTGGCCTTCCTCGAAAGTCAGGTGCCTCTGTCCTAAAGCTCTGCACACCCTAAAACATCTCCAGAGCAGCTCAGGGCACCTGCGGCTCATGAGGAAACAGCGAAGCGATTTTAAAGTGTACTTGGTGATTTTCTTTTGGGGGAAGTTTCCTTTCGTGACCTCAGTAAAGAATAAGCCAGCATTACCAGGTATGCGGCCGTAGCTGCCGCACCCTCTCGCAGCCAAGGCCAGAGTCTCTGTCACCCTGGAGACAAGAAGCTGGTGGCCCACACTGCCCACCCAGCCTGGCACCTGTCAGCAGAGAAAGCTGCTTCTGACATGCTTGTGCACCCATCCAAGAGAGAGAGAGGCTTCCGGAGCCTGCTGTGGTCACCCAGGAAGCACCAACACTGTCTTGCCGTGGGTAGAGGTGATGGGACTGTTGGCTGTGCTCCTGCTCCCCGAGCTGCCTGTCACTGTGCCTTGCACAGTGCTGGAGTCAGTGGTGGGGTTCTGTTAGGCGCTGTTTCCCGCCTCAGCACTGAATCCGCCATCTACGGAGAACTGGCACCCTAAAGGTTTGTCAGTCTTCCCAGCTGCTGCTGATGTGAGGCTCAAGGCCTCTGCTTGCAGGACCGAGGGGTGGGGCTTTTGCAAAAGAAGCCATTGCTGAAGCTGGATCTGGTTTCTCTTTGGTTCCTGAGGAAATCTGTGGCTTCCACTTCTTCATGGTCGGATTGTGAGGTAGGAACTGCTCAGTTGCCGCTACCGCTCCTTCTGAAGTACCGTGACCGCAGCCAAGGTTTTCTTTTCAAAATAGTCAAAAATGTGAGAAATGACTATAATTGAACAACCAAACTTACCATGGCAGAAACAAAACACTTTCTGTGCATGCGCACGCATTGCGGTTCTCCCTGGAATCCTTTTCTTACCAGACCTTAATTTGATTTGATTTCCCTCATTTCAGCCAGCATTTTTCCATGGATGTTCAAACAAATTACAGGAGAAAAAGACAAGAGAGCCAGAGAAAGAAAAGCTTCTAAGTCCATGGCCTTTCCCTCTTCGGAACTTGGAGAATCCCAGTTACGCCGTGCTGCCCCTTCCACGGGCCTTTGCTCGGCTGCGTGTCGGCTCCATGTCTGGCCGGGGCTGCCCACTCTTTCTCTCAGAGTCTACATGGCTCCAGCCGTAGGCGCTATTCCCTGGGGCTGTCGCTCTTCTCTAGCTTATTCGTAACCTCTTGCTCGATGAGAGCTGCGTTGGGACTTCTCCCAGCAGGCTTTCCTGGGAACCGGATCCCAGGCTTCCGCAGCCTTGACTTGGCTAGCAGCCGGCCAGGCTGGAGTCTCAGCCAAGTTCATCATGTTTCCTCTCGTTCCAGCTGAGCTTCCAGCACAAAATTGGGATCCTGTACTGCAGAGCCGGGCAGAGCTCGGAGGAGGAAATGTACAACAACGAGACCGCGGGGCCCGCCTTCGAGGAGTTCCTGGACCTCCTCGGCCAGAGAGTGCGGTTGAAAGGCTTCAGCAAGTACCGGGCTCAGCTGGACAACAAGAGTAAGCACGTGGGCACGTGTGTGTATGCTTAGGTTCATGTGCATGTGTGTAGCTCGTGTACTTCGGGGTGTGCACCTTCGTGCCTCATGTATATTTTAAAACAGTCAACAGTCCAGATACCACCACCTCCTGTTTAAAACACTTCTGTGTGGTGTGTGGGTGTGTACATGTTTGTGGACATCGCACGGGTGCACAGCTGTTCCTGTGCAGGCCAGAGGTCAGTGTCAGGACCCTCCTGTATTGCTCTCCACCCTGCATGGCTTTGACTCTTATTCCTCACGTACGAGTCTGAACACACATGTACCGTCACAGGCACGTGGAGGTCATAGGGCAGCTCTGAGCAGTTCATTTCCTCTTTCCGTGTTGCTGGGGCAGGTGTCTCCTTCCTGAGGCTGCAGGGAGTGTCCAGGCTGTGTGATCCCTGGGTGTGGGGTAGTTCTCTTTCCACATCCTGTCTTGCCATAGAAATGCTGGGGTTAGGGGTGTGTGAGCCCCGAATCCTGCTGGCATGTGTGGGTCTGTGGATCAGACTCAGATTTTCTGCCTTGTGTGGCCGTCTTGCTGGCCCGTCCTCTTTACTTCTAAATCAGCTCTTTCCGAGAACCTGGAGCTCACTGATGAGGCTACAGTGGCTGGCCAGCGACCTCCAGCTGCCTGTCTCCACACCCATCAAATGCCAGCCTTTCACACGGACACTCTAGCCCCAACTCAGGTCCCCACACTCACTTGGCAAGCACTTTGCTGGTCTCTCCAGCCTCATGGAAGGATGATCAGAAAGATGCCACAGTCTCCTTGCTGGGTCCCTGAGTGTGAGAGCATGCTCAGTAGAAAGCTACCGAGCAGAGGCCCGGGGCCAGCTCCAGACGAGAGCCGCTGATACCCAAGCAGAGAGTGCCAGAGGCTGTGTCCAGGCTCACACACAGGGCGCCTCGTGCTTCCCAGCTCACACGCTCTTTGCAGAAATCACCACGTGGAAGAGCCCTGAGTGCGCTTGCCTCACTAGTTCTTGAATTACTTTGCTTTCAGCGGATTCTACAGGGACTCACTCCCTCTACACCACATACAAAGACTTCGAACTCATGTTCCACGTGTCCACGCTGCTTCCATACATGCCGAACAACAGGCAGCAGGTAAGGACTCTGGTGCGCATTGCAGCATGTTGCCACCCCCACGGCCGCCAGCACCTCCTCCCAGGGTCCTATGGCCACCAGCACCTCCTCCCAGCACCCCACAGCCGCCAGCACCCCACAGCTACCAGCACCTCCTCCCAGGGTCCCACAGCCGCCACACAGGTAGCCCTGTGTGAGAGTGAGGCTGAGCATTTACGCTTAAGCCATCGGTTGCTCCTGTTGTGCTGACAGTCAACCATGTTTCTATGAGAACAACTATGTTGAGCGGACAGGTTTCTACACACGGGCAAATAACTTCTTTATGAGCACTAGCTGCAGTGGGGGCTGGAGCTGTCCTTCGTGCCGATCCTCATCAGGGTTTATTTCATTGTCTTAACGATGCAATGTATTGACCCTCTGTGCAAGGAGAGCCTTCTGCGCTGGCAGTCACTCCCACAGACTCAAGATGTGTTGAAAGCTTAACGATGCCTAAAACATCACGAAGTAATTAACAGGATGTTTTGTATAGCTATAAAACCGGTTGAGTTCTCTCCCTGAAACTGCTGGCAGTGATATCCAGTGCTCCCAATGCTGTGGCTGCACCGTGAGCTTAGGAGTTTGGGGGTGTAAGGTGGTCCTGGGGGCAGCAGCTCCACCGCGCACCTTTAGAATCTGGGCTCTGTCCAAGGTAGAGCTAAAGGCTGAAGGAGGTAGGCCGCCTGAGTGCCCTGAGCTGCTGCGGGGTCACGGCAGCGGCATTTGTGTTGGGATTAAGGCAGGACCGAGACACTTGCTTCTGGAGGCCATGCCTGCCTCCCTGGGCAGACCAAAGCAGGGACCACAGAGTGGCCTGAGCGTATCTGAAGAACGAGACATAATTAATAGCAGAATTATCCCATTTCCTTTTTATTTTATTTTAATTTTTTAGACTTATTTTATGTGTGCCTTAATTGGCGTCTTATTACTGTGGAGAGACACCATGACCACTGCAGCTCTTATAAGGAAAACCTTTAACTGGGGCTGACTTACAGTTTCAGAGGATCAGTCCATTATCTTCACGGAGAGAAGCATGGTGGCTTGCGGCAGACACGGTGCTGGAGAGTAGCTGAGAGTTAGTTCTCCTTCTCGATCTGCAAGCAGCAGAAATAAATGCCACACTAGGCCTGGCTTGAGCATCTGAGACCTCAAAGCCACCCCAGAGCGACACACTTCCTCCAGCAAGGCCATACCTTCTGATAGTGCCTGTGGGCCCATGGAGACCAGTTTTTCTGAAACCTCCAGTCTGTGTGAGTGTGTGCTGAGAAGCATCACTGCGGGTGGTTGTGAGCCGCCATGTGGTGCTGGGAACCAAACCCAGACCATCCACAAGAGCAGCCAGGAGCTCCTGAGCCAGCTTTCTAGTCCTGAATTTTCTGATTTTCTTAAACTTGTGACATCCATGAATTGAGTCAAAACTTATAATTTTTTTCCCAAGGAAAAAGCCACCTACCTCTCCCCCCTGCCACTAGTTCTGAGCTCCTCAGGCCAGGATACTGGGGAGCAGTGAGGAGAGATGCTCCGAGCTTCACTACCTCCCTTCTTGGTATCCGACAGCTGAATTTTTTCTCTCAGACTCCTGGCTCAGTCCCTGACCTTCCTGAATGATCCACAGCATTTTCCACTGTTGATTGCTCTCCACCTCTGAAGCTCTGTGCCTACATGCTGGGATCACTGGCCGCCACCCCCAGTCCTGCTGTGAGCCCCTGAAACACTGTCATGTGCAGTGTGCCCGAGTTCTGCTATTCCTGTTTATAATCTCGTGGATGTTTTTAGGTGACAAAATTTGCATATACTCGTTGTCCCTGTTCCTAGAGTTGTGTTGTATAGAGGCCAGCCTGGATGCATCAGTCATTTTAGAGACCTCTTTACACCTGGCATGTAATAGGCATTTGCTGGTCGAAGGTTGCTGTTGAATGTTCTGTCCGCACTTAAGCAGTGGCGCTCTCTGATCTTGGGCATGGGTGTTAAAATGTTGTCAGGTCAGGGCTTCTCCTGACTCTTCCTGCCCTCTTATCCCACAAATGATGCCCATGAACCAAGAGCAGGAAGGTCTGAGGACCAGCGGGTGGCGACCGCCATAGGCCTCGGCCAGCTGGAGCCCCAGCCCTTCCTGTACCTGTGGTCTCATTAGCAGATTGTCTGAACCTTGTTAACTGGCCCATACTTGTGGGCAGACACCTACTTTTGCGTGTTTGTCCCTGTAAGAAACCAGTCAGGCGCTGCTTGCTGAGACACTGAAGTCGTGGGGTTTGAGCAGACCTGAGCCCCTTCCCTCAGAAGAAGCCCTCCTGGCCCCGGGACCACAGACCCCTCCCCCGGGGCCCACATCTCCACCAGGATACACAAGCACTGGCCTCTCCTAAGGCTGTATGTGCGTCCCTTCTCTGAACAAACCACAGCTCAGCCATCATGATGTCGCCAAGAACTCTACAAGGCAGCGTCACACTTCACCGTGGAAGAGACACCCTTTCAGAGAAGGCTCATAAAAGAGCTGATAGCATGGTGCCTGGCACACCGAAACCATTTCTTTCTTAGTGCATGTGTGAGGTTCAGATAGCCCTGACTGGCCGGGCGTCAAGCCCAGACTTCAGCCCCAGTGTGGCTCTGCAGGTTTTGGTGTTCTGCTCATTGTGGACTTGCAGGCTGCAGTGCTTGGCTGGGCCTGGGCTGGTTAGACTGGCCAAAGCCCTGCTGTAAAGGCTTTCACACCTTCTGGGTCCTGGTTGCTCCAGCTGAGGGGACTGTGGGTGGTGGACGGCCTGCCTCGTTCAGTGCTGTCTAAGCAGATTGCACGCACGCTGTCTCCCTTCCAGCCATCACTCTGCAGGGTGAAGCACACAGGTGGCTCTGTGCTTAGCAGCTCCCCACTCCTGGGCGGGAACACCAGTGGGAGGGTGGCTGGGGAAGTGGGGGGCTGGCTGGCCCCATCAGGAAGACACTGAAAAGCCACCGTCTGGCCTATGTCTTCATCTTTATTGTAAAGTGCCATGGCATGGCTGGTTTACTGCCGCCGTCATATTGAGTGTGGCCACAGGAGGGGCTGCATGCTGTTGAATGCTTGAAACCTCAGTCAGGTTTGAGGGACCTTGTTGATAGGGTCCGAGAACTGCCGGCTAGCTTCCGCGCTTCTGTGGGAAGCAAGAACATGCGGCCTTGTTTAACTGTAGTGGCTGCCTGCCTCCCGTGCTCATAGGGCATTGGTCTGAGTGCAGGGGCACAGGCACAGTGATTGCAGAGCCCCTGCCCCCCGCATGGTTCTCCTAGCTCTAAGGTCCTAGGCCCTCTAAGTGAACGGTGTGCAGGAAGGCTGTCTTCTGTATCCGGTAGGTGTGTCCAGTGGCGGCACCAGGCTGGTTGGTCTAGTAGCTGCTTCGTGTCTGTTCTTCCCGTGTCTGAGCACAACACATGAAAATAAGCATCTCCAGAGTCAGGAAGGGGGATTGTTGCATCTAGTACAGGTTTCACTGTATTTTTCCCATGAATTTTTTTCCATGATACTTAAAGGTGTATCAAACTGTGTTAAAAAATACAGATTTGGACAGGGGATCAGGGGATCTGCTTCTATATATTAAAACATGTTTCAAAACTTTTCTCTCACAGTTCAGTGATTTCCCTGTGCCTGGAAGTTTAGGCACAGGATATAATTAAGACTTGTTCAGGCCGTGACCGTGGGTGTCACTGGCCCTTGGGGGACCCTGAGAGAGGAGCATTCCGTTGTCACTTCCCTGGCTCTTCACTGTCTTCCCAGTGAGCCAGAGAGCGCACTGTGGAGCCCTTTCACTTCTGGCTTTAAAGGCTTCAGAGGCTGAACTTGATGCTCTGTGGGTGCCAAATAAACTAAGGGGCCAGGCTGCGGCCTTCGCTGTTGCCAGCCCGGCGGGGGCAGCACCGCCCCCGCGGGGTGAGCGGCCGCGTCTGAGTGTGTGGCGCTCACGCCCACTGCGCTGCCAGGGCCTCGTGCGGGTCTCGGCATGTGGTCACAGGAAGGTGAGCAGGGTTTCAGTGCAAGTGTGGGGCACGTGGGTGTGCGCCTCAACATTCATTTAGCAAATGTTCCCTGGTTCCTGCTTGGTGCTGGGCACGCCTTTGTCGGCATGCCTCCTGTGCTCGGGCAGGCTGCACTATAGAAATGTGAAACAGCCAGGGAGAGAGAGTGGGTGACGTAGGTACAGGGCGGAGCAGAGCTGGAACCTCCACAGACTTCTCACTGACAGGACGTCTGAGGACGTCAGTGTGGACAGGAAGGACTATGGTAACACACAGCCTCAGTGTTTCCTCCCATGGTCACATGGCTGTGTTTCTGCTCACTGTGGTGAGGCAGAAGGGCCTGTCGGAGAAAAGCTAGGAGTCTTCTGGCGTCTGGGAGCCTGGGCTGGACACAGGGTGCCCCAGGGCCTTCCCCAGGGGCCTGCAGCCTCCAGCCAGCCCCCTTCCTCATTTCCACCCCTTCTCAGTAGTGCTTTTCGCTATGAATCCTTCATAGAGTTATCCAGTGGAGGTCGGAGCCCTGAGTCTGCTCGCTTGCCAGTTTCCCTGTGAGCACTGCAGGTGGTCATCAAGCGTTCTCTCATGAGCTTTTGGGTTCAGAGCCAAACCTCAAGAGCACAGAGGTGTGTCCAGGTGGAGTGTGCCCGGCTTCCCTCCACACTGACACAGGAACTGTCCAGGAAGCACTTGGGGTGAAAAGCATTCTTGGCAGAGTGACCTCAGTAGGTGTTTTTAGAACACTGAAGTCCCCTGGACTGTTCAGTTCTGCAGGGTTATAAAAGGTTGGGTTGTCTGGCTACTAGTGTAGTGGAATCCTGGATTCATTAATTAATCCATATTGCATCAAAAAGCCAAGTTTCAGTTAATTAGTTTGAAGACCTTTGCTACCCATGGAGGCAGCTTCCTGGTTTTCTTTTGGAAATGCCAGCCGGCATGGGAGCCTGTGTTGTAAGCCCGGGCTGTGTGTCCTCCTCTGGGTTGAAGTGCTTAAACTGTAACATATATTATAAAGTATTTTGAACACTAATTTGCTATTTTAGAATGAAAGAACTAGCTGGATAAGAGGAGAGGAAATAGGAAGGTTTCTAAGTAAAAGGGATAGCGGGGTGTAGCCCAGGGCGTTCCTCGCAGGCAACGTGCTCTCTCTGATGACACTGGACGTTCAGGTTCCATTCCTGAGGGTCTTCTGTTGTGGCCCACCCGGCTGTGAGCATGCTGGAGGCCCCGGGGCCCCAGGAGGCTCTGCTTGTCCCTGTCCTCCCTCCGGAGAGGAGCAGCCGGCTGCGTTAACATGAGCGTGTCAACCTGGATCCCCCCCCCCCCCCGCAGCTTCTGAGGAAGAGGCACATCGGGAACGACATCGTCACGGTCGTCTTCCAGGAGCCGGGCGCCCTTCCGTTCACGCCCAAGAACATCCGCTCGCACTTCCAGCACGTCTTCGTCGTAGTGAAGGCGCACAGCCCCTGTACGGAAAACGTGTGCTACAGGTGGGCCTGCGGCCGCCCCCACTAGTCCCTCCCTCCCTCCCTCCCTCCCTCCCGCAGCCCCCCTCTCCTCCTTCCTCTCCCACCGAGTAGCCCAGGCTGGCCAGGAACTCAGCTTCTCCAGTGCTGGGATCGTAACCTGCCTGATAATAACTTCTCTTTATTTTTGCTAGTGCTGGGATTTGAACCCATGGCCTTGTGTAAGCTTGCCATGTGCCTGACATTCCCTAGCCAGCCTCATGCCATTCTAATTATATTTTTGCAAGTAGTAATTGCTTTCCTCCCTGAGAAAGGAAATGCCTGGCAGCTTAGAAGAGAAGGCCTTCATTTTCTGCTCTCCTGGGAGACTGAACCAGGGCCCATGGCTGACACTAGCCTCTCAGCAAGATGGTGTGGCCTGTCAGGGATGTGAATGGCAGGCAAACTCTTAGGATCTCCCAGGCAGGGCCACTGAGGCCCAGAGTCACACTCACCTTGATGACTTTAAACTCCTGTGTGCTTCAGAGCCCCAAGACCGTCTTCATCAGCCCTGCCACATCCTTGAGTCTCTGGGGCTGTATCTTAGGAGGGCACGAGGTGGGGGGCAGCTCTGTCTGTTGACGGGAGCACCCTGCCGCACTGCTTGTCTTTCTTGGGTTATGGGGCTCTTTTCTTTTTCTCTTTTTCTTTCCCATCCTCTCTCTCTTTCTCTCTCTCTCTCTCTCTCTCTCTCTCTCTCTCTCTCTCTCTCTCTGTGTGTGTGTGTGTGTGTGTGTACATATGACTATCTGCATGCTCTGGATGTATAGTATACACCTGCTGGGGGGATCCACGTTGCCTGTGTGTGTACATGCATATTGAAAACCACGGTTAAGTTAGAGTGCTTTTTCTTCTGTCTTCAGACCCTCTCAGTTAAGTACATCAGAGCTCACTGATGTACTTTCTGGGGATGTGAACTCTGTTCCTCAGGTTTGTGCAATAAGTGTGGGAACATGTCACCGCAAGGAAGGGAAAGAGCCACAGCTCGTCTCATGTCCTTTTTCTTTCCTCCTCAGCGTTGGAGTCTCCAGGTCAAAAGACGTCCCTCCCTTCGGTCCCCCAATCCCCAAAGGTGTAACTTTTCCAAAGTCAGCCGTGTTCAGGGACTTCCTTTTAGCCAAGGTAATCAATGCAGAAAATGCGGCCCATAAGTCAGAAAAGTTCAGGGCCATGGCCACTCGGACCCGGCAAGAGTACTTGAAGGACCTGGCCGAGAACTTTGTCACTACTGCCACGGTGGACACTTCTGCGAAGTTCAGCTTCATCACACTGGGTGCAAAGAAGAAAGAGCGCGTGAAGCCAAGGAAGGACGCGCACCTGTTCAGCACCGGGGCCATCATGTGGCATGTGGTGGCCCGGGACTTCGGGCAGTCGGCTGACATCGAGTGTCTGCTCGGGGTCTCCAGTGAGTTCCTCGTGTTGATAGAGAAGGGCTCCAAGAACGTGGTGTTCAATTGCTCCTGCCGGGACGTGATTGGCTGGACTTCGGGGCTAGTGAGCATCAAAGTTTTCTACGAGCGGGGGGAGTGTGTGCTGCTGACCTCGGTGGACAACTGTTCTGAAGACATCCGAGAGATAGTGCAGCGGCTTATGGTAGGTGTGGCGGGGCCTCCCCTGGGTGTGGCTCTGCCTGGGCCCGGCAGGCCGTACTGCAGCCCCACGCAACCTCAGGGCTCAGCGGTCAACTGCTAGCCAGCGAGTTCCCGGTCCTTTGTGTGTGTGTTTTCCTTTGGAGACAGTCTCTCAAAGCCCAGGCCAGTTTTGGACATAGCCAAGGATGGCCTTGCACTTGTAAGCCAGCTGTGTCCTCTGCCTCACGAGGGGCGGGCTTACAGCTGTGTTCTACCATACCCAGCTCTTTATGGTGCTGGGGCCACACCCAGGGTCTCCTGTGTGACGGCTGCATGTTCCACCAGCTCCGCCACATCCACAGCCCTGCTCCAGTTTTTGTTTTTAATGAGAAATAGTGAACACAAATGGGGAAGACGCCACCCATAACCACACGACTAGAAAAGCTGAGCCAACTTCAAAAGAATGTTGGGAACCATTTTTGTAATAGTTGAAGAAAATCTAGGACAGTTTTAAAAATACTTCATGAGCTTGTGTGTGGACATGGCACACCTTGGAAAACACAGAACCGCTCTGTGCTGGCAGCTGGCCCCTCTCTCCCGCTCCCTTTCTGCAAGCTTGTATAGCAGATGTTTAATTTAAATATGTTAGGTTAAATATGGTGTTAATACCTCATATTTCACAAAAATTGGGCATAAAATTAGAAAAACTAAAAAGAAGATCAAAAACAGTCATCAGTCTGGAGAGAGACTCATGGAAACATGTGACGTTTTGGGGGGTCTCCTCTGGGCGGATGGGTTGCTTAGTGAAGAGAGGTACAAGGATGAAGCCTGCCTCCCCCTGAGCATGCTTGGGCTATGTGCTGCCGGGCACCTGTCATCCCGGCACTCGGGTGGAGAGTTCTCTGCACCTGCCGGCCAGACAGCCTCACCTCAAGGAGCCCCAGATGGCAAGAAAGGGACGTCACCCCTTAAGCAAGGAGGGCGTCTCCTGAGGAACGACATCCAAGGTCGACCTCTGGCCTCTGCTCACATACACATGTACCCTCATGCACGCACACACACACACACACACACACAAACACACATGTAACTGTATACAAGATGGCATCTTGCCACGTGGCCCAGGCTCCCTGGAGCTTCCAGTGTGTCAAAGGCCAGCTTCAAACCTGAGCTCCTCTGGCCTCACCCTCTCAAGTGCCGTAGCCTAACGTGATGTTTTAGCCCCACCCCTGCATTGCACACAGAAGTGAAGCAGTCACGTTTCTGTTCCCAACTTCAACAGAGCAAAACTCCAATTTTCTTTGGTTAAGTGCAGTAGAGCCATAGCAATGCCCTTGCTGTGTGGATTGCTGGTGTGTTATAAGAAGACAGCTCCTGTCGGCCAGGAAACCTCCCGTTGTAAAACCTTCCCAAGGAGGATGTATTGCATAGTCAACAGCGAGTCGTTGAAAGGGTTACGGATTGCACTTCCTGTCCTTCCTTCCTGCAGAGTGAGTCTGTCTGACAAGGCCAGCGTGAGAGAATAGAGAGTTGGCACCAGTCGGTGTTGGAGTGCGGACAGTCATTGCAGACAGTGTCTACAAGGCCATTGAGTTGAGGTGGAGGGGACCCCACTTTCTCGTAGGTGGCAGGCTTACTGTCTGGTACAGAGTACAGCCAGACGTGTGCACTGTGTGTACAGGAGGGGGGAGCCCACTCAGGCGTGCCACCTGTGAGGCCCGGAAAGCCATCCCGGAAGGGCCAGTCTCGGGCGGAGGGTCTCCATCACGTGTTCACCTTCTGAATGGATGTTGAGTGAAGACCTACGCTTGTATTGTCCGGCACTCCAAGGGTATTGTCCAGTTCTGTGGCTGCTCCAGGCCCGTGCACAGGAGCCTGCTATCCCCACAGGCTCATGGGTCCCCATGAGTGTGTGGGCACTCCAGAGTCAGGGACACCCCAGTCTGCCTGCAGGGCTGCCTGGACACAGAATGGTCCCGTATGGTGATGGGGGGGGGGGGTCGGCAACATCGCCCAGCTGATTCCCTGCAGCCCAGTGCTCCCACTGCGTCTCAGGTGCATTCCCACCTGCCGGGACACAGTGCGAAAGGAACTTATTCTCCTGGTTCAGTTGTCAGGGAGGCTTACTGCCTCCTCCTGCTAGCCTAGGCCTGGAAGCTTCCAGCCTCCATCAATCTAACCCAGGCCTAGAATGTTTTCAGCCTCTGAGACTTACTGCTGAGTAAGCTCATCCTTTCTTATTCTTTCTGAGCTCTCGCTGGCTGGTTCAACTCAGTTGTTCTGGCTCAGACTCCCCTCCCAGCTGACTAATTCAATCTGGCTCTTCTCTCGGCCTCTGAATTGCTCTCCTTGGCCTCAGACTAACTCTAGCAGTCTTTTCTAATTCTCATTCTCTGGCTCGTTCAGTCTTCACCTGTGTCTAGCTTGATCTCTCTCTGCAATCTGTCTTTCTACTACTGTCCTGGTAAAACTGCCTTCTCTCGCTCTGCATTGCCTCTTAAAGAGCTTTCCTCTCCTCTCTCTTCTCGTGAGAGTTGGCCATATCCTATTCTGTCAAGTCTTCATCACTGTTCCTGAACTCAGGCATCACTTTCAAGTATGGCTGTTTCCTTCTACAGACTCTTTACCTTCATTGTTTGGGATTAAAGGTGTGTAACCACCACACATGAATTTAAACTTTTCTTTACCTGAAACTTGCTCTATCCCTGCCTGGCCTTGAACTCAGATTTGCTTGCCTCGGTCTCCCAGTTTAAAGGTGTGTCTGTATTCCAGCCGGATCACACAGACCTAGAAGGTCTCTGTACGTGACCTCTCCCCAGAGCAGCCATGTTCTGAATTAACATTTCCCTACGGTGCAGGCCTCTTAGATGCCACGTGTCTTAGGGTGGCTTAGAACAAAGTTGAAAAAGAGGTGAGGAAAATGTCTGCCGAGGTTGGACCCTACAGAATTGCTCTGTTAACAGTTTGAAATTAGTTCTGATCATAGAAAATGTGAGCCTTTTGGAACTTCCCTCCTGACTGACACAGTGTTCCTTTCTGCTCAGTCCCCAGCATCATGCTGGTCTAGGAGAAGCCAACTGGCAGTGTGTGCACTTTTGTAACCATGGAAACCTGGGCCAGATGCTGATGCAGGGTGCAGGCCACAGCTGCACTCACAGCCACGGGGCTCGTTAGTAGGAACGTGTGTGTTCAGAGCCAGGGTCCTGGAAGCGGGGAGTTTATTGAGCTGAAACTCTGAACACTGCCCCAGGCCTTTGGGGTGGGGTGAAACCTCCCAACCTGAAATTTCCCACAAAGGAGTGATGTCATCAACTTCAGATGATGTTTCATGAGCCATGTTTTCCTTTCATGGCGTCGAAAGCCTCTGAAGGCCACAGGGACTAATTACCTCACTTGCAACTCCGAGCCACCGAACTGGCTCTCACGTTCTTCCCGGGTACTGTCGGCTCCAGTCTCCCAGCTGTCCCTGGAGCTGCCTGGGTGGCGCTTAGGCAAGGTGCTCCACGCTGATAAAAAGGGCCCTGGTACCAGAAGGACATGATGGTCACTCTGGAGGCCCGATGGGTTTGCTCGAAGTCCTGTTTCTCCTGGGCCCTTCTGGAACAGGGCCAGCCCCTGAGTGTGAGCTCAGAAGTACGTACGTCAGGCCACATTTTGCTGTTGTTTCCTTCTGAGTTAGGTACAAGTATCCATGAGGCCTTAGAGTTTGATGGTGGAGACAGAGGAAACTAGGTCATCTCATTCTTTCACTATTACACATCTAGAAGAGTGGAATTAGAGTGCTCCAGGGCCCTGCTCTCACTGACCGGAGTGGAGGGAAGGGCGCAGCACACAGCACGCACAAAGCCCCCACACTGCAGGTCAGTGGCTTCTCAAGATCCAGGCTGCCTGCCACAAGGACCCATGTGAAACTGGACCTGCCAAGGGCAACCGTGGTGAACTCTGGATTCAGATCTCTTCTAGGTCACTTGGAGGGCAGAGGGCAGCTGAGGATGGAGCAGGGGACAGGGCCTCACCCGGACACCTGTGTGGGCCCCCAGTAGGTCTCATGGAAGCCACTGAGAAGGACCGTGCTGCCTAACGGATCCCTTCCCCCTCAGATCGTGACGAGAGGCTGCGAGACTGTGGAGATGACGCTGAGGAGGAACGGACTGGGCCAGCTGGGCTTCCACGTGAACTTTGAGGGGATCGTGGCCGACGTGGAGCCCTTCGGCTTTGCCTGGAAGGCAGGCCTCCGCCAGGGGAGCCGGCTAGTGGAGGTGTGCAAGGTGGCTGTGGCCACGCTGAGCCACGAGCAGATGATCGACCTGCTTCGGACGTCTGTGACCGTCAAGGTAGTCATCATCCAGCCGCACGAGGATGGCTCTCCCCGAAGGTAAGACCAGGAGTCACAGTGCCAGGCTGCCTGTCAGGAGGGCTGTGGGGCAACAGGGATAAGAGGCCATGCATTCTCCACAGGAGCCTGGTGGTGCCAGGTAGGTCTGGGGCATCCTGTGACCTTCCTGAGAAACCACTGCAGGGCCTGGAGCTCAGAGCCCAGTGGGTGGGGGCGGGTGTGGAAGAGGGGAGTGGCCTGTCTGCTGCTGGCCGTGGGACTAGGCCTGGGGAAGCCCACAGCCGTGTGCTGCCTGTGTCCCTGGGCTGGACTGCTGCGCGTCGTGATGCACTCACAGCATTGACCTCTGATTCTTCGTGTGGTTCTTTTAGGATACGTGAGGGGGAGACAGGGTCGTGTTTCAGCGTCAGAAGTTTGCTTGTCAGTCAGACCACAGTAAACATGATGCTCCCTGCAGACCGTAGCCCGGGCTATGGTGTGGGGCCTTGGGGCTGTGTCACCACGCAGCTTGTGTCTCCATCCACACTCAGAGCTGCCTGTTGAGAGGCTGCCAAGGCCTGCTGCGTGATCGTGGGGAAGTGGGGAACACGGACGCCGTGCGGTTCCTTTCACATCTGCAGCATAGGGACCCTGGGACCTGGTGTCGGCGGTTTATAAGCGTTGGCTGGCACGGCCTCTCAGAGCACTCGGAACCTTCTGGCATCACCAGTGTTCCTCTACGTTTAGTTGAGAGGGGAAAGACCTAAAGTCACCCAAGTTTCTGTCGTTTTTTTTTTATTGATTACTCTTCTATATTACAACACAACTGCAGTTTCTCTTTCTTCCTCCCCTCCCAGCCCTTTCCCCACCACCCCAACAAGCTTCTGTTGCATTGAAGGGACTTTCCTATGCAGACAGTCGGTTGGCTGGATCCACTTCTGGACTCCTGACACAACTGTGCCCTTCTCCTTCCTCCTGTGGCCCATGCCTGAGCCACAGGCAGCTGTCACACACTCGGAGTGCGGCTGAGTGTTTTCACTTTAATTAATTCAGTTTAATTAGCCACAGGTGGCTCTCCTAGCTGCCCTTTGGGGGCTCTCATCCCTAAATGGGATCTTTTAGAAAACAAAGTGTTCTGTGTCATCTTGCTCTCTGCGGCTGATATGCCGGAGTTTGTAGTCTGTTAGGTTGGGCTTCACAGTTGTCCCCATTTGCTGCTGTGTTTGTCTTTGTGACACTGGGGATGGAACCTGGTCCTTGTGCACACAAGGAGTGGGCTCCACCCCTGGGTGCAGCCAGAGCCCCTGGTCTTTCAGTGGCTGTGTTTCCTGTATCTGCCCAATATGTGTGTAAAATGAAGGGTTAAAGAGCTGAGTCCCTGCAGCATTAAAGATCCACAACCGTAAAGCTCCCATAGATGTTTCTCACAGCCTCACCTGCCAGGTCTGCCCATTAGAGCCATGCTCCCTCAGGAACCCCAGGAGCTACGCTGAAGTGTGTGTGCAAAGAAAGACCAAAAACTGTCTCCCAAGGACAGACTGGGGCTGACTAAGAGCATACCTTCCTTTCGGCCTTCCTGTAGGCTAACGCACTCTGAGAGTGAACATCTTCACAGCCACTCTAAGGCCGTCTGTGGTGGGAATGCACACGGGCGACTTCTGATGGTCTGCTGTGGAAACACACACGTGACCTCTGATGCTCTGTGGTGGGAATACGCAAGTGTGACCTCTGATGATGGGGTCAGGTCTTCAACGTCTCTCAGAGACTGACTAGTGCAGAACTGAGTAAAAAGGTTTCCAGACCTTGTGTGGGTTTGGTCTGCTGTTGATCTGTGAGAAGCTCTGGAAGCTTTCAAGAGTGTTTGGTAATAAAAATAGTAACATTCTCATTATGCCTGGCATTTTAATCACATGAGTTCAAAGAATAGAATTTCCTAAGGAATATTGAATTGCTTTTCAGCTAAAACAAATAAACAAAACTATAGTGTGAATGTTCTTGCTGCTATCTTTTCCTCAAGAGCATGTTTTTCCTCTAAAGAGACTTTCTTATCTGCCTGGATCTGCCTAGAATTAATTCTTTGTTTTAATGCAGTTTAAATGGCTTGGGTGTTTATATGGTGACTTTGCCTTTGTTCCTGTCCTTCCCCAGGCACACGGTCCTTTCTTCTTCATAGCACTCATGCTCTGTCTCCTCACCTTTGGGGAAGGTTCTGGGTGTTTTAAACCCACAACACATCAAGCAGGATTCTCGGTTGTCTCCTTGTTCTTTCAATCTGAATCTGAGCTGTTTTAAAGTTCGTATTCACTCTCCCTGATTCATTTTCACTTGTGATGTGTATGGGCCGTGATAACAGCATTTGCTGTACTCAGCTGTGCTCTGTGGCCTGAGCCCCTGTCGCACCAGCTCTTAGCTGTGTAAGAGCTGCTGTTCTTTCTGTCAGCACAGTCCAACCCTGTAGTGTCGGCCCTGTTGGAAAGGAAGAGTGCCTGTGTAGCATGCATGTACGCGCGCGCGTGTGTGTGTTTTGCTAGAGGTCAAGTCCAGGTCAAGTCCAGGGCCTCAAGACTGCTAGACACAGGTGCCAAGCTACGTTCCCACCCCACAGTTCTGAGGCCAGTTGGCCTTAAGCTGGCAGAGCCTCCCTCCGCACCTCACAGCTTTGTCCCGCCTCATGCGCTATCAGATATCTTAAGAAACCTGGAAGAGACACTGAAGGGGAGCGCGTAGCCACTGACGAGTCCTCACTGTTGTGCTGGGTTTAACTTTGGTTTCTTGAGGTGGGGCAGAAGCCCCACTATGTGGTAGCCGGGCTGGCCTTAGACCTTCTCACCTTAGTGTCTTGGGTGCTAGGTATATAGCCAGGCCCTGATGCACCGAGTCTGCATTGCTCGGTGCTGAATGGCCGGGCAGTTAGGATCACATGCTGCACCCGTGTTTGGCTGCTCGTCACCACCTCTCTCTAAGTCCTGGGGAGCCAGGGCCCTCTTCTGGATATCCCTGGACATCAGTAACAAATAAAATAAACCTTTAATAAATCTGAAAACTTTTTAAGCACAGCTTACTTTGGTTCCGTGGTCCTAGAGAAAAGTATGCCAGGACTTGCCTGAGGCTCTGACATCACGTTTGCTCTGTGGCGTGGAGCATCAGCTCAATATTCTTTCATAAGTTGCTCTTAGAGTCTGTCAGGAAGGAAATTTTAAGTGAACAGTTATGTGCAAGTGTCTGTGAGATTGTCCTGTGAAGTTGGCCTCACTGCAGATTTTGTGAGAATGACAGAAATGGCCAGACTCATTAGTTAGGAGTTGTAACCCTCATCAACGCTGTGGAAACTGCTTTCTTTCACACATATTTACACACACACACACACATATACACACACAATAGTCTTAAGGGGTAGCCAGGAGAAAATGATCTGGCCCAGCACCCATCTACCCCCGCCCACAGCCTGAGGGGCCTGTAGGTCAGTGAGCACTGAGGCTGTCTCCTCCTATTTGAGGAGCCTGGCCGTGGCTCTCCACTGCTGCACTGGCTGAGTCTTCTGGAGGGAAGGTGTTGGTGTTTTGAAGTCCCGTCCCGACCCAGCCTCCAGGACAGTCCAGCCTCACCACACCACACTCCAGCTAAGAGGAAGGCAGAGCCTTTGGGTTTCTTGTGGTGTTGAGGTGGGTCTTGTTAAGGGACATTCTGTCAGTGACAGCTTAGCGAGAAGGCATCCTCTGTCACCTCTAAGAAGTAGCGACTCACAGGAATAATGCCTGACTTGACACACACTGCTAGCGAGTTTAGTGAATACGTCCAATAAAAATGGAAATGAGCCTCCAGGCCACACGCCTGGCTCCTGAGTCTGTGCTTTGCCGACAAGGGTCCACATTTCCATGTGACAGACAGTGGAGTTTTCTGGAGTCACCTCGAGTCAGAATGGCCGCTTTCATGTGTTCTACAAAATTAAGGCTTCGTGCGCAGGCCTTTGTCTCCTGTTGCCTGACTGCCCGACTCCCTGAGCACAGGGGGAAGGAAAGATGGGAAAGAAGAAACAGGAAGAAACCTCCAGTGAGCTTTACAGTTCTGATTTGTCTGTATAGAGAAGACGGCTGCTGTGTCTCCTCCTGTCTTTCCAGCCCTGTGATGATTTTGTTGTGAAATGCAGAACGAGTTGGGGATGTGGGGCTGTGGTGGCCACCTGGGCACCTGGCCACGCTCAGAGTCACAGTGTGTCCTGTCAGTGAAATGGTGCACCATTGGCCTGCGTGTGTCCATTCACTCACTCGTTTATCCAGTCACTCGTTCTCTCTGTCCTTTGTTTATTCATTCATTTGTTCTCGGTCCTCCTTTTTTATATATTGACAAGAAGCTTCTATTGGAAAAAATGTGAGTTCATTTGATTCAGCTGTCAGGGCTGGGAGAGCAGGAGGGTGCTGGGAATCAGATCCCTGTGTGGGATCCCTGTTCCTGCCCACTGGGGCGGTTGGCGAGGGTGTGGTTGACAAAGCTGACAGGAAGACAAAGGCCCTGGTGGGTGATGTCGTGGGCCTGTCGGGGAGGAGGGCTCCTTCCAGGCCCCAGGCCTGGCCAGAGGCTCACTGGCCTCCTGGCGTCAGTCCTTCCCTTTCCTTTCTTGGCTTGGGTCGTAACATGGTCTTGGAGGTGCGAGGCTTGGTCACGTGGATGGTCTCCCAGCACTGGGCATTGTCCTGCACCTTCTTCAGGGCCCTTTGGCAGCCTTTGGTGCCAGTGCCCCCATTACATGCCATCCATCTCTCAAACTTGTCTTTGCAGTCTGCTCCAGATTCCTTCTTTCCTCCAACTGTAGCCTCTCTGTCCTCTGTCTGTTCATTCATTCGTTTGTCCCCTGGCTCATTCATTCACTCACTTGTTTGTTCTTTCACTCATTCCCTCTGTCCTCTTGTTTCTTTATTCATTCTCTCGTTTGTTCACTGGCTCATTCATTCACTCGTTTACTTATTCATTGTTCACTCATGCAGTTGTTTGTTGGTTCAGTTCATTCTTTCATAACTGTCAACAATTTCTCGTGCCAGAAATTGCTGATCACCTGCGTTGTTGACAGGACAGCGTCATCTTCACCGCATTGGGTCCCTCTTAGTCTGCCGGCATCCTGCATGTCCTTCCTGTGCAAGTGTTGGCTCTTTAAAGCAGAGTTTTGCTACCTGAAGCAGCGCCTTTTTACCTGATAACAGCGGTGTGCAGCAGTGTGTAAGGCTGCCCCTCCTGTTGGCCGGCTTCATTTTACATTTCACATGTGGTGGGTAACACATTGGATAATGGGATTTTAGAGAGTGACACGGCCTTCTCGTGCTGGCCGGGCTATCCTGGCCTAGACAGTGGGCAGCTGCGGCTCCCCCCTTAGACGACCCTTCGTCCAGAGTCGGCCACAAAAACCTGCCAGGACCTTCTTCATGTAACTTAGACGAGTTACAATGCAGCGAACATTTCTTTTCTATACTGAGTTTCTGATCCTTTCCAGTCTTGTGCCACGTCCAGGGGGTTCAGAGTCCCTAGGAGGAAAGAGGGGCAGCTGAGGAGCTGCTCAGAGCTAGAAGGCCTCATGCCTGTGTGGCACACATCTCTCCCACGTGCTGCACACCCATTCGATGCCAGACCTCTCCCCATCAGCCAAGGGAGTTGTGGTGTAGGTGTGTGTGTGTGTGTGTGTGTGTCCTGTGGGTGTGTCCCATGTATGTGTGTCCTGTGTGTCCTGTGGGTGTGTCCCATGTATGTGTGTCCTGTGGGTGAGTCCCATGTGGGGAGGGAGGGTATCCTGTGAGTGTGTTTCTGTATCTTGAAAGGACCCTGAGCCTTCCCTGGGCTGCTGCCACCCCACCCTTTGCATCTTCAGGAGCCTAGAAATCCACTCTGCACTCATCTCCTGGCAGGACGCTTGTTGCCTTGTGCAGCAGAAAGACTTCAGAGCTCAGGAGAGGTTTGGTCAGCCCTGCCATGTTGAGTGTCTTGGAGCCATTAGAGAGCTGTTGGCATAACAGGCCCTAAAATGATGAGAATATCAGTGCTAGCCTTAATCTCTGGACTCCGGAAGGGTTCTTGTACAAAGGAAAAGACAGAAAAGAAGCAGGTAGCTTACTGCAGAGAGCCGCATTGTTTCAGGCGTCCTCTTGGTAGCTCTGAGAAGACGGCACGCGGGGACCTGCGTAAGGACCTGCGCCAGCCGGAACTGGAGCCTTCTGAGAAGACCATGGCTGTGTTTCAGCACAGGCCGTGGAGGCAGAAGATGGCATTGTTCCCTCCTTCACCCTGCCCTTCCTTCTGAGCACTGCTGACCTCCTGGGTTGCTCACAAGTACACACGACCCAGAAGAATGTGCGCTGTGTGCTGCATGAGGCGAGCCAGTGAGTTCCCGGGAGCATGTGTGAAACTTGCTGAAGAAGACAGAACAGTCAGCGAGGTATGCCAGGGCGTGGTCAGTGTCCAGTGACTGAGCAGACGCCCAGGCCACTGTGGCTCAGCACACTTGTTCAGCTAAGGTTTCATTTGTATGTGTGTGATTGTGTGTGCATGATGGAGCTGGTTCTCCCTCCCACCAGCATGTGGCTTTCACGGCTCACACTCAGGCCTCCAGGCTTGCACGGCAGGGTCTTTAACTGCTGAACCATCTCTCCAACCCCCAAAATAATTTTTTTATATGTATACCAGAGCTCTACAAAGTTAGAAACACTCATGGTCTAGATCCTGTATAGTGCCTTTGTGGGGAAACAGAGTAGGGTTGCGTGTCAGTGACACACTTTGGCTCCTGTCAGGTTAGCTGCACCATCTCTGAGGGCAGCACCATCTCAGCAGGCTGAACCTACTCAGCTTCCCAAGATGCAAACCAGGCTGTTCCTTTTGGTGGTTCTCAGTCCCTGCTTCAAGGTTTTCAGCCAGGGTTTTAGTCAGAAGCCCTCCTTTAGTTATGACCCTGCGTGCCTTCCAGAGCCCTGGCCAGCCCTCCACCCAGCTCTCTTCATGTCCAGGCCATGCCTTTGACACAGGATGTGTGTCCACAAGGGCGTGTGTACAGGTAGCCGTTTGTCCACTCTGTGTGCGCCTTTGAATCAGGCTCTATGTGTCTTTCAGTTCTGGCATTTTTCTTTTTGGTGGTATGTCTCACGGATTTCCTACCTTGCCCCTTCCCCTCCTCTTTTGGCTAAAAGATGAGAATTCTGGAATCACCTTGAATTTTCTCAGTTCTTTGAGAGAGTGCCTCAGTTTACCATTCTACTATCTGGCTAGATTTTTTCTTTTTTTTTTCTAACTTTAAAACTTAGTCATCATGTTTGTCATTATCAGAGCTTCTCTAGAGGGTCGAGGGCTGACGTCGCTGTCTTTCTGGTGTTAGTGGTCCTCGCTCAGCCTTTGGGAACAGGCAGGATTTGGTAAAGATCAGTGAGGCTGAGTCTCATCTTTCCTCATTTCCCACTCGCTCTTCTCAATGCCACCAGCCCAAGATCCTGTTTTTCTGCAGACCACTGAAGAGCCCTGTCCTGCTCTGCAGGCCCCTCTGGTTGCTCCCTGCCCATTGGGCCTCAGGGCCTAGGGTGGAACTTTTTGTGGACCCTGCTTTCTGAGCAGCCTGTGTGTCCACTCTGTCATTGGGCCGTGCTGGCGTGTCTCTGCCGAGGCTCTCTGGGCTGTGCAGGGCCCTGTGGTTCCCCCTGCATGTCCTGGGTACTGCTGAGCCCCTGCAGCTCTTGGGCTTTTGGTTGGGACCGCCGTACTTTACTCCGGCGCCTGCTCATAGATGTGTGTTTTTGGAGGAGCCCTTTCAAAGGCTGCATGTCTAAAGAGGGCCACTGCCTCCAGACACTGACCACTGGACCAGCACGGCCAGTTGGGTGAGTCACCCTGATACCTGGGTCCCAGGGATCAGTGTCTGGCCTGTGTCTGGCTTGCGGACAGCGTCGGTAGCACCTGGGTCTGGCCGTGGCCCTGCTTGTAATACTGAGCTGGGGTGCAGTGTGTCTGGGCGTGGCTCTTCCGTGGCAGTAGGCAGAACTTGGAGGAACACAGAAAGGCTTTGGAAACAGCCAACAGGAACACACCCGAAGAGTGGTAGTTCCCCCCACTGGGCTTCCGCCCCAGCCGTGGCGCTGGCAGAGAGAAGAAGCCACAGCGGGTCCTTTAGAGTCGCCCAGCAGCTGAGCAGCTCTGAGCATCAAGGCTGCCTCCAAGGGCAGACCTGAGGCGGCATCGGGCTACGCCAGGAAGCGCGGCTGCACTGAGGGGGAATCCGCTGGGCACAGGCCTTGCCAGTGTCTGCCTCGGAGCTAACCCCCTCCTCCTGGCTCGACAGGGGTTGCTCTGAACTCTGCCGGATCCCCATGGTGGAGTATAAGCTGGACAGCGAGGGCACGCCCTGCGAGTACAAGACGCCTTTCAGGAGGAACACCACTTGGCACCGTGTGCCCACCCCTGCCCTGCAGCCAGTTAACAGAGCGTCGCCTGTGCCCGGCACTCCTGACCGCCTACAGTGCCAGCCGCTGCTCCCGCAGGCCCAGGCCGCCATCCCCCGGAGCACTTCCTTCGATAGGAAGCTGCCAGATGGCACCAGGTAACCCGCTGTCTCCCTCAAACACCACCTCGTCCCGGCTTCCCTGTCCTCTGGGGCCATCCCTGTGCTCTCCTCTTAGACAGTAAATGCCCACTTCCCACATCTCCTTCCTGGGATGGATTGCTGGGGTCAGAGGGCATCACCGACTCTTGGATGATGCGTCCAGAGTTCGCTCCTCTCACACTGTAAAGTGATGGGCTCTGTGGCATGGGCAGAGCGGATTTGCCTGTGGACACTCGGGCCAGGCAGGCAGGCTAGACGGGCCAACACTGACCCTGCTCTCTCCTGCCAGGAGCTCGCCTAGCAACCACTCCTCCTCCAGCGACCCGGGCCCCGGTGGCAGTGGACCCTGGAGACCACAAGTGGGCTACGATGGGTATGGCTCCCCTGCTTTCCTATCTCCCCGGGGATCTGTATGCATGCCTGGGATGCATTCGAGAGTGTTTCCCGTGGCGGGAGGAGGGGGCTGCGGGGAAGGCCCCTGAGGAGCGAAGGAGGAGCAGGCACTGTGGCAGGCGCAGAGTCCAGCCTAGGAAGCGCCATTCCTTTTGCTTGAACAGAGTCTTCCGCTGTAGTCCATGCTGCTCTCCACCTTTCGGCAATTGACCTCTGTCAGCTCTCGGGAGCTGGGATAACAGGCATGTGCCACCATGCCCTCAGGGAAGCTCCACTTCCTCGCACAGTATTCCCAAGCTCTGCTCTCTTTGTGACATGGGAAGGACTTCTGAACACCAGAGTGCAAATCTGAGGACTTGTTGACCAGGGGCCCGCAGAAAGCCCCTGACTTGACAGCAAGTCAGAGCCAGAGAATGAGGCTGTCATTGAAGCATTTCCACTAACTGTTGGAAAAGCAAAGCAGAGGCCATCATGGCAGTAGCCTTTGTGGTTCATGTCATACCCCAGGAGTCAGCAGTGTGGGCACAACTGGAGACCCGTGTGGATGCTCGCACACATGTGTGTACACGCACTCAAGCACACGCACACACTGACCTTATGTGCAGCTCTTGAGGCGATGTGTACTACGGCAGCCAGGCTGTAGCTGTGCTTTGCGGTAACTCCAGTCCCTCTATGGTGGTCAGCTGCCGGGCCCTTTTGCGAACAGAACACAGTCATCCCTGGAAGGCCCAGGCAACCATGGTGCTGTGTTAAGGTGCAGAGCAGAACTCGAGCCCAGGCATTCTGCTGTCCAGTGTGGGCGTAGAGGCAGACACTGGTTTCCCAGGTGACAGCTCTGGCCTTGGAGAGCAGACAAAACTCTCCATAGCTACTAAGTATCAAATACCTTTTCTAAGTGGAGCTGTGTGTTAGAGGAGGAGAATGGTGTTTTGATTTGTTTTTATGTAAATAGAAAACCCTGTGTGATTTAAGGTCCACAGAATCCATAAGAATCAGGAAGTAAAACACGTTTTTGTGTTACAGAGGCCGTGGCCTCTGTCGCGTGTCTGTCCCTGTAGAGGCAGCAGCCATCCCGGGGCTGGCTGGGGGTGCCAGGGAAGAATGGCTGGGCTCTCTCTTCGCAGGTGCCCCTCCCCTCTCCGGCTGGAGCACCAGGGCCCGGGGTCTGTGGAGTCTGACGGAGCCAGGGAGCACGAGGATATCATAGACGGAGGCAGGCTTCCAGGTGACATGGAGCCCCTTGGCGCTGGCCCCCAAGGCTCCCCCACCACCAACAGACACCTGTGGGCTGGGCCGCGGGCTTGGCTGGCCCCAGCAGAGGAGGCGGCACCTGTGGGTGGCTGAGGGCCCGGGGGGCTTGGTGTGGTGCGGTTCAGACAAGTGTGTGAGAACACCTGTAGGGACAGACCTCTGCGGTGGCTCTGCCGCCTCCTGTGCACACTTGTAACCTGGAAGGCGTAGGCCGTTACTCTGCTCGACTGCCCCAGTCTGTCTGTTAGACTCCTGCTTCACTTCCTCTTACTAACCCTGGAAATTGTGGGTTCGACTCTCTTTATGTCACAGAAACCAAATGGCATGGCCCACCTTCCAAAGTCCTGAGCTCCTATAAGGAAAGAGGCCTGCAGAGAGATGGAAGCTGCAAAGATTCCCCCAATAAGCTGTCTCACGTGAGTCCTCTTCAAACTGTGCAATGGCGGGCAAACCACTTCTTTTCCTGGGGCTGATGTACGTCAGCACAGCACACCTGTGTGCAGTGTTCAAGAACAGGCCACATCTCAGCACACAGCAGGACTACATATGGTGCTTCCATGCTTGGGCGTGTGGGATGCACGCAGCGTACAGTGTGGCAACGTGTGTGTGTGTGTGTGTGTGTGTGTGTGTGCGCGCGCACACGTGTGTGGTTCCTCAAGAGCGCGGACTGCATACCTCATATAGCAGAATGACACACTTGCCAGCAACACACGGGAACACACATGTCCCTGCATACAGCTGGCCAGCATGTGCCCAGTGTGGTGCTCAGTGCTGTGTGGGGAGCATCCTAGCACAGTAGGTGGCACTCCCGTGGCAGTGGCTGAGAACAAAAACACATCCCAGCACACAGTAGGTGGCACACCCATGGCAGTGGCTGAGAACAAAAACACACCCCAGCACACAGTAGGTGGCACACGTGGCAGTGGCTGAGAGCGTTTACCACTCAGGATAATATTCATAAAAGAAGTGAAAGGACGTGAGAGAAACTGCCTTTATCTCCCCGTTTGTGAAGGACCTCAGAGAGGCTGTGCAGCAGATTACTATAAAGCCACCACTTACGCTCCCCTGGGAGCCTCGCTGTCGGGGTGTTGGTGACGAGATCCTGTCCCGGGTTAGATAGACAGGTAACCCTTAGCCTCATGGGACAGTGCAGTGCAGACAGGCAGCCAGAGGAAGTGCAGGGAGGCCTTCTGTTGGAGTCGCTGAGATGTCCGGAAAGGCCGCAGCCTGCCGCGGTGCTGAGGCCGGCCGCTGACAGCAGTCTGTGGTAGTCCCACACACTGGCTTATCTAGCCCGAGGCCCCCTGGAGGCGAGCCCCCTAGGAGACTGACTTGAGAAGAGCTTCCGCTGAGCACTGTACAGGGAGCTGCCTTGCACAGTTTGAAGATGCAGGTGAACAAAGGTGAGCAGATACTCCTGGGTGAGGCTCGGCCCCCTGCGGGGTGTCGGCAGCAAGCTCTGCAGCTCCCATAGCCCATGCGGCCACAGCACTGACCTATCCCTGAGTCCCTTCCCGAGTCCCCTTACCTACCATTGTCATTGCAGTTCTGTCAGAGGAGCACAGCGTGTGGGGACCGGGGTGAAGCCGAGGGCCAGCATTGGCATAGGGCCCTGTAAGATGCCGGAAAACAGAGATGCCAGACCCTGGAACCTGCCTGGGAGGAGGGCATTGTCCTGGTCCTTCTGGTTCGGGCTGTAACGAGAGCTGATCACAGTGACACAAGGGATCTCTCTTCTGTGGTGTTTGCCATTGGTCTTTTAATGCTCCCCTAAAGCCTGGAGATTTTCAGACAGCTGTCGTCTGGAATCCTCCTTCTGGGGACATCGTTTGGCTCTAGCTCCCTGAGAGCGAGCCCACGTGCTTGTTTGCAGAGCATCTCATGGCTCCAGAGCACTTCTGTATGGGACCCAAAGGCACTAGAAACCCAGAAAGCGCCCAGGGGCTAGCTGGACATTTCTCCATAATGGCTGCCTGGGTCTCCTTCCCCAAACTTGGGGCTGGCACTGAGCTTTCAGGAGAAATGCCACAGAGACTGTAAATGGCTGCTCTGCTCCTCTACCTAACTTATCCATCCTCCTGTTCTGTAAATCCTGTCCAGTGGCATTTGTGTGTCACACACACCAGTCACTGACTGAAAAGGGATGCTGTGCTCATGTCAGGGATGGGAGGGTCAGGAGGCAAGGCCTCTGCATCAGACCAGCCTGGCAGGCTTCGGAAATGACTCGGCTTAGTGACAGCCCGAGGTGTGAACTTGAGAGCCAGGGTTCAACTCCCAGCACCCACTAAAAACTAGGTGCGCTGAGGCACCCTCTGAATCCCAGCACTGGGGTGGCGGAAACAAGCAGGTAGATCGGGCCAAGGTCAGGTAAAAGTCAGACACTGACTCCAAAAGGAAATAGATGGTATTCTGAGAAGTGAGACGGAACCTGATCACTGGTGCAAACACATACACACACACACACACACACACACACACACACACACACACACACATACACGGAGAAAAGCCCTGTTTCTATGGCTGGCTCCAGAAGCACATAGCAGTGAGCGCAGCCCTGGCTGTAGCCCATGTTTGGGGAGGGCAGTGCATTGGGTTTACCCAAAGGCGGTCGGTCTGTCTGTCCTCTGCAGGTCGGGGATAAGAGCTGCTCCAGTCACTCGAGCAGCAACACCCTCTCCAGCAACACATCCAGCAACAGCGACGACAAGCACTTTGGGTCGGGGGACCTGATGGACCCCGAGCTGCTGGGGCTGACCTACATCAAAGGCGCATCCACCGACAGCGGCATCGACACCGCGCCGTGCCTGCCGGCCACCATGCTCGGGCCCGTGCACCTGACAGGCAGCAGGTCCCTGCTGCACGGCCGGGCGGAGCAGTGGGCAGACGCTGCCGATGTCCCGGCTGACAGCGAGAGCGCCAAGGTGTATGCGCTGCACGGGTACGCCTCGGCCATCTCGGCCAGCGCGGCGGAGGGCAGCCTGGGCGACCTCAGCGAGGCCTCGTCTCACTCCAGGTGAGCTCCCGAACTCTCTCAGTGTACATGCTTACTCTGTCCTGGAGATTTTGTTCTCCCTTTGCCTTCGAGGGTGATGTCACGTCTCTCCCCCAGCTCGGCCTGGGACCCCAACATCTTTGACAAAGAGCTGCAGACGGGCCTTCTTCGTGTCTTGAGTCACGTCCACCTGTCCCAGGGTAGCTGAGGGCAGCAGCACCCCACCTGTCTCTCAGAAACCACTGGAGACCCCTGGGAGAGGGAAGGCATGCAGTGGGCTCCCCTGGGGCCACCCCAGCCCGGGTGTGAGCCTGTGCACACTGCAGGGTTCTGTCCTGAAGCACACTTGAGGTTGCTCTGTGACCATGAATATCCAGCCGGGATTTTGGTTTCGTGTCTGTGTGTGGGTGTGTGCACACAGCACATGGCCAGACAAGGGAGATGGGTCCTCTTGAACTGGAGTTTCAGGCAGTTGTAAGCCATCCAGGTGGGTTCTGGGGACCAAACTCACATCTTCAGGAGGAGCAGGAGACTCTCCTGACTGCTGAGCTGCCTTCCCAGCTTCCCCCTGGGGTTTTTAAGTACAGCATCAGCTGGTGGGCCTCATGGTCCAGGCCTATAATCCCAGCTACTTCAAGGCCAGTCAGGGTCACCTGGGCCACACTCCACGTAAAGGTCAGCTTGGATGCTTTAGTGAGACCCTGTCCCAAAATTAACTGATCTGCTTGTGAAGGCTCGAGGCTGCGGCAGAGTCAGCCCCTGGCGCTGGGGTTGACAGGAAGCTAACTATAAAAGGGATTGTGTTCTAAATATAGAAGCATAGTGTGTGTCTGTGTGTGGTTTTGTACTCCTGCTTGACAGACACGTATACGCTGGTTGAAAAGCTGATAATTTCAGGTTTCTGCAGTCTTTTCAAAGACTCGGAGAAGAATGTGTGTCAGTGTCTGTGGCATGGAATCAGGAGGCATGACCTCCTTGTCTCTGGTGCTCTCCTGGCGGGGCTCTGGCTCACTGCTGGCTTCTCAGAGAGTCCAGCCACAGAGCAGGGCTGGACAAGCCATATGGGACAGTCCTCCGGGACCTGATGGGCACAGCTCCAGGCAGTGATGCGTGTTGGTCTGGGGTTTCTGGTGACAGTCCTCTGCTCCTAAGCAGCGGTCGCCAGAGCTCTCTCTGGAGCCCTTCTCTGCCCTTTCTTGGACATTACCAAAGGACCGTGGCTGCCATCAACACTGTAGACACCAGCAGGGGAAAAGCGCACCCTCGTTTTTTCATATAATCAAGGGGGAGGGGCTGGAGAGATGGCTTAGTGGTTAAGAGCACTGTCTGCTCTTCCAATGGTCATGAGTTCAATTCCCAGCAACCCACATGGTGGCTCACAACCATCTATAATGTGAACTGATTCCTTCTTCTGGCAGATGTAAATGCAGATAGAACACTCATATACATAAAAAAATAAATAAATCAAGGGGGAACTTTTTTTGTCACTGTGACTCATGTCACCCAAATATCTTGAACTGTTGAGGTTCGGCTTGGCCCATCAGGCCAGTGACATCGTCCAGCACCAGACTCCCTAGCTTTCACCTTTCACACTGTGAGCATTTTCCTTGTGGCTAAAATGTATTGCTACCTGCAAGCCTTGCGTTCCTGGCTGTCCCCAGGTGCGTGGGGCTTTTCTCTAGAGTCTGCAGAAGACACGGTCTCCCTGAGGTATCCCTGTGACCATTTCTTTTCTCGTTGCCATGACGAAATTCCTGACAAAGGCAACTTAGGGAAGGCAGGGTCTGCTTTGGCTCTCGGTTTGTGAGACACAGTCCGGCGTGGTGGCGGAAGAGCAAGGACGCTGTTCACACAGCGTGAGCCGTCAGGAAGCGGCAAAAGATGCTGCTGCTCGCCTCACTGTCCTCAGGTCCTGGATCGTCTGTGGGATGCTGCTGCCCACATCCAGGACTGTGACACACCCTCAGGCACACCTGACTAGATTCCAAATCCAGTCAGGTTGGCAAGACTTAACCATCACACCCCCATCCTCACCTGTCCTTGGCTGAGGGTGTCTGGGCACAGCTGGGGCTGCTGCTGCGTGGGAGTGCTAAGCAGTGGTGAGAGAGCCGTCACGCCAAGGGAGGAGCGTGGAGCCCAGAACCAACTCCTGTGTGTCAGAGTGGCAGAAACAGGCCCTGTGCCAAGAACATTCTACCTGCACTTAATAAAGTTCCTTCTGCTTAGTAAAGTTCAGGCTAGGTAACGTCACTCAGAACTCACGGAACTCTGCTTCCTGGGTAGTCCCACCCCCTTTGCAGGGCGGGACACAGTGCAACCCTGAGCATCTTTTCAAAGTTCAGGGCTCTCGTGAGAGACCTGGAGTCAGGAGTCAGGGAACCTGTGGGAATCACATGTTTCCGCCAAGTGAAAACTGCCAGTGCTCCCTGGGTGCCTCCTTCAGTGTGCGTTCCTGGGTGTTCCTGGCTGTGGGAAGGGTGTTCAAGGGATTGAAAGCCGTGGCAAGCGGGCTGGCACTCCTTGGTGGCCTGTCAGACTGGAGGTGTGGGCAGCTGAGGGCGCCGCCCCCTCCTTCCCTTTATTGTTCACATGTGTGTGAGTGTGTGTGTGTGTGTGTGTGAGTGTGTGTGTGTGTGTGTGTGTGTGTGTGTGTGTGTGTGTGTGTGTAATGCTGTTCCTGACACAGCAAAGCCCACACACGAGGGGATCCTGCTTCCCATCCAGCAGGCCGTGTGGCAGGGAGGTCAGTGTAGCCAGCTCTCCCAAACCTGACGTGTCGCCCCTCTGCCTCTCCACAGTGGCTCTCAGCACTCAGGCAGCCCCTCCGCGCACTGCCCCAAGGGCACTGGCTCCCTGGACGGCTCCAGAGTCTACATCGTGACTCACAGCAGTGGGCAGCAGCTGCCCACGGCCATGGCGAAGCCTTACCACAGACAAGTAGCCGCGAACAAGTACGTCATTGGCTGGAAGAAGGCAGAAGACAGCCCACCACCCGAGGAAGCCGAGGTGACTGAGTGCCCGAGGTAAGCAACGCCCTGTCATACCTGCATTCACCTGCGTCCTCCCTGCTTCGGGAGGTACAGCGTCTAGGAGGTCAGCCAGGAAAGGCCTGTTTCAAACATGTGTGTATGTGTGTGTGTGTGTGTGTGTGTGTGTGTGTGTGTGTGTGTACACATTTGTACACAGTCACATGGAATCCAGAGGGCAGCCTGTAACAATGTTCTTCGGGTGTGTCTACGATCTCTGACCTAGAACTCAGCAAGCAGGCGAGACTGCCTCTGAGCTGCAGTGATCCTCCTGTCTCCGCCTCCCCAGCCCTGGGATTACAGGTGCAGACTCCTCTCCCCCCCCCCCCGGGGGGTGGAACCCAAGTCCTTGTGCAAGGCAAGCATTTACCCACTGGGCCATTCTTAGTCCCGGCCTGTTTTCAAGTCTTTAAATGGTGGGAGTTGTCTCTCTCTCTTTAAAGTCTTTACTGTGATGATGATGGTGATGTGGTGATGATGATGTTGGTGACGGTGGTGATGATGATGGTGATGATGATGTTGGTAGTGATGGTAGTGATGATGATGGTGATGAAGATGATGGTGGTGATAATGGTGATGAAGATGATGGTGATGGTGATGAAGATGATGGCGGTGATGATGATGATGGTGATATAGTTATGAAGATGATGATGATGGTGATGATGATGGTGATGGTGGTGATGAAAATGATGGTGATGGTGGTGATGATGGTGATGAAGATGATGGTGATGGTGTTGATCATGAGGAAGATGATGGTGATGATGGTGGTGAGGATGATAATGTATGGAGTTGATTTCCTGCTTCCACCACAGGGCACCTGGAACTGAGCTCAGTCAGGCTTGCACGTGGAGACGGCAGGCCCTTACCTGCTGATCAGTCTCCCCAGCCCTTGGCTTTCACATGTAACAAAGTGTAAAGCTCTGCTGTCTTTGATCCTGTATTCAAAAAGCTGTCTGCAGTGGATCCATGGTAACAGCTGACCATGGTGTGACGTAGACCCTACAATGTCTCAAGGCCAAGGGCAGCCTGAGTCCCACAGTCAGAGCGTGTAAAAGCAGAAACACTTTACCTGGCTGTTTTGCAGGACTCTTAAGATTTGATGGGGTGGGGCCGGGGGGATGCTTCATGTCTGTGTAAAAGGAGTGAAAACTGAAGGTTTGGTTTTACCCAGAGAAGCCTAAGAGCCCATGTGTCATAAGGTCTGAATCTTGTGCTCTATAGTGTGAGCTTGCTGTGATGTAGGCATGACTGCCTGGGCCTGTGCGTACTCAGCTTATGGGAGAGTGCAGACACTCTTAAAGGAGACACTGCAGAGATTTGTGAGCTTTGATTCGTGAGCTAGCACTAACTTCTGATAAATGATCCCGTGCTAACCCCAGCTCTCACGCATAGAGTCAACCAGGTTAATGTTTACATCATCCTGGGCTTTTGACAGAGGATCATGTCACTTTGTTGCAAAATGTTTGAGAAGGCCGGTTCTACCATGCCTTCACACAGCTGCTACGGTCAGGAAAATGTGTACATCACAAGCAGGTCTTCTGTCGTGACTTCGTACTGTGGATGCTTCACAGCAATTCATCCCAGCATTTTGTCAATTCCAGAAAGCATTGTTGGAGCCTGGTGGGTGTGGCACAGGCTCTGCTTGTGTATGAGTGGGCCCAGAGTGATGCCTCAGGAAGAGGGTGATACAGGAGTGTTGAAGGGAGGGGTTGACGTTTCTGGGGAGCAACTCCCAGATACGAGATGGGGCCCAGCACTATCCTGCTGTACCCCTCACCTAAGAATCCTGGCACCATGGCATGAGGCAGGTGGCACTGTCCTGTGTGTGCTCAGGCACGTGTGGCAGGGAGACCATCTGTCCTGTGCCCACTTCTGAGGATTCGAGCCAGATATGTCAAGGCAGCGTGTCAGTGCAGGACTCCAGCCCTGTCAAGTGTGTCATGCTGGGCACATCTGGCGGGTTCGAAGGACTGTAGGGCTAGGATCTGAGTCCTACAAGGCACCACCCACCCGGGGTCAAGCTGTCTGGGAGCTTCGGGCAGCTGAGGCTAGCACTGCTGGGATCATACACTGGCCGTGGCCCGCTGTGCACAGAACCGAGCCTTAGTGCTCACTCTGTGGGAGAAGTCTAGCTCCGAGGCTGCCAGTGGCTGGGAGGCGGCTCTTGAGTGAGGTGCTGCCGGCCCCGCCCCCCTCGAGGGGGGCAGGGTGCAGCATGCATGACACCCACCGCACCCCGGCCAGGACGTGAGCGCCAGGTTCAGCGAAGACCCTGTCTCAAGAACTGCGGTGGGGAGCTCCAGCAAAAGCCTGTCCCAACCCTTCACACACACAAATGCGTAGATGTGCACACACCACAGAAAGAAAAGAAACGAGCAGTCCCTTTACAGTTGTGCTGCAGAGCCTTCTGTGCTGACTTTGGCCAGCAAAATCCTATGTTTCAGAACAACTGAGGCAGAGTTGTGTCCGAATGTGCCCCTGCTCACTGCAAAAACCTTGAGTCTCTGTGCAGCGCCCCCCCCCCGCCCCCCCGTGGGCTCTTCTCTGCACCTTCTGTGCAGCGCCCCCCCCCCCGCCCCCCCGTGGGCTCTTCTCTGCACCTTCTGTGTCCTCCCCACCTGCATGTGTGCACACTCAGCCTCGGGGTCATCCAGGCCCCAGACAGTCACAGGGCCCAGCACAGAGTAAACCATTGGAGCGTATTTATGGGTAACTGTTGAACACCTTTCTCCAGAATTAGCATAGTGGAGCGTGGTGATCTCACCCTCTGAAGCTAGAGCGCTGTCCGTGCCGACATGATGGTTTTGTTTCCTCTCCACGATGCAGCTGCTGATAAAGCCTGCACTTTTCCTATGTCCCTGTCGGCGCAGTGCGGGAGGCTCTTGAGCACCTCCCGGCCCCAGTATCGGCACCCCAAGTCAGGCACTAACTGAGGTGCTGGTCCTAACAGCCACTGGGGCTCACCTGCGAAGTCCCCAGGGTCTTCGTCTCTCCTGCCATGCCTGTCCCCTCTCCAGTCTTGTCCAGAAGGTCTCTGTTCACACTGTCTGCATCCCCTGTACTTCAGGGTGGGGAAGGACAAGTGGAAGGCCACAGAGCATTTCCCATAAGGCCCCGCCACTGTGAGCAGGCCCCACCACTGTGAGCAGGCCCCGTCACTATGAGCAGGCCTTGTATGTTTTCTGCCATCCCTCCCGCACCAGCTGTCACGCTGAGCTAAGGTGGCATCTCACTGAAGAGGCGAGTCAGTGCTCCCATGCCTCGTGGGCCACCCTCTCCACTGTGGGTTCCGTTCTCTGAGCTTGCCTTCATAGCTGTGCACACAGATCACCAGCCCCATAGCCCCGGGTCCCAGCAGCTGCTCGGGGCATGTTCTGACCGCAACCTTTCCACAGTGTCTCCTCAGTCTCTCCCTGGGAAGGACCTGGGCACAGGAATTCAACATGGCAGGCTTCTGTAACTTACAAATACATTTTCATAAGCTTGTAATGAAAGGGGCAATGCCGTTATTTATCCAGACAGCTTTGTGAAGCCCCAATAATGAAGCCTGCTTAGCTCGGCCAGCTTCTCTAAACCCCAGGCCACCCGGGGCGGCTGCCTCTTCCTGGCGGCTGCTGGGCCTGCCATGAGGCCTCCGGGAGGCTCTGGGGTCTCTGAGGGTGCGGAGCTGCCGCAGAGGCAGCGGTGTCCGCTAATCCTGTGTGCTTTCTGACACAGATTAGCAGAGAAGTGTGGCCTTAATTCAAGTTGTAGGATTTTCATCTTGGGCTTTGGGGATCTGAGTTGTCTCTGAATTATTCAGAAATCTAACTATATTTCAATTCATTTCACGGATTTGAGATGTTGTGATGGCGCACACTCAGCCATGGTGAACTGCCGGAGCTGAGAATAAATAGTGTGTATGTGTCAGAGAATAAATACCCTTGGCCTGTGTAGGCCTCTACCCACTAGATTTCTCAGGCGGTGTCTGCACTGGCTGGGAGCTGGCTGACCAATGTGCCTCCAAGATGGCCTTATCTAGGCCTCTCCAGGACCAGGCTCACCACCATGCCGGACCTCTTTATCGAGCTCTGGGAGATTGAAGTCAGGTCCTCACACTAACTGAGCCATCTCCTGAGCCTTCAGATGTGACCCCCAGGGCCTTACAGGGTGAGCACAGCCCCTCTGAAGCTGAGCTGTGCTTTATCCAGCAGAATGTACGGCGAGTTGGACCTCATGTCCACAGCGGCACAGCATTCGGCCGTGGGAGACGCTGTCCCGGAGACTCAGCATGTCCTGTCCAAAGACGACTTTCTCAAGTTGATGCTCCCTGACAGCCCCTTGGTGGAGGAGGGGAGACGAAAGGTGAGTGACCTCGAGGCCGTCCTGGCACACTTAGCACAAGTGTGACTGCGGGAGCCGTGCCTCCCACAGCCCTTTCTGGGACCCACCAGTAGCACTGCGCGGGCGTCGGGCTTTGTTTTTAGTGCTGAGGAAGGAACCTCAGGGCCTCGCGTGTTCCAGGCAAGAGCTGCAGTCAGGCCTTGACCTCGTCACTGCCCGTCCCTTCAGAAGGCGAGCGGCCTGCAGAGCACGGTGGGGCTCTGGAAGCCGGGCGGGCCGCCTCGGGTCAGCTCCAGCTCCGACCGGCCAACTGAGCTTCTGCAAGTGGGCCTTCCTGTGCTGATAAAAGGTCATAACAGAGAATGTCTTCCAGGCCCAGGGCGGCTCAGCGCAGTACCTGGACATAGCTGGCAGTCAGCCCCGGCAGTGAAGGTCACACTGCTTCGCTCACCCAGGGCCTCCAGCCTGTGCCCTGCCCAGGGTTGGGGTGGTTCTGTTCCAGAAGTGGATGGCTTAGCTGCAGCCCACCTGCCAACCCTGTATACATGCAGGCTACGGCTCTGCAGCCCTTCTCAAGGGAAGAGGCCGCTGCTCTCTGCTTTCTCTCCCAGACTCTCTAAGTCACCTTGTACAGTAAAGCCAAGCGAGAGCTGCCGATGTGGCAGCGACTAAAGGCGCTCACTGGGAAGCCTCACGACCCGAGCTCTGTCCCTAGGACCCACACGGTGGAAGAAGGCTCCCCAGATTATTCTCTGGCTCCACCAGTGTGCCATGGCCTGTATGTACCCCACATGAGTAAAGGAGTGGAGCAAAACCACTTTTAAAATAATGCTGAGTGTTAAGAGAGCCTACATCAGTTTGGCCAGTCACTTCCAACTCAGGTGGCAGAATGGGAAGCACACTAGCATTTGGTTCTGGAACAGACCTGCCTCGCTGGTCATCCAAGCTTCTGGCTTTTAGCAGAAGGCAAGGCATTGCCTGGGGGAGTGTGCAGCCGGCCGTGCGGCCGTCCCACAGTTGGCTGCCGCGCCTCTGCTGTCGGGCACCTGCACGCAGAGGACCTTGCCGGGACGGGAATCCCGCAGAATGCCTCACAAGCCTCTTCCCGAGGCTCGTGCCAGATCCCCGAGGGAGCTGTGTGTGCGTGGGTGCAAAGGCAGAAGCCTCCACAGCGTGCACCGGCTCAGAGGGGGTGAACCTGTGCTTGGCCGGTGTGTTCTCTTCGGACGAGTCACGTCCTTTTCCCAGTACAAGCGAGCTTTGCAGCACGTACGCACGAGCACACACACACACACACACACAACTGTTTAATTCTTCGCTGGAAAGGCCAGGCAGGTGGCTAGAACATGGGCAGTAGAAGTGTTTCTGGCTCCTTGCCACATGCAGAAGGGCTCACGGCCACTTCTGTGTGTCAGAAAAGGGGTGTGTGTGAGAGGAATCTGGTTTCGTGTGCCAAGGAAGGGATGGAGTTCAGCTCAGGTTTGACTTCTCTTGAGTGCTGCTTCTTTGGTTGCTTTGCTGTGTCTGCGATCTGACGCACAGCGATGTTTCCGTATAGCTGGTCGGCCTAGTTCCATGTCTCTCTTGCTGGGGAGAGAAGGGCTGTGTTTTGTCTTGCAGTTCCAGGTTACCGTAGGTAAGTGTGGAAGTCAGGGCAGGAACCTCAGGCTTCGAGCGGGTTCGTATCACACCCACAGACGAGCAGAGCTAAATGGGCACATGCATGCCGGCACTCAGATGGGGTTCTCCACCGCCAACCCCTAGAGTAGGGAATGGCGCCACCCACAGCTGGGTCACCCGGGGTCACTCAGCTTAACACACCCCACACACTTGCCCACAGGCTCACAGGGTGGACTTCCGGACACTCTTCCGGGAGATCTAGATTCTGTCAGCTGACAGCGCTGACCCTCGCAGTGGATTTGTCCTGTTAACTGTAATCCAGTTCCCAGCAATTATTATACAGACTTTTACAAGTGGAAATTTTTAAGCAGGATTTGCTGGATTTAAACTACTTCTTTTAAGCCCATTGATATGGCCCAGAAAATGTCACTGTTCAGGATGAGTTTTGTTACTTAGACTCAGTTGGACCTCCTGCAGCCTAACATTAAAGTGTCGTCATTTGCAATCCCGCCCCGCCACACATGCGCTGCTGCGAACACTGGCTGCCTGAACAAACGACAGCCTTGTCACTTCTGGGATCACTCACCTCTGCTGGGGTCCATCTGACAGTTCAGAATTAATAAAGTGGGGCCTGTCCGTTTGTGCTAGACGGAGGAGGCAGCTCTGGAATCTAGGGTGACCCGGGGGCCTCGCTGCATGCTTGGCTTTCCTGAGCCCATGGAGATGCTGAGGAACTGTCCCACAGCACAGACAGACGACTCTAGCCGCACACTTATTTGGGGTGTTTGGTTTGGTTTGGTCTTACCCTGGTAGCACAGACTTGCCTTTCCTTGCCATCTAACTCAGGCTGGCCTTGAACTCTCAGCAGTGCCCCTGACTCAACTTGCCATGTATTGAGGTTACAGGTATGAACCGCTGCTCCTTCAGGCTGTTAATGTCCCGTGCCTTGCTCCTCCAGTTCTCCTTCTATGGGAACCTGTCTCCTCGGAGGTCGTTGTACCGAACCCTGTCGGACGAGAGCGTGTGTAGCACCCGCCGGGGCTCCTCCTTCGCCAGCTCCCGGAGCTCCATCCTGGACCAGGCCCTGCCCAACGACATCTTGTTCAGCAGCACCCCGCCCTACCACAGCACGCTGCCTCCCAGGACCCACCCTGCACCCAGCATGGGGAGCCTCCGGAGTAAGTGGAGGCCGGGACACCCGACTGTATGGGTGGGCACGTGGGAACCTGTGGGTCCGTGTGCTCGACTTGGCCATCCGTGCTGCACACATGGAATTGGATGTCGGTGGCTTACATTGGACATCTCTGTCAGATCCTGTCTCTGCTTTATCTCTGAAGGAAGCAAGAGCAGAGCCTAACTCTTCCAAAGAGGACAGTGGTGGCGGGGGGTGGGGTTCAGGTTGTGCCAAGCATTCCAGCTCTCCTCCCCATGGTCCTGGCAACAGGTGGTGGCAGGTGGGTGTCATCATGTCACCTCTGGCACCCTGTGTCCCAGCTCACAGAGCACCATGGCCACAGCTCAATCTGATGATTGCCAGGTCAAGTTTGAAAACTAATCTTTAGTGGTGTGTGTGCGCGCACATGGTATGTACATGTGTAGAGACAGGTTGAACCTGGCATTTGCTCTTTCAGCTAGCCTGACTGGCCAGCAAGTCCCTGGGTTCTCCTTGTCTCCGTGCTGGCACTGTGGTTACAGGCGTACACCAGCACGCTTGGCTTTTCTCTGGGTACTGGGGATCCGAACTCAGGTCCTTACGGTTGCCCGCTGACACCTCTGCAGTCTCACGGTTAGTTTCCAGGCCCCATTTCTGTAGTGCAGAAAAACTAGCAGGTCAACCACACATTTACATTCTGGTTGTTTTTAAATTTCATCATGGAAAGAACTCTCTCTCGAACCGCAGTGTATCTCGCGAAGTGTATATAAGCACCCGGGTTATCTGACGAAGGGCTTCCCATGTGTAACACCCTGGGAGAGCCTTGCGGTGGTTAATGTGCCGCGTGTGCCCTGCCTGTGAGAAAGCCTCTGAGGTTCTCAGTAGCAGACAAAGTTCAGACAAACACATGTGCCTGTGTACCTTCAAGGCTGTAGCACACCTACACCCCCCCGCCCCCGCCCCCCTCTTTGGAGACAGGGTCTCAGGCACTCAGGATGGCCACCAAGTGTCTCCTGAGAGCTTTTGTGACCCTGCTAAAGTTCTGGTTTATGCTCCTGCTATTGTTCCACTTCCACACTACAGCTGTGACCAACACTTGAGTTCTGTGCTGCCAGGTCTTCCATTCAGCCATTTGTTAGCTTCAGTTTGTTAAAATAAACAGTGATGATGATGAGGAGGATGGTGGTGGTGAGGAGGAGGAGGAAGAGGATGATGACAATGGTGATGATGATGATGATGATGGTGTTGACAAGAATGATGGAGATGATGATAACAATGAGGATGATGGTAGTGATGATGGTGATGATGGTGTGAGGATAAGGATGGTAAACTTCTTAGGCTTCAGGTTCATGAAGGGTTGAGCGGGGAGCCCTGTGGTGTCCATGTACTCCATGCTCCTGGAATACTGTCTTTATTAGTGTGAGGCCCCACCCCCACAAGCAGCTCAGCACATTGGCTGAGGTGGAGCCACTGTGGGCCTGGCCACCGTGTGCATGCTCTGCACGGATCCTTGGTGCCTTGCATCAGCCTCCACAGCACGTCCACCTTGTTGCACTGCCCTGCACAGGCCTCCACAGTCCTGTTCTTGGCCCTCCTCCTGCCCTCTCCCCTATGGCACGCACCGGTTGCTTTGGTGTCCTGTAGCTGTCCTGTGTAGCTTTTCATGCTGGCCTCTTCCTCATAGCAGCAGCCGAGGCTCCTCTCTCTTTTCTCGTCTCTGAGTGATCCGTGCTTTCTGGAGTCCTTTCGTGTATGAACACAGTGTCAGGCACACTGAGGAGAGAAGCAGGTATATGGGTTCCTCTGCTTCCTAAGGGCCCTGGCTGTTGGGAGCACTCTCGAAAGACACCCTTTCCTGGTGATGCGTCTCCTGGAGCCTGGCGCTGCTCAGACGCTGCTCTGTGCAGAGCTGTGAACGGTAACATAGAGGTGTGTAAATAAGAAGCCTTGAAATAACATGGAGTGGCTTACCTCCCCACAAACCCCTCCATGCTGCCCGTGGACCGTAAGCATGGAGGATCCAGTTGGAGGATGCTGGTTCCTGGTCTGTGGCCACCTCAGGTCCATGACAGTTCAGTCTGCGCCCTCCTGGTTGTTGCCAGGCCCCTAGGGGCTCTGAGAATGTGGCAGCAGAGTTGCTGCATCGGGAATCTGTCTCCAGGGACAGTCCTCCATAGATGAACCCGAGGAACACGTGCCGGGAGACATCTAGATTCCCAGAGACAGAAACTTGTGTCACGAAGACATGGAGTGTCCGTGTGACATCTTCTTTTTGCCAGACTCACGCAGACTTTTGACATTAGGAGACAGCATTGCCATCTGCAAAGCTCGGGACCAGGCATGAAGAGCTGTAGCCGTGCAGCACTCACGGTAAATGACACAGGAAAGCCAGACAGTTGGCATGCTGGGCACTGCTGTGAGCCCACAAGACTGGTGCCCAGATCGGGCCTGTGGGGTGGGGCTGACACACCAGCCAACCTCAGCGGCTAGCCTCGGGCAGTGCGGGACCAGCCAACCTCAGAAGCTAGCCTCGGGCAGTGCGGGACCAGCCAATCTCAGAGGCTAGCCTCGGGCAGTGCGGGACCAGCCAACCTCAGAGGCTAGCCTCGGGCAGTGCGGGCACTGATGGTCAAGCTTATGCACTTCTGCCCAGGTCAGGCTGGTCACGGCCCACCCCTACCCAGAAATGCGTTCAGGCCAGCCATGCCCCGGCCTGTTCTTCACCCCTCAGCGGCCCAGAAGTGCTCCTGTTAGAATTTTGTGTGTCTCCCACGTGCAGCCTCTCACCTGGCCCGAGTGTTAGAAAGCACTGGCTTTCTTGGCTCCGTGTGGAGCCATGTGCTCTTCTGGGAGTCAGTCACGTGCCACCAGAGACTGCGACCATGCCCGGGGAGCTAGTCGGTGCTGTCTCCCGGCTGCTCACCTCCCTCCTGACTCTCCTGAGGCACCCAAGGCTTTGGGAGCGAGAGTAGAAAGGAGAGCTGTGGGTAGCCTGGCAAGGGAGTCTTTTTCTAGCAGCTGCCAACCCTGGAGGGCAGAGCAGGTGCAGGGTGACATCACAGCCATAGCGGTGGCTCCTCCTTCCCATGTCCGAACCCACCAGACCATGCTCTGGCCCTGGCTCTGGCTCTGGCTCTGGCTCTGGCTCTGGCTCTGGCTCTGGCTCTGGCTCTGGGCTCTGGCTCCACAGTGGTGCTCTGACCAGTGACCACACTTGCTGGCTTCCCAGTGTAGAGACAGTAACGCAGGCAGAGGTGCCTGGGCCAGCCAGGGGCAGCTGACACCCTGCTGCTGCTTTGAGAGTTTGGAAAAAGAGACTTTAAAAAGGCAGCTCTTGTTCCTAATTACCCCCCCTCCACTCAGTGGAAGAAAAACTGTTAAGTGTGCCTGACTGATTATTGGGAAGGGCACAGGTGCCTCCTGGGTTGTCTGAGAGACAGCCACAGCCTGAGGCTCTCCCTGCTCGGGTCAGAAGACCCACACTCATCCGAGCTCTTAGTGAGGCAACCACCAGCTGCCCCTGTTGCTTGGATCCCCTCCCTAGACACGACTGTCTCACAGCACATCACCTCGCCTGTCACCTGCAAACGGCTCGGGAAGCCTGTCTGTGTGTGTTGTAGTGACAAGGCCTCTGAAGCTGAGCCCTAGCTGTGCCGAGACTGTCCCATGGTGAGATGGAGCAGGCTCTTGCCGGAGGGGACCCCCATCAGCCCCTCCATGTCTGCACAAGCCCCTCCCAGGGGAGGGTGGGCACAGTGCATGCCACATCTGCCCTTGGCTGCCTGCGTGTCTGGAAGCTGGGCTCGCCTTGGGGCCTTCGGGCCACTTCCTGGGGCCAGTGCCTCTTAGCAGAGACCACCCTGTGTTCTGGGAAGCAGTCCAGGATTGGCCAGGCTGTACCCGTCTGCATGCGCAATCACTCACCTCTGCCCTCTGCACCCAGGTTCTTATTTGTGTCTTGCTTTGATTATTTAGCCCAAGACTACCAAGTGGTTGCAACATGGAGTAGCTGGGGAATGATCTTTCCACAGCAGGATGCTGACTGCACCTGCCCTCTAGATTAGGACCATCCGCTGTCCTTCCATTGTCATGAGACCACCATCCCTCCTTATCCCCAGCCAGCCGCTATCCTTTCCTTCCTAGCACTGGCTAGGAGCCCCTCAGAGGAGGGACCCAGAAGGCCTGAGTGTCTTCTCTCCCAGACCCTGCTCCAGCCTTGCTGCTGGCTTACCACTTGACCCTGGCGGAGTGCAAGCGTGAGCTGCTGTTATAAAGATGTGCAGGGAGGGACCGCCATAGTATTCCCTCACAGCAGAGTTGGGAGCACGGTGGCAGACATCACCACACCTCAGCATGGTCGCCTGGAAACAGCACTGACTGAGCCGGGTCACTGTCAGTGGTGAGAGCGCTGCTCAGGCTGTGTTTGTGGAGTGGGAGCAGACTGTATTTCCTTCAAGGCCACGTGTGTAAATGCTGTCTGTCCCATTCCAGATGCTAGCCCTCATGGCCTCCCCGAAGGACAGAGGTGCAGGAATCGCAGGGGCCTGCACTTAGTTACGCCCAGAACTTCCTTGCAGGGCCCGCCAGCCAGGCGGCGGGGACTTCGGGTGCTCTCTCTCATCGGTGCAGCACAAGCAGCTGCCTGCACCGCCTGCAGTGCTCCGGGCAGGTTCCGGAAAGGCTCTTCCCATACGGCAGGCCGGTCCGGCCCTTCAGAACTCATTCCCCATACAGGCCACGCTCTTAATGAGTTAATGAGTGTCACTAATGACCCCAGCTCTTAAGGAGAAGGAATGGGAGGACACAGGCACTGCAGGAGGACAGCGTCTCTGTGAGGGGGGGAGGAGCCGTGGGTTTCTGGTGTGGCAGCAGCAGGACTGTCCTGTGGGGTCAGGAGAGGGGGCCAGCAGCCACCTCTGCCTCACTGCATTCCAGTGAGCAAAGGACCCTCGTGATGTCTGTAATGGTCACCGTTCAGCTTTGCTGACCTTGCTCAGACTTCATAAGGCCTCAGAAAAGACTGCTGCCAGCCTTTCTCAAGCAGTGTGAGGGCCAAGGCTTGAGAGGCTGGATCCCTGAGAGAGCAGGAGCTGGTCAGATCTGGGGACTTCCTGCGAACACCCTGCCGGCTCCTCGCCGGCTAGTATGAGACCTCCGTCTCTTTGGGGTGACAGCAACTTAAAATTCCCCATTCTGGCAGGTCATGTTTCACACGCCTTCCTGGGCCTCTGTGTGAGATGCAGCACCTGTGCTGTGACCAGCCCTGGGCACTGTGGTCACTCCATGACTGTGTGTGGGCACGCTCTCCACACTGACTGACCTTCCGACCCTGACGGGTCAGCAGTGCTGGTGCCGGAAGTGGCTGACTCTGGGGACGGTGCTGCCCGTGCAGGGCCTGATGGACTGACAGGTCAGAGACCGACAGACTTTAGTGGTACGCACACTGTGACTGGCTGATGGTGAGGCGGGCAGTACACGTGACAGCCTGCCTGCCTGACCGTGTGCAGCAGTGCCAGTTCTGGCTGGTAACGGTGAGGGCAAGGACTGACTCCAGCAGGGACTGTGGGGCTCACACTGGGACTGTGCGAATGGTGTGGCGGAGTTATGACGACTGACGGACTGACTCTGTGGGCAGCAGTGCTCAGGCTGTGATTGACAGACTGGCTGTCTGTACTGGAGACTGTGGCGCTCACGTTCATGTACTCTGTGGGAGCTATGATCTGATTGACTGACTCCCTGTGATGGCGGCACTCATGCTGTGACTGACTGACTGACTGACTGATCTCCTATGGGGTGCTAGTCCCATGCTGTGACTGACTGGCTTTCTGAGTGACTCTCTGTGAGGGCCATGTAGCCATGTTCTGACTGACTAACCAGTGGGTTGACAGAGTCTGGGGACGGTGGTCCTCATGCGGCGCCTCTGGGTCACTAGATACACTGACAAACTTGTTTCCGATTTTGTTTCTGCTTAGCCGAGTTCTGGTTCTCCGACGGGTCCTTATCGGATAAGTCCAAGTGTGCCGATCCTGGCCTGATGCCGCTGCCAGACACAGCTGCAGGGCTAGACTGGTCCCACCTCGTGGACGCTGCACGCGCATTTGAAGGTAAACACTCACGCGCACCCAGGGTCCTCGGTGTGCCCACCTGCGGGCCTGTCCTGCAGCGTAGGACCACATGTCTGTGCACGGGACCGTCTGGCAAATGTTGAATGCTCGCCATCTTTGCAGATGGGAAGGGGGCGTCTCTAAGGACGAGTCTGGGGGCTGCATGCCACGATGAGTTAAGCACTAGGCAGGGGCCTCAGCCCCAAGTTCTGCTCCACACCAGTTGCCACCTGATCCTCAAGCCCCTCCTCCTCTTTGGCTATCTCCCTGGGTGAAAAGCAGGCACACCTGCCCAGCTCACACTGTCTCTGTCCTTGAAGCACACCAGGGTAACGTGGGCCTCGAAAGGCCAGATGACTCTGCAGGGTTGTTTGTCCCATGCAGGTCTCTCTCTCTGTGGACCTAGGCTTCCTCTGAGCCTGTGCCTGCGGACTGTGCTGGCTCAGTTAACCCTGTGTCTGTGCTGCCTCGGTTAACCCTATGTCTGTGCTGATTCAGTTAACCCTGTGGGCTGTGCTGCCTCAGTTAAGCCTTCGTCTGTGGGCTGTGCCTGAGCAGAGTTAAGGAATATAATATTGTTGTTGTTCTTCTACTATTGAGTAATGGTGAAAAGAGTGCTAGGTGTTAAGTGTTTGGCCGAAAGCTCTGAAGAGGAGTTCCTAAAGAAATACATGCTGTTTAGAAACATTTTAATGGGAAAGCATGAATGCTAACGTAGCTATGTTCAGAAGATTCCAGGACACTGCAGAGGCTCCGGGGAGACGGCTCGGCAGGCCTGAGTGCTGTCCATACAGGCGCAAGGACCTGGGTTTGAATCCCGAGCACAGGCCGGCGCTGCCTCTGCACACCTGTGACCTGCCTTATGGGGGAGCAGAGGTGCGCAGTTCCAGGATCTGGCCAGCCAAGGAGCCGAAATGACAAGTCTACTGAGATGGTGACATCCACCTGTGCTCTCAGAGTGCTATGCATGTGTGTGCTCACTCGTGTGCATGCAGCACACACACAGGCAAATGAAATGAAAGAGATGACAGCAGTTAAAATATCAGTGCCTTGTGTAAATAGATCAATGAAGAGCTTTTCTTTGATTGCTGACTGACATTTAATAGATATGAGCAAGGTGGAATTAATTTCGGACAGAAGGTTCCTGGGCTGCAGGCTTCACCCCTGGAGAAGACACTAGCGCTCTGGCTTGTGTCCTGAGGCCTTGTGCTGCATGGGGTCTTGCTGTGCTCTGCAGAATGCCGACCTGGCCGGCCCAAGCCACCAACCCAGCAGAATAGTTTCCCAGGCAGACCTTAGCCCAGGCCTGTGTCCCACTACTTGAAGGTCTAAGCAGGAAGCAAAGCCCAGGCTCGGTGCCTGCCTGAGCAGCAGACAGGATCCTGCCTCAGAACGCGCAGGATCCAAGATTCTATGTCTGCTACCATAGAAAACAGAACTTAGCTCCCTAGGAAGCTCAGCTGCAGCTCCCCAGGGCCAGGACTTAGCTGAGAGACCAAAGGGAACCTGTCACCAGACAGTCTATAGATGTCAGCTCAGAAAGTCCCTCGGCTCATGGTCCCCATGGCCAGTGCCTTATCTGTCACTCAGCAGTGTGTCCTTGTGCCTTTCTGATGCTGTGCTGCAGCCTCTGTTCGCTGGCTCCATTTGCTCTGAATCCTAGGTGCCCCCTCTCCCTACCCAGCCCATCATTCCTCCACACTCTCTCATTACGTGTTCCCCGCGTGACACTAAAGAGAGGTTGAAAGAAGTTATTGAGGAATTTCAACTACATGGGAATTAACTGCGTGGTGACATAATTGAGTATTTATTACAGGAACAAATGGGGGATGAGGAAAAAAGGCCAAAGTGTGGAGGTCATTGAAAAAGCATGTGACAGTCTTCCAGAAAAGCAAATGTCACTCAAAACTACCCAGTTGACAGTGAATTGTTTTCCATTTCAGAGAATAACAGTGCCCTTGTGCAAGCTTCCCTGAAATCAGAGGCAGCTTTCTTGTGGAATAGAACTGTTTCTTCTTTAAATCTCTGAGAAAAAGAGCCTCATTAAGACAGCCCCAGTCTGAACGATTTCGGTGAGAAAACGTACATGAAATTCTGTAGTAGGCTAAGACTGTTCATTGTTACAGGCAGGAGTTTAAGTAGTTTAATAAAAGAAAAGCTTTAATTATTGTAAGTTATAGCAGGTGGAGTAATTAAGAGTGATTATCCCAATTTCCTAAAAGTGTTTCTAATAGAATTGGGACCTGTTTCTGATAGAAGATAAGACCTGAGCGATCCTTCCAAAGTCTCCTGAAGGGTGAATCCTCCTTCCTGGATAGTGTACATAATACAGTTGGAAATAAGGTGACAAGCAGCGCTTTTGTCAGGAAGTTATCGAGGGAAGTGCCTGAGCTACGCTCTCATTGCTGGAATAAAATGCTGCCACAGCAGCATAAGAAGAAAGCATTTGTTTTGGTTCACGGTTGCCGAGAGGTGACAGGCCATCCTGGCAGGGGAGGCATGACAGGGCCATCCACAGCACCAAGGGGAGCTGACCTGCCGTGTTCACACGCAGGAACAAGATGGAGCAGGACTGGGCCAGGCTCTAAAGACCCAGGAGAGCCACGTCTTCCACCCATCCACCACCTCCTCCGAGCCCTCAACCTTCCCAAACAGTGCCCCCAGCCAGGAGCAAGCATTCCCGCACATGAGCCTGTGGGGACACACGTGCAAGCCACAAAGGAGCCCTCTGAAACCACAGCCTTGGTCTTTGTAGTGCCGTCCCTGACACAAACAGTGCAGGGTGGGAAGGGGGAAAAGTGAGTGTCAGTGGTTGGAAATTATAGTCATGCTTATACAGCTAGGGATGGAGGATCAAATGCAAGTGATGAACGCTTGTAAAATTGCCATCCCAGAATGGGTGGCTGTGACTCAGCGCTCTGTTTCTTCCATGCTGCGTGCTGACTAAGGCTTAGCGGCTGCTTCTGCCTCCTCGGCTGCCAGAGCACATGCTCGGAGCCTCACTGTATCAGACTAACCCAGAGGACCCGGGCTGAAGTCTGCACCCCTGGGATCATTGCACTTTTTCATGTGTGTGGAATCCCCAGTACAATAGCAGCAGTTCTTGCTTGGTGGCTGATCCGAGAAGTCCCAGGCTGTGATGCCTGGTGCCATCACACGGACAGTCAGGCACTGGGGTTCGGCTGTGGTCAGCACCTCACAAACGGGTCATGTTCACATAGCAGAGGAAGGTATGGTTGGCTCAGATTCCACACAGTCACTGGAGCAGCCATGAAGGATACTTTAAGCAAATCAGCAGGATCCAACTATGCATTCGTTGGAAATCAAGCCATCATTAGAATTACAAAGAGAAAACGGAGACGCTCTTAACTGTAGTCTTAATATAGACAAGGACAAGAATGGATAGAGTCCTCTGTAGTAAAATGACAGTCCTGTTTGAATTAATTTGAGATAAGTGCAGTTTCAACTCGGCTATCTAAAGATACTCTAAGAACTTAATTGCACCCATTTAGAAAAATGATGAGCAGTATTCAACAAAAACCTATTATAAATCAATAATAATTAAAATAGCATACTAATGATTCAAAAATAGACTAAGTCCTTTTGAAAAATAAAGAACGTAGGCATCAGAATGTATTTAACACCTAAAGGAGAAAGCAATTTATATACACCATTTAGATTTAGGGACTAGAAAAGTCGGTGTTGTAAAAAGTGAATAAAAATCAATATTACCATTTGGAAGCTTTAATTACAGAGTAATGAGAAATATAATTTGTGAAATATAATGTGGCCAGATAAAAAATATATAAGTATGAGATCTTTTATGAGCCTGAAAGAGTAGATTTTGAAAGGGATGCAGTGAGCTGTGAAGGGAAGTTTATAATGAATGTGCTAGCGAAAGCCAAGGTGTGTGCAAGGCACGAACGAGCAGCAGAAGACGCTGCCTCTGCTAAACAGATGAGTTGTGTGGAGGTGGCACGCTGAGGAAGACACACGTTAGCTCAGCGTGCAAACAGTGTTCATGTAGATTTAAGTGATGACAAGCTACGGGCACCCACCTGCCCACTGTGGAAAACGCTTCTGCTGCTCCGGGAAGCCAGCAAGAACGCTCAGGCCAGTGTCGTCGGTCTTCAGATTATGAAGCAGTCCATCTTCTCATTCAAGCACAGTGACCAGTCATAGCCAGTCCAGAATGTGCCGCACCCCTCCCCCCTCCAATAACTGGCCAGTAGCCAGTGATTTAACGTAAAATAATACAGCACAATTAAAATCCGTCAGAAGTCGGTAGAGACCCCAATTGTAGCCCAAAAGCCCACTGTCAAGAGTGAAGATGTCTCCTTGGCCCAGGAGAGCTGACTTAGGCACCATCGGTGTCAGTGCAGCCGGCCACTCCCCTCTGCTGGACAGTCACACTGGAGAGCTGGCTGGGTCACCTGCCAGGCTTTGTCAGAGTCCCCGAGCAGAGCTTCGGATTCACCCAACACAGCAGAGCAAGGCCCGTTAGCCATCCGCCAGGCAGGGCTCGGCTTGCCTCTTGCTGCTTGAGATGATGTGGTAGAGACTCATTTTCCTAAAGACTCCCCTGCTGTCCAGTGGCTCAAGAGCAACACACCCTCCATGGAAGCTGCCTTTAGGTCTGCAGTGCTTTGAGGCCCCTCCCAAGGGATTGCCTGCACTTTCATCAGCCTGTAATCACAGTGGGACACTGCAGGCCCTCTTCAGCGTGCTGTGCCGCTGTGGAAGCCTGTAGGCAGTGTGTGAAATGCACTTCTGAAAGTGTGTAATAGTGTTCACAAGCCAGGTGCAGAGGCGCACGCCTGTGATCCCAGCACTCAGGAGGTAGAGGCAGGCGGATCTCTGTGAGGTCAAGGCTGATGTACTGAGTCAACTCAGAACCACCTAAGAGAAAATCCTGGATGACAGCCAGCTTGACTAGGCTCTAGGTGAACACCAGCCACTTGCCATCTGGTCCAGGGGGACCTGCAGGTCCAGGCAGTCCTTGGGGACCTGGTTTTCCATCAGCGCCTCGTAGGCCAGGGTAGAGTGCAGGAAGGCCCGGCTCTCCTGAGAAGCCTTTGGGTCCCATCTCCCCTGGAAGGCCTCTCTTTGTAGCCTGGCCCACAAAAAGAGTCCAGGACAGCCAATGCTACACAAAGAAACCCTGTCTCAAAAAAGCAAAAACTATAAGTCTGCGCTGGCTTCTGCCCCCTTCCCAGAGGATTGTGTGACCCCGGAGAACGCCGGGAGAAGCCCCTCTACTGGGGTGGGAGGGGAATTAGAGATTAAGGCGGAAATAGCTGCAGCGGGCGACATCATTTCCGTCCAGGTATTTAGACTTGACCCTCCGTGCTGAGCACCTGAAAACAAAGGAGCCTTGGCTGGATTGTCACCAGGCCCCACACGGGGACACGAGTCCTTGAAATTCTTCACAACGTAAAACTGCAGTGGGTCATTTGTACCTTTTTAAACAGCATTTTCTCCTGGTCAGTAGTGACTGGGATCAAAAGCATTCTCTTGACATCTGTGTGCAAGCATGCACATGGAGGTCTGTGGGTCTGTGTGGGCACCTGTGGAGGCCAGACTTGACTTCCGGAGTTCTGGGGTAGTCTTCCTCCTTTTTTTCTTTTTCTTTTGTTCTGTTCTTTGAGACAGGATCTCTGACTAAGTCTGGAATTCACCATCCTGCTAGACTTGCTGGCCAGCGAGCCTCTGGGGTCTGCCTACCTGACCCCCAGCCCTGGGTCACAGACACCCATGGTGCTCGGCTTCACCCGGTCCATGTTTGTCTGGTCTTGGCTGTCACTTTCTAAAGAATGCAGTGTTTTTGGGGGCCTCACAGAATGAGGCCGAGCAGAACTCTCCATGTGATCTCTGGTAACTGGCGTGTGAAGGATTCTGCAGCCATAAGGCCTTCCTGCCTCCCAGCCAGGGTCCTATTACTCCATCCTCACACTCTGTGCATGGACACTGTGTTGGGTGTGGCAGTGGCCAGACTGCATTACCCATTAGGCTGCAGGCTGTTTCACTGTGTGCCCACTGAGGCTCCAGTGCTTAGTGGAAATGCAGCTCTGTGTTCACCTGCATGGTCACAGGGTCACTGTGGCATGCAGGCTACGCTTGAGCTTCACAGAGAGGTCAGCTGAAGGACCTGTGTGCCCACGGCACGTGTGAGGCAGGCCCATGCAGTTAGAGAATCCCACTGTGAGGGCTCAGCAGGCCTCCGGGAGGGCCCAGGGCCCCGTGAGCAGTCTGTGCCTTCAGCACTCGGCTGCTGCACTGACTTTCCATCATGTGCCTCTGGCAGCCTCAGCCTCGCCGTCCTTTTTAATTAACTGGTAGTGTGTGACCCTACATCAACCAAACAGGCAGGTCACCTCATTAGGAGGCCCGACAGCAGCCAGCAAGAGACAGCTCCTGGGAGCCTGGGCACTTCTCCTCCCCAGCAATCAATCCCTGCGAGAAGGCCTCCTCGGCACTCTCCGGCAGACTCATCCCTCCCTCAGAGCCAGGGCCCAGGCAGCATCGCAGGGCGGCTCCACAGTCTGTCCCGGGCTCCCAGGCTCCGGGCTCCCATGAGGAAGCCTTCCCACCTACCGTGCAGTGTTGCTGGCCCGAGTTCTGGGTCAGAGGTTAGCCAGGCTGCTCCTGCCTCCTTTTCTGCTGCCCAGCTTTCTGGAAACCTTGAATGCCTGTGGGTGAGAGGGGCTGTCTCAGCTGGCCGTGGGAGTGGCTGCCAGCGCTGCGGAGCCCCGAGCTTTGCAGCGTAGAGTGAGCGGGCGTTGCTGGTGGCCCCCCCACTGTTCTTGTTCGCAGAGTGGACCCTTCAGGCAAACCTGAAACGATGGTGTCCGTGTTGAACATGTGTGTGTCAGACACTGCCACCCTCGTATAGAATGCTTAAAACGTGAAACGTGTTCTCTCACGTGGTGTGTGAAACCACTTAATACTGCACCAAGCTGTCCCCTGGTTCCTTTGCACATGCACAGACAGGAGCTTGCACACCCACACAAACATGCTAGGACACCGTGCATGTGCCACTCCCACAACGACCTGATCCCTCGAGCCCCGGAAGGGTCCCAGGATTCTCAAGGTCAGAGAGATGGCTGTTCACGGGGGATTCTACATCTTATTTCAGGTCTTGACTCAGAGGACGAGCTTGGGCTTCTCTGTCACCACGCCTCCTACCTAGGTGATTGACACAGCTGGCTCTGCTGTCTTGTAGCCTGTTCCGTTTATCTCATATGTCTGCACGCCTGCATGGTGGTCACACACTGGGGGGTGCTCAGGCACGTGTGCCCTGGCTGTTGTATCCCGGGAGTGCTCCCAAGCTCTCGGGAGCTTACAGCAGGGTCCATCTCCATGGTCCCGTCAACAGAACATCATCAGCTAAACCATGCCCACCCGGGAGCTTCCGATTCCTTGGGGTGTGGGGGAAGGGAGCCGACCTGTGGCCGTGGTTTACACACATGCAGCCATGAGGGCAGCCGGGCTCACGCCGCCGCATTGCCAGCAGCTTGCCTGAGTTTCTGTTTCCCCGGGTTGTTTCCAGCAGGGCATTGTGGCAAGGAGGGGTGTCAGATTCCATTTAGTAAATTGCTCTGTGCAGAGTCATGGTGCCTGGCGGCTATCACCAACCTGCTTTCTGTGTGTTTCTCGTCTCCAGACCAAGGGGTGGCTTCTTTCTGTACCCTCACCGACCTCCAGCATGGGCAAGAACTGGAAGGGGCCCCCGAGCTGTCCTTGTGTGTGGACCCCACCAGCGGCAAGGAGTTCATGGAGACACCTGGGTATGTGTGCCCTCCCACTCCCCCCACACACACACACACATACACACACTGTCCCAAAACTCAGGGATCCCAGGCCAGGCTGCAGAGTCTCTGACAGTAGGCTGACCTGGACTCCTGCTGTGCTAGAAATGGTCATGCTGATCTGTGTAGCGTCGCCCCGCATAGACAGATCCTGCCTGGGGGCCCTGCCTGTGTCCACCCTGGCAAGAGGAACCAGTGGGGCCTTGGGTTGGCCACCTAGTTACCACAGAAGCACCGGGAGTGGCCCCTCGTCAGCCCCGTGGCCCAGCAGGCCCCTCATGCTGTCAGATCTGCCTGGGGCACAGTTCCTCCCAGACCCTGGTCCTTGACCCGGCCACCCACCTGCCATTGGCGTGTTGAGGAGCCATGCATGACCCCTGTTCTGACGTCCCTGTGTCATGGATAACTTGAGCCTGGTTCTGTCTTCAGGACAAAGGCGAGTTAGGGAAATCGGAGCTACCGCTGGCTCCCAGGACCCAGCTCCGGCCTGCCTCTTCTCCATTTAAATGATCCCAGCTCTTGTTTTCCTGCCAGCCTTTGTGTCTTAGATTCTTAGGCCATAGTGGCAGCTCTGGGAGCCTTGTCCCAGACAGCCAGTTTATTTAGGGGAACCCTTGTGCTCTCGCTCTCTCTCTCTCTCTCTCTCTCTCTCTCTCTCTCACACACACACACACACACACACACACAGTGTCCCGGCCTTGGGTCTCTTAAGTCCTTCATTGTACTGTTTCCAGGGATCGGTCGCCGTCCACGCTGACCGGGAAAGTCAACCAGCTGGAGCTGATTCTCCGACAGCTGCAGACTGACCTGAGGAAGGTAGGTGGGCCTGGCATCCTCCAACAGAGTGCCACGTCGCATGCAGCCCCCTCTAACCCCTGGGGTGACCCAGAGAAGCTGGGGACCCTGAACAGTCCTGGGCACAGAAGGGAGATTGCCTGGGTCCACTCTCACGCCCCGTGGGCATCTCCCTGAGGGCGCCTGCGGTCATGCTGAATGTGAGTCTTCTAAGTGTGAGGTCGGGGCGAAGTAAGGTACGGCAAGCTGGAGTCTCGATTCTGTGAGTTGTCACTTGCCACGTGTGAGGCAATTAAAGGGGAGTCAGTTGCTCCCCAAAAAAATGAGATTTCCAGGCCCAGCCAGCTCCCCACGTCAGAACAACTGCCTTGTGGTGTGGTGATGCAGCGCAGCGCACTGTGGGGAGGACAGAGGAGGAACCGGCCTCTAGAGCTGCTCGCTACTGTCGGAGAGGTCTTAGACACAGGACGCGGACAGCCTGAGGGAGCAGCCCCGATTCCCCAGGTCAGGCTGTTGAGAGTGGGGGGAGCAGCGGCAGCATGCCCCAGAGAGAGCCATGGCTGCGAGCAGGAAGAGGACAGGGTATCGGGGGGTGTGGAAAGATGGGTCTAAGGACTACTGTGGGCTCGGGGACGGCAGCTGTGCCAGCTGTGTGCCAGCCGTGTGCCAGCAAGGTGGTCTGAGGACAGGGTTTCAGGCCCAGGCTGGCCTTACAGCGAGCCTCGTCCAGGCTGCAGTTCAAAAGGTTCCTTCCTCTTAGAACTGGAGACTCATGGGGAGGGTGGTGGGCTTGGGGTGAACCCAGAAGCCTTGAGGAGTGGGGAGGCCATTGAGGGGTGAAAGCAGAAGCCCTGAGGAGGTGAAGCGCCCCCAGTGGCTCTGCCCTGCTCTCTGTGAGAGGTAGGACCGTGACTGAAGACAGTGGCTGGGACTGGCCTGCCTTCACGGAGCTGAAGCAGCTCATGTTCCTCGTGGCTGTGTGTTAGAAGCGCAAGTACAGCTATCTGTTGTGACCTTTGAGTGGCAAACTCTGAGGGTCAGCAGCAGCAGGCTAAGGGTGGAGTGAGAGGCCGGAGCGATGGTTCCAGAATTTGCATGCATAGCTCCCCTATGGCTGCCAGTTTAGGTAGAGCAGAGGGCGGCTAGAGAAGCCTGCACATCAGGAGGGGCCCACGGCAGCTAGCTGCAGCCGCCTCTTCCAGGCCTTCCTGGAGAGCAGCTTCCTTCTTGAGGGCATGCCAGCGGAGGCCAGGGTAGGATGCCTCCCAGCCCCGTGTGAGTGGCAGGGCCTGGGGCCCTCCAGCTCAGGGGGAGCAGCTGCCGAGGCCCTGTGACGTGACGTGACTCTGGTTCCCCAGGAGAAGCAGGACAAGGCAGTGCTGCAGGCTGAAGTCCAGCACCTGCGGCAGGACAACATGAGGCTGCAGGAGGAGTCGCAGACGGCCACGGCGCAGCTGCGCAAGTTCACCGAGTGGTTCTTCAGCACCATCGACAAGAAGGCCTGACCAGCTCCTCACTGGCTGAGGACTCCCGCCCTCCCGCCAGCCGCCCTCCCGCCTGCGGTCCCTTCCCAGCCGGCCATGCAGTTCACGCGTGCTCTCACCGCCCTAGGTAGCCGTCTCTGTCTGTCTGTCTCGCTTCTCGCCCCAGCAGGACAGGACAGGGCCTGGACTCCTGGGTAGCTGCAGCAGAGCGTGAATGTGCCTCCTGGCAAATGCTGACGTAGCCTGCAGCTGAAAGGTCCCCAGCAATGTCTTTTCTCCAGGAGAGAGCTGGGTGTGGCCCTCAGCAGGCGCCCTGCCGAGACACCCGGCCAGAGCGCCGGGGCAGGGCTGTGTGGAGGCGGAAAAGCGGGCGCGCTTTCATGTTAAAGGTGCTCTATTTTTTTGGATGTACAGTAGTTTTCTGTCCACAGCCACATTATCATAGCAATAAGAAGGGTGCAGCGAGTGGTCTGCAGCGCTCTGTGGAGAGGAGCCCAGGAGTTTAACACTAGCTTGAATGCTGTTGCCGTAGAGACGTATTTATTCGCAGGAACAAACGGTGCCTGAATCTTAACAGTGTTCTGAGTTTTTTAAAGAGATACATATGCCTGTGAATGGCCAGACCGGCCGTGGTCACTTCAGTGCGTAGGTCACTTTCTTGTAGTTACTCTGCTGAGGACAGAGTCCGTCTGCCTTTCCCACTAGAACCCCGATGCTGAGGGCCGGTGGGTCCCGTGGACAACCAGATCTGTTAGTCTGTACAGAAGCTGATAAAGTGTCCTGTATTTAACACTCTTATTTAAGCTTATTTAACCTGTTGATTTTCTCTGGTTTGGTTCACCTACTCCAGTTGGGAGGCGGAGGCAGGCAGTGACTGAGCCCCGGGGACAGACGGCTCCGGGGCCGAGCGGAGGGCTGGGCGCCGCTGCCTAGCGTTGTTTGTTTGCTTTTCCACTTCTAACTGTTGTATTTAAGAGGAACATACATTTTGCTTTTTTAATAAATGTTGAAAAGACGCCGATATGGGAAGTGGTGTGATGTACCTGGTGTGTGTGTGTGTGTGTGTGTGTGTGTGTGTGTGTGTGTGTGTGTGTGATGCGTCAGCCCTCCCTGAGCTTCCCGCAGGGCACCTGGCAGCCTGCTGTGGGTTCAGCACAGGTGCCGTACTTTGGCCTTTTGCTGGCTGAGAGTCCTAAGGACGCATGACTGCAACACACTCTTGTGTAAGCCTCCGGTCTCCCTGATCCCAGGAGTATCCTTGGGGGGTCTGGAGGTTCCACTTTATAACCAGATAAACTGCGACCTGGGTGGAAGCTTACTCAGACTCCTTTGGGTGAGAAACTTCAGCTTGCTGGCCTTAAGCCAGGGCTCCCTGTACGGCCCAGGTTCACCCACCCTGGCTCCTCCTGCCTCAGCGTCCGAGCCCCAGACCCACAGGTGTGCACCCCTGACTCACTCTATCATATCAACTGACGTTCACTCAAGGAGTCCGGAGCTGTTGTGAGGCAGTCACGACACCGGGTACTGCACAGCAGTAGGAGTGTGGCCGCGGCAGCCGAGTGTCTGGCCTGGGCACAGCTCTTCCCAGTCCTGGGTCGAGAGCAGGTGTGAGCTTTAGTATGCAGCTGAGCAGGAGGAGTGAGCACGCCTCAGAGAAAGTAACACTCCAGCAGGGGCAACCACGGGGACAGCCAGGGATAGCTGGGGACAGCCATGGGGGACAGCCGGGGATAGCTGGGGACAGCCACGGGGATAGCACGGAGGACAGCCACGGGGGTAGCCATGGGGGACAGCAGCTCTCATTAGCTCCTCCCTCTGTCTCGGGTCCCGGCCCGGCCTGGCGAAGGCAGCCGATTCTGGCCTGTTTCTCATCAAGGGCGATGTCTCCGCTTAGCCAGGCTACCTGCACGTGGCTTCGTCCCGTGGCGCATGTTCTTCTGAGCAGCTTTGCACTGTGCTGAGTGTGCTTGGTGACAGGCACCTCGTAACGCAGCGTGTTAGCCTGCCGTGAGGACACTGGTACAAACTGATACTGGAATCAAGCCTCTAAAAGTAATTGCTTTTATTTTAGAATAATCAAGCAGGTGTTGGTTTTTCCTCATCTTGTGGGGTGAACTGTTGTGTGTCAAAGCCTTCCTGGTATGTGGCAGTTGGAAATAATTAGCATACTGGAATTTTTTTCTATGGTAGGGAGAGGGCTTATTAAAAATCCAAGTTGCCATGAAGGGCAACCGTGGAGGCCTGCCTTGCCTGGCTGTTGAGTTACCATTGAGACAGAAGAAGCCCCTGGTCCATCCGTCACTCAGAATGCACTTTGATCACATGCCCTTCATCAGGGTGGCGTCAGGCTCAGGGAGCCACTGCTTCTTAGCTGCAGGGCCTGGGGCATGGCTGCATGTAAGGACGAGGACATATGGGCTGGGGGTGGCACAGCATGCCAGACAAGCCTGGTGGCCTGCGCGTGCGCTGTCTGTGGAACCCACACAGAGCTGGACGCAGTGGCGTGCATCTGCAGTCCCACACGGCTGTGGTGAGGCGGCAGGATCCTCCCTGACAGTGCAGAGTGTCTGGGTAAATCGGGTCCTTTGAAATGGTGGCCCGAGGAGCCGAAGCCAGCACCCGAGGAGCCAAAGCCAGCGCCCGAGGAGCCAGCACTGAACCTCAGGCGCAGGCAGCAGCACATTCTCTGGTTTGGAAAAGCCGTGGAGCCTTCCCGGGGAGCCAACCGTGTGCTTTCAGCCAGGTGGAGGATCCACGTCCTTGGAGATGGGCCATCTGAGGAAGCCTCCATGTCCCTCTTTACACGGTGACGGCTATGCCGTGACTGTACGTGTGAGACATCTATAAAGGGTGCCACACCAGTTCCTGCCTCGGGAGACCACTGAGTGGCCCAGGTTCTCAGGAAAGGAGCCACCTTGAGCTCCTCAGCATCCCCGATGGCTGAGGCCGGGCACAGTAAAGACCGCATAGACGCGCCACCACAGGCTTACACGTTAGCAGGAATCCATTTCTTTTGAGCATGTGTAAAATTTTTAATTGGAACCTTAAAACCGGAACCTCATTCTAGGGATGCTTAAAAGCCCACAACAAGCTCTAAAGAAGAAACACACAGGACAGCCAGGAGGGAAGCCGGTAAGAGGTGTGCCCAGACAGACCAGGGAAATGCACCCGCCTGCCACCTGCAGCCTCCAGATTAAGGCAAAGTCCAAGTTTCCCAATTTTCCATCATAGACACTGGATGGGAACTAGGCACATGGAAGGCTTCAACAGGCATCACCTCAAATGTCACATTGGGGGGATGGTGTGCAAATGCGTGTGTGTGTGCATGGAGTCCAGAAGACACCCTCTCCGCTATGCTTCAGATGCTATCCCCCTGTATTGTTTGAGGCAGGGTTCCCCGCTGCTCTGGATGGCCCTTTGAGCCAGGCTGGCCAGCAAGCCCCAGGCTCTGGCCCTCCAGCCCTCCAGCCCTGGGATTTCAGTGTACATCATCACACCTGGCTTGTTCTGTTGATGGTCCTGGGGGATGGAGTCAGGGAAGGCCCCATGCCTGCACGGTGAGCATGTTACAGATGGAGCCCAGCCCCAAACATCACGTGCTTGCACATCTGAACATGTGAGGCCCTCCCCTCCCTTACATTACCCCTCCCCTCTTTTCCCCTGCCCTTCCCTCCCCTCCTCTCCACTCTTTTCCCCACCCCTCCTCTACCCTACCCTCCCTTCTTCCCTCCCCTCTCCTCCCCTCCCCAGTTCATCCTAGCACACCAGAGTCTCTGGCCTCTGGAACTGTCCGAGTCTCTGCTTGCCCATTAACACAATCAACTGAAAACAACTGGACTTTCCATCCCTGACACCAGGGATCTGCCTGAGTCTTGCAGAGCAGCCTTGTGTGGCAGAAGAGCCAATGAGAAACAGTGACCACCACCCCCACCCTGAACACACGCAGATGTCCCTTTAACTTGTCCTCAAGTTGCTACAGGACAAAATGAGTTAAAAGCCAGACTTCAGATGCCCGGGCATCGGTGCCCACCATCAGCCGGTGAGCAGCTGGTGCGGGCAACCTTCGTGGCGCTGAGAGCCGTGAGGAAGCCTCTCCAAGCTCAGAGTGAAGGAGGTTCAGCATCTGTGGAAGGGAACAATGCATCAGTCTCCTATAAAGCTGAGCTTCATGAGGGCCGCTCTGTATGTGTGCAAGTGTGACCATTCTCCAGCTTTTAGTTCTGTTTTGTTGCTGCTGCTGTTTGGACATTCAAACAGGTTTTATCTGTGTAGCCCTGGCTGTCCTGGACTCACTCTGTAGACCAGGCTGGCCTTGAACTCATAGAGATCCACCTGCCTCTGCCTCCTGAGTGCACATAAAGGAGTGTGCCACCGTGCCTGCCTTTAGCTTTGTTTTGTTTTTAAACTTTATGTATGTGGGTGTTGTGCCTGCATTCGTGGGTACTGTGTGGATACCTGGTGTCATCGGAGGCCAGAAAAGGGTGTTGGATCCCCTGGAGCTGGAGTTAAACACAATTTTGAGCTGCCCTATGGGTGCTTGGAATCAGACTCCAGTCCTCTGGAAGGACAGCCGTGCACTGAACTCTGAGCCATCTCTCCAGACCCTCCTTTTGGTTTATTCTTATTACACTAGTATTGAGTGTGTGTCTATGTATTGAGTCTGTGTATCTGTGCTTGTGTGTCTGTGTGTGTGTTCATGTCACAGCATGTATTTGGGGGTCAGAGGAAAACATTCAGGAGTCTACTCTTTCCTTCTACCATATGGGTCCTGGCATTTTCAGTATTTCTGTTTGAAAAATTGCTCCACCAAGCCTTGCTGTAGTAATTTTTGGTTCATACAGAAACCTGTAGTCTCTGGTCTTCTGTAGACGCCATCATATTTGGCTTTGTTCCCTCCTGAGTCATGGCGCAGGTGAGAGAGACAGGAGGGAGCAGTGTTTGGGAGATTGTGACTCCAGCCCCACATCTGTATGCAGACCAGAAGGCTGAAGGAGAGGCTGAGAGCGGCTCCTCCGTTCATACTTACACAGCTGTGCTCACAGTAGCTGGGAGATGGAGACACCTCAGGTGTCCGTCATGGACAACAGGAAATCAACACACACACACACACACACACACACACACTTACAATAGTTAATACTGTCAACTTGGCAGAATTTGGAGTCACCTAGGAAACAGATGTCTGGGCATATCTGTGAGGAGTTCTCTAGACTGGGTTAACTGGGGTGGGAAGACGCACCCCGAATGTGGGTGACAGCACCCCATGGCCTGGGGTCCTGGACTGAAGAAAAAGGAGGGGGCGAGCTGAGCACCAGCTCATCTCTCAGCTTCCTGACCGCGATGTCCCGTGTCTAACCGCTTCATACTCCTGCCTCTGTGCCTTTCTCGTCCTGAGGGACTGAAGCCCGAAACTGAGGTAATTCCTCCCTCCTTTCCCTCCCTCCATTCCTCCCTCCCTCCCTCTTCCCTCCCTTCTTTTCTTCCTTCTTCCCTCCCTCCCTTCCTCCCTCCTTTCTTTCCTTCTTCCCTCCCTCCCTTCCTCCTTTCCTTCCAGTTGCTTTTGTGAGGTGTTTTATCACAGTATTGAGGGAACTATGGCATTAACAGATATTGTTCAGCCTTAAAAAGGAGAAGATGCTGGCGTATTCTATAGTATGAATGAGGACGCTGCAACGGGACATAAGCCAGCTACCCCGACAAGTAACCATGTGACGTCACTTACATGAGGTGCTGGTGTCAGACAGAACAGGTCTGCAGAGCCTCGGGAAGGGGCGGAGTCGCTGCCTGCAGGAGGCCAGAGTCCAGTGAAGGGCCCCTGGTGCCCAGCTCTGATATTGCCATCCATTCGCAGAGGCCTGGACTATCAGCAGCTTCCTGCACCTGCAGGAAGAGCAGCAGGGAAGAGAAGCCCTCCCTGAAGACTGATTAATTTGGTAATTAATGCAGGGAAGAGGAAGGATGATTCTGAAATGTTTGCTTCAGGCCCTAAATTTTAACACTGAACCCCGCAATTGCAGCATCTGGTGGGATGAGGGTTGGGGAAGATCAGACAGGGAAGCAGCAGGAGATTAAAGATGAAGGGCTTCAGGGGCTGGAGCTGCAGAAAGGAGACAACACTTCACACCAGATGACAGCTGTGAAAAGCCTGGGTCCTCCATGGAGAGGGAACCATGGGCAGGAAGAGCAAGACCTTCACCACTGTGGAACCAGGTTTACACGGGACAAAGAGGAGGCTTCTGGGAGATCAGATTCACAGCATGGCCTCTGGAAAGGTAGTCCTCAGAGCTGGTCTAGTGAACAGACGGGTGTTGGATCGAATTCTGTGTAAATTGTCTGTACTTCAAATTAACCTGCATGTAAGTTAGGACAAGTGAGACCCTGTAAGTCAAATTTCCAAGAGGTGTATGTTTGTACATGTGATGGAGTGTGTGTGTGTCTGTGTATGTCAGTGGCGGTTATCTTCCTCACTTGTTCTCTACATCATCATGATTATTTTGAGGCTGGGTCTCTCACTGACTGAAGATTACCAGTTTGGCTAGACTGGCTGCCAATAAGCCCCAGGGTTTCTGTCTCCAGCCCCATCCCCAATGCAGGGTTGCCACTGGTGTGGGGTGTCCTCCAAAGACTGCTTGACATGCGTCTAAGCCGATGGAGCCTTTATTAGCCGGCTGGCTTCCACACGGGGTGTTCGGAATCCCAGTGTAGCACTGAGCCTGTCTCAAGGGGAGCTTTTTTAAGCACAAAACCATGTTCTGGGTTGACATACTTCAGTTAACAAGTTAGCCAGAAGCAGAACAGCCAAAGCTAAAAAGCAGGGTTAGTGCATAAGAGACTTCCCCAGAACTGTGGACTTGGATGGATGAGGTCTTTGTTTTAGTTTGGGCAGGTGGTGCTATCTATATGCTGAGTTTTATGGTCTGAATGGTTCTTCCATCATGAAGTCAGTTGGCCTAAGGTCTGGGGCCTGTTCTAGTCTCCATGCCTGGCTTGCTGGGAGTGAAACTCAGGTCCCCACACTTAGGGAACCTGCCTGTAGCCTTAATTCCAGGGTGATCCCCACCACAGAATTCCTGAGAAATCACAGCAGAGTTGAAGGACAAGGAGTCAGGTCTCCCCATGACTGTGTCACCATTCCAGAGGTTCTGGGGCTATCACCCACTGTCTGAGCCTGAGAGGAGAAGCAGAGCTCAGCCCTGGACACAGTGACAGCCAACAAGGCAACCTGTGGGATTTATGCTGTGGGAGACATCGGGCCAGGGCCATCATACCTCAGCCTCCTGGGGCTTCCCAAGTGCCTGCACTTGAACCAGTACAGGTCTGCAAGGCCAGTGCCTCAAGCAGAGTCTAAAGAAGTGATGTTATCTCTGTGTGGCCCTGAGGAGCCTGAGGGGATGGGGAAGTGTCCACAGAGTGCCGAGAGCATGGGAGGACCACCACGATCTTCCTTTGGGCAGGCTGCCTTGGCCAGAAGGGAGGGTAGACGGCTCCGGTGTCCCTGGTGCTCACTCTTGTTGACTGGTGAGCCTGGACGCTTGGCGGCTTCCCTTCCCTGGCTTTCTCTGGTTGATGAGATGGGGACAGCGCCCCATCAGACAGAGAAGACTGAGGGAGATCTGTGATCATCACCCTAGCTCTTTGCCTTTTGCAAGGCTCGTGGCCTCCGTGAGGGACAGTGTGTCCACGGCTGGGTGGCATCAGACCTGTAGCTTCTAATTCAAGGTCAGCCTGAGAAATCCCCAGTTTATTTCCACAGCAGGTCTGGGTAGAGCACTACTGAGTGGACTCCCTCTGTCTTGTAGAGAAAAATCTCTGGAAGAGTTCTCAGTCACTTGAGCACTCAGGAGCTTGAGTCCCTTATTCAATGTCAGTGTGATGGGCCCAGAACCCCACATCTCAGCTCCCTTTTCCCCTCTTCCTCAGCCCACCTCTGACTCCACAGCACCCAGGGATGAGCCCTTCCTGGTATAGACACCAGGGGCTGGGACACCATGCAGTGGGTATCTTGGGAGATGGCATCTTGGGAGAGCAGCCTTCTGGGGAGGGACCAGGCTATGTAGCCAGGGTGCATGCATGGTTGGGAGAAACAGTACCCAGGACTGGGCACAGTCTCCCTGCCTCGGCTCCCTGGCTCCTGCCCCACCAGGCTGAGGCACAAAGCCAGGACCCCACCAGCAAGAAGAGCGCCTGGGAGCCAGGGGTCATGGGGGCAGGCTCGGTGTACACGGTGTGAGCACGCTCCAGAACACGGGGACTCTGAATTGATGTCTCCCTTGAAACCAGCAAGGCACGTGTCTGCACAGTGCTGCCCAGGCAGACAGCAGGGCAGCTGGCCACAATGCACTGCACTGAGGCTCGGTGAGTGGCCTCAGCAGAAGCCGGTGCCCTGGGATCAGGCTGGGCACTCAGGCGGGCATGTCACCTTCTTTATTGTCGCTGTGACCAGATTCTTTACAGGAAGCAGCTGAAGGGAAGGAAGGCTCCTCAGGTCACGGGGGCACAGTCCAGCATGGAGGGGGGGGATGCTTCGCACAGCAGGGGGCACTGTCCAGCATGGGGGGGGCATCGCACAGCAGGGCAGGGGTCATGCCATGTCTGGGACAGAGGACAAGGACAGGGAGGAAGGCTGGACTGTCACCCACAACTTCCTTCCACAGAGTTGTCCAGCCCTGCAAAACCAGAGCACTGTGTAGAGACCAAGTGTTCAAACACATGAGCCTGGGGACATCTCACGCCCAAACCTGAGGGCATGGCCGGCACTCCTGGGCAGGTGAGGCCAGCCTCTGCCCTATGCTGGCCACACAGGGTCTGGTGGAAGTGGGCTGTTGCCCCTCTACTCTTATCCAGGGCTGGATGGGGACCCAGCTGACCTGCAGGCCAGGACAGGGCAACAGTCACTTCCCCTCCAGCCTTCTCCTGTGGTTGGTGGCACTGACTCAGGTGTGTACTGCTGGCAGGAGCTGGTGTGGCTGATCCTCAGAGAAGTCCTTTGTAATGGGCGCTGACCCCCAAAGTCATCTCTGGGGTCACTGAGTTAGTTCCTTAGTGCAGACTAGCCCAGAGAAAGTGACAGCTTCATCCCTTTGGGAGAGGAAAAAGCTACAGTAGAGAGTCGCTAAACAGCGGTGTTTTATAGGACCCCTGGGTCCTCCCTTCCCCACCAGTTCTGTTTAGATGCCGCCTCAGGACCTTCCTGCCTTTTCTCCTGGCTGTCTTCAGGGATCAGGAAGCTGCCATGGGGAGCTTATGCCCCTCCCCCAGCTCTCCTTCACCTTGATGGCTGGCTCTGTGCATCCCACCTCAGGGAGGGAAGCTCCTTTCAGGGTCATTGCATCTACTCTCATAGTGAGCAGATGCCAAGTTTAAACAGAGGGACCCAGGGGCATTACCACCCACAGGAGGGGTCAGCAGGCCTCAGAAGTGGTTCAGAAGTCAGTCAGATTCCCAGACCCTAGCCCCTTACCATGGCTGCTCTGTCTCCAAGAGCTCAACCTTGCCTTCCAAAGAACTTCCTACCTGCTTTAAGGAGGCTCACCAAACTTCCCAGTGTGGCCTGACTTCTTCCTCATCTCCAGAGAGAGGGAGGGAGGGAAAGTGGAAAGGAGGGAGGGAGAGAAGGGGAAGGAGGGTTGGTTCAGAACAAGAGGCAGAATCTCGGCCAGCCTGCTGGTGCCCTATTACAGCAGCCAGGCCAGGCCAGGACACTGGGACCCTAGGAAATGGTTAGGCCGCTCCCCCAGCATGAACACACACAGCGTTTCCTCTAATGAGAGCTCCATCCGGCTCTACCCTAGAGTCCATGCCAGAATGCTGATCTTCAAAAGCTGTGTGATTCTGCTCGAGATGCTTAGCCTCTCAGTGCCTCAGTTTCCCTGTGTATAAGGAAAGTTGATCATGGTAACTACTTATGGCGGCTGTGAGAACTGAGGGCGCCCTTAGAGCACACACAGGAAAGCTCCTTCCAGCTGCTGGGATTGCCAGACCCCTCACAGGCCAGATGACCTGTCCAGCACTCACCAGTGGTTCAGTGAGTTCACACTGACCACTCAGAGACCAGGTGTGACTGTGCATAGCATGAGTAGCCACCTCAGAGCTGCTTGTGAAAGGGCTGGTCCGGGGCTGCTGCTGGGATGGGTGGAGCCTGAGGAGGAAGAGCCTGGGAGGGCTTTGGGTTATTGGGTGTGTCTTTGGCTGATGAGGTGAGCCTGTGTTGGACCACTGGCCTTCCTGAGCTACCTCTTCAGGCTCCTGGCACTGGCTCTCCCACCCTCAGGCGAACCTTCCAAACTGAGCAGAAGAATATCCTGTTTGTGGTTAGGGTAGCAAGAGGCTTCGGACACACTTGGCCTGCACACCTAGCTGCTGGCCTTGTGTGCGACAGTCCCTCCAACAGGCCTGAGGTTGCTCCCACAGCCTCTTCGCTATTTGCCTCTCCTCCGTGCACCTCCAGGCAGCACGCGCTTCCAGGTCTGGGGTGTCTGGGAATGAAGCCCTGCAGGCAGCATCCTGCTCAGGCCAGGGACTCACCTCCTCACCCAGCCACCGGAGGCCACATTAGCTCAGCTCTCTTTGCTGGCAGCTTTTTCTGCCACCCACTCAAGGGGACAAGTGGCACAGCTGGAGGAGCGCTGAGCTGTCAGTGTCGCCATCAATAATGCAGCAGCATCTCGCTCCTTGCTGGGCCTCATTTCCACGGCGCTGAGTAGCTGTGACCAGGCACAGTGGCCGCAGCTCCAGCTGAGCCTCAGGCCCTGTCCTCAGGACACAAGGACGGAGCATGGAGAGTGGCCCCAGTCCCTGAGAGCCCAACCAACGTGTGTATGGTTGAGTGTGCTCCTATGCGCACACATGCATGCACCTGTGTGCATGTGCATCTTTGCGTGCATGTCTGCGTGTACATGTGTACATGTATGTCTGTCTGTACATGTGTGTATTTGCCTGTGTCCCTGTTTGGGCATGTCTGGGCTTTTGTGTGGGTGTGCATGTGTATGTACATGTGAGTGCATGTCTGCCTATTCAGGAGTGAGTGTATATGTATGTGTACATATATATATGAGTACCTCTGTATGTACGTGCACACATGTATGCACATATGTGTTCCTGAGTGCATATGTGTACAAATGCATGTGTGTCCATTTGTGTGCACATACAAGTATGTGTAATAAGTGCATGTTTGCCCATGTGGGTACACTTGTATGCCTCTGTGTGTACTGAAAACCTTTCACACTTACAAAGTTTCTCTTCAAGTAGAGTGTGGTGGTCCCCTGTGATCCCAGAATTGAGAAGGCTGAGGCAGGGGATTGCTTCCAGTTGGAGAGCAGACTTGACAGCATGGCTCATTCTAAGTCACCTGGGCTGCAGAGGGAGACCTGGGTCAGCTCTTCCCCGTCCTTGGTTCTTAAGATCCTCAGCTCCTTAAAGACCAAACCCAAGTGACTCCCCTCTGCGGCAGACCCTCTTCAAGGTCTAGCCCATCTTCCTGGAGGCAAAAGCACCAAACACCCTAACAGAGAAGCAGGGCCAAAGACGGACGAGCTCTCAAGGGCGGGACTGCCAGAGCAGCTCCAACCCAGAAGCGCCCTGTTCCAGGGGGCCGCCCCCATGCACAGCCAGCCGATGGATGTCTCCCGCCCCCTGCACAGCCAGCTGCCTTCTCAGCCGATGGCTGAAGGAGACGTCAGTGCAGCAACTGTCCCCTGAGCCAACAACCACGCCTGCTCCAGACTTACACACGGCATTCATGTCCGACCCCAGCTCTGCCACATACCAGGCTGCTGGGCGACCTGCTTGTTGTCAAGGCCACAGAGTCCTGATGGGTCATGAGAATGGCTCTTGGAAGAGGGAGGAGGGGCAGGGTGGGCCAGGTCCTCTGGAACCAGCAGCTTAGCAACTGCTGGAGGCCTCTGGGGTGCCTGACAACGCTGCAGGCTTCTTCCCGTTCGTCTGTGAGCTGAAATCCTGGCTCCTGCTCCCTTACCAGCTGCTGCCCTGACGAACAAACAGAAGTAGCTGCTATTTGTTCTGGCCTCAGAGTCCTGGGTAAGGTTCTGAGTCCTGGGGAATGCCTGAGGAAAAGCGAGGGAGAAATGCTATCACTACCCCTGTTAGGCCCAGGCTGGCTGTACCTGGCACCATGGCAGTGCCCAGGCTTGTTGCCTTCTGGGGAACAGTGAACCTGGGAAAGTGCTGGGCCTCATCCTTGTGACCTGGAACCCAGCAGAGAAGCCTGAAGCAGCCAGCTTCCTTCAAAACAGTATGTTGGCATCGCAGCCTGGGTCTCAGAGGTCACGTGTCCAAGGTCAATAGACCCTGCTGAGGCTGGGGTGCCCTGGTGCATCTCCCTCCTACCTGAAGACCAGCCCTGGGCTTGACAGGTCAATGGGGTGGCCGGAAAGGCTGTCCTGGTTTGTTTCTGCGATCAGATATCCCAGCAAAAGAGCAATGTGAGGAAGGGGGAGGGGCACGGCTTACAATCCAGGATGTAGTCGATGTATGGCAGCTGTTCACGCCACATCCTTAGTCAAGAGCAGAGGGCCTGATGTGTGAGCTCCTCACTTGCCTGCCTGCTGTGCTCAGCTCGCTCGCTCTCTCCACACTTTGGCAGCTCGAACCCCGCGCCTAGGGAATGGTGCCGCCCCCAGCGGGTGGGTCTTCCCTCATCTGCCGAGATGTGCCCACTGGCCAACCTGACCCAGACAACTCCTTACTCTTCCCAGCTGAGTCCAGGCTGTGTGGACTTGGCAGTTAGAGCTGACCCTCCCACACCAATCAGCCAGCCCAGATCCCCTGGGCTCACGGGACAGCTGACCTACCCTCCCTCTCCCCATCAAAGAAGCCTGAGAACAGCACAGGTGCTGGCTGGCTCTGTGTGTCAACTTGACGCAGGCTGGGGTCATCAGAGGAAGGAGCCCCAGGTGAGGAAATGCCTCCATGAGATGCAGTGTAAGGCATTTTCTCAATTAGTGATTGATGGGGAGGGCCCAGCCCATGGTCCCACCCCTGGGCAGGTGGTCCTGGATGCTACAAGCAGCTGAGCAAGCCATGGGGAGCAAGCCAGTAAGTAGCACCTGCCACTGCGTCAGCTCCTGCTTCCAGCTCCTGCCCTACGTGTGCTCCTGTCCTGACTTCCTTTGGTGACGAACAGTGAACAGTGATGTGGAAGTGTAAGCCAGATAGACCCTTTCCTCTCCAACTTGCTTTTTGGTCATGGTGCTTTATCACAACTAAGACAGCACCCAAAGTTGTCTTCTGGCTTCCCATTCATGCACACACACGTACACATGTATGACTTCACAACCGTGAACACACACGCTCAAAGTCAATGATACAAAAGTACTGGCTGAAGAGCCCTAGTGGAGTCCTTGGCAGCACAGACCCTGACAATGGCGCCTCCACACCATCTATATAAACAGGACTGTCCTGTGTTTATAATTTGAGACTTGCCTTTCGGTCTCTGTGGAATACCTTGTAGGTCATTCTGTGCTCCCCCCCACCCCACCGCCCATCCCCCCCACCCCATCCCTATCCCCACTCCCTATCCCACACCCCATCCTCCACCCCCCACCCCCCACCCCCTATTTTTCAAGACAGGGCCTTACTTTGTAGCTCTGGCTGTCTTAGAACTCTATAGATCAGGCTGTGTCTAAACTCGGAGTGCCGGTTTCTGCCTCCCAAGTGCTAGGATTAAGGGGGTGCACCATCCCCCCGCCCGGGGTGTGTGGACAGCCACGAACTGTTCCCTGGTGGGAATCTACCGTGGCTCAAGTGACCCTCCAGCAACAGTCTCGTTAGGGGCCTCCATTTTCCCACTGTTACAATCAGCCGCTTTGTTAGATGCTGTTTACTTGTGCCTTCCAGTCCTTTGCAGATGTTTGCTAAGGCTGGATTTTTAATCAGGGACCGTGAAGATAACACAAATATAAAACTGTATGGACAGCACCAAGGTTTGCTGACAGGCAGATATACCAATGGATTTTTTTTTTAACGTGCGTCCCGAGTTTGCTGTAGGAAGAACTTGGCCAACTGAGCCTTTTTCCCAGTCCCCCAGTCCCCCATCTCCTTGTCTCCCTGTCTCCCGGTCTTCCCATCTCCCCATCTCCTGTCTCCCTGTTTCCCCATCTGTCTCCCTGTCTCCCCTATTCTCCCCGATTGTCCCCCCTTCTGAGCTCAGAACTTGCAGATTCCATCCACTCGGCATTACCCACAAACGCCGCGCCTTCACCATCTTGCTTGCTTTTAAATGTGCTGCTCTCCTGGAGATATGTTGTTTTGATTGTGAAGGAAAAAGAATCACTTGCTGTTTCCTTTAGAACATTTAAGTCTCTTTTTCTTGCCCATTTTCATGTGTGTCCGTCCATCGGGAATATTGTTTATGTTCTGAAAGCACACTTCAGTCTTTCCCAGAGAGATCGACAGGATGTCTGATACCGAGTTATCAGGATGGTTCTGCTCTTCTCTGCTGATTTGGAGTTCAAATTCTACCGCAGGCTCAGTTGGTGACGCGCCCCTGGCCAGCCTTTCCACGGAACCGCTGTTCTGGTGACTAACGTGGGTGGGAATCTGTGCTCCTCAGAGATGATGTTAGTCATGTCACTGACTTTATTGAGAAATAATTCACACGCCATACTGCTCACCAATCCAGTTCAAACAACTGCTCACTACTGCACAGACCGGGACAACCATCAGCACAGTCTTAGAATGTCTTCACACCTTACGGGGAGCCCTGTGCCTACAGCTGTCCCTGTCTGCTTCCTCCCCGGCAGCCCGGTCCCGCACAGACACGCTTCTGCCTCTGTCTGTGGGCTCACTGGCCTGCGCCGTGCACTCGCCGGAGCCCTGGAGAATGTGGGGTTTCCGCCTGGCGCCGAGCACTGTGGTGCGTGTCCAAGCTCCCCGGGCCACAGCGTCAGCTAGCGCTTCCTTCACCTCTGTTTGCTGGGTTTATTCTCACGTTCCCACACACACTCAGAAGATCATGTGGCTGACTCATGAGGACCATCCGGCGCTCCAGGTGCCAGCGTGCTAGTGTGCTTCTGTGGCGGATGGAATGGCTCAGGTAGGAGGGCACTCCGAGTAAATCTTCCAGGGCCTGACACCTACCTCTCCATTCCACGATCCTCCCAGCACTGCACACCGGGCCAGCGTTTGGTGCTGACTCTTCTTTCCACCCATGGCCATCCTCTCAGAGTGAGGGGCTTGGAGCTGAGAACGGTAGTGTTAGGCATCTCCTCACATGCAGCGTGAGGCAGGGAGGTGAGCGCATCATGGCGCCATGGCGGACAGGCCTTCTCTGGGGCCTCCCATCTGCTTCATTGTCACAGCTCTGAAGTGTCACTGAAACTTCATTCCTTAGGAGCAGGCTGACTCGTCTTTGCTCTAGAGAGCACTCCGGAATCTACTGGAATTACTTATTCTGCTTATTTCTATGTCCTTGATTCCCTGTCCCCATAATGACTAGAAAAACCAGCCCCACTGGCAGATGGCTGTCGTGAAGGGCTGTGCCAGTGTGGGCGCCCGAGAGGGTCCCCAGAGCCACCTCAAAGCCAGGTGGCTCGCAAAAGAAGAGAAGGGAACGCCAAAATGTGTGCAGGGGTGTTAGCATGGAGAGCTCACGGTCAGAGAACAGCCCGGCTCCTTATGTCCAGTGCGTGTGTCCTAAAAATCAGGACGTTCTCGATAACGTCCGAGTTCACTTGACTGAACAAACTTAATGGTCTAATGAAGGAACACAGGACATTAAAATGCAAAATCAGAGAAATATTTTAATTGGGTGCTGACTTGTCCCCCAGCTCCCAATGTCTCGGGCAAGTCACTGCATCAAAATTAGATTTTGTGTGAGTGTGAGTGTGTATGTCAGTGTTAGTGTGTGAGCGTGTGAGTGTGTGTGAATGTGTTTGAGTCGGTGTGAGTGTGTCACTGTGTTTATGTGAGTGTGTGAGAGTATATGAGTATGTGTTTGTGTATGTGAGTGTGACCGTGAGTGTGTGTTGGTGTGTTTATGTGTATATGCCATATGTGCAAATACCCTCAGAGGCCAGAAAAGGACCCCTGGAGCTGTAGTCACACCACGGCTTCGGGGAACAGATTCCCATCCTCTGGAGGAGCAGCCACCTCTCCGGCCCTCACCAATTTTTTGAGAAGTCTCCATCTGAATGCAGAGCTTGCTGGTTGGCTGGCTGGTGAGTGTGGGCATCTGCCTGTGTCTGCCTGCTCCGCGCCGGGACTGTGGGTGTGCTGCACACCCGGCTTCTGCTGCTTGAAGCCCAGGTCCTCTCAGCAGGCTGAGCCCCGCCTGGCCTCACGCCTCCCTTACCCCCACTCCAGCACCTCCATCCTGCCCCGCCCCACCCTCTTCCTCCTGCAGCGAAGTCTGTGGCTACCCAGGACAACCAGTGCGTTGTCGCTTCACCTTCACCCTCCCCCCCAAAGTCTCTAAAGAAGCACCTGTGCCCTGGGCAGTCGCCCTGAGTTCTGAGCATGCCGGGCGGGGCTGGCAAGCGCCTAGGTTCCGTCTTCCCGGAACCTTAATGAAGGCTGTCTCCTCACAGGAAGAGATTCCCCAGCTCCCGGTACCCAGGCACCTTGCGCGCTTAATGAGGACTTCCTGCCCCTCGGACTGCTGAGTCTGGCAAAGCCCCTCATCACAGGGACGCTTGCTAGCATCTCGCCCAGCTGCCCCCGCAACACGCCAGGCGCTGCTCTCAGAAAAGGCCATTAAAGCCCCTCTCGGGACAGTGAATTACATGAGGCAGGTTCCAAAGAGAGCACTAAACATTCCAAGGCCAAATATGATGAGCCGGTGTGAGCCCAGCTCCCGAAAAGCCCAATTTAGCTCTTGTTTCTCAGTGGAAATGGGCTCTAGGCACAGTCGTTACGGCAGGGCCTCGGCCTAATGAGCCAGTGCGGAGGACCTCACGTGAACCTGGCCCGCTGTGCGTGGCATCCCTGGGAGTAAGGAAATGCTGGGCTCTCACACAGCCTTAACGGTGGCCTATTTCCTGTCTGTGTCCTAAGGTGTGGGAGCACAGACTAGAGAGTCTGGGGTGAGCCCCGAGGTGGAGTGGCAGACGGTTCTGGGTGACAGGAGTTAAGGCTGGTGAGCTGGCTCTGCTAACGGCTGGCCCTGGAAGTTCTGTGGTCCACACTCAGCCGCCAACAGCCGAGCACGGCAGACAGGAGCAGGAGCGTGACCCCCGAGGGCACACGCCTGCAGCAGCGGGAGAACCGAGGTGCCCCTCTCATCGCCTGAGCCCTGTCTGCGCCAGTGTCTGTGCTTTGACCAATTTAAGGGATGTACAGACATGCTTGGAGGAAAAGTTACCTCCTGTAATTCTTGACTTTGTGCCCACGTGCCCTGCCTTCCGTGTAGCCAGGGTGAGCTACCGAATACCCGCACCTGGGAAGAGCAAAACGGTGACATAGTTAAGAGCCGCAGGGCCTCGGGGCTGGAGAAATGACTCGGGTTAAGAGCCCTGGCTGCTCTTGTAGACCAGGTTCCGTTCCCTGCGCACACGCGGAGGACAGCCGGGCACACATGGGGAGGACAGCCCACTGCTTCCAGAGGCCCAGCCATCCTGTGTGGCCTCTGTGAGCCCTGCATGCATGTGGTGTTTAGATGGGCATGCAGGCAAACGTTCCTGTGTGGTGTGGGAGTTTGCATAGGCATGGCCTATAGACTCGTGTGTGTGGATGCTTGGTCCCCGGGGAGTGGCACTATGAGGAGGTGTGGCCTTGCTGGGGAAGTAGGTCACTGTGGGGCGGGCTTTGAGGGCTTCTATGCTCAAGCTCTTCCCAGCGTGACATACGGTCCTTTTCTGCTGCCTGTGGATCAAGATGGAAAACTCAGCCGGGCATGGGGCCACACGCGTGTAATCCCAGCCCTCGGGAGAGGCAGGTGGGTCTCTGTGAGTTTGAGGCCAGCATGGTCTACAAAGCTAGTTCAGGACAGCCATGGCTACACAGAGAAACCCTGTCTTGGGGAAAAAAAAAAAAAAAAAAAACAGTAGATCTCTTGTCTCCTCCAGCCCCGAGCCTGCCTCGGCCACCGAGCCTGCCTCGGCCACCATGCTTCCCGCCATGATGATAATGCACTGAAGCTCTGAACCTGTGAGCCAGCCCCCATGAAACATTTTCTTTATAAGAGCTGCTGCAGTCATGGTGTCTCTTCACAGCAATGAAGCCCTAACTAAGACACATATAAAAATAAAGAAATAAAACCTTCTTTAAAAAGAAATGTAATCTCATGTCTTAAGCCCCAAGGGGCTGAGACAGCTCAGTGGGTAAAAGCATTTGCTGCCAAGTCTGATAATCTGAGTTTACCTGGGATCCACATGGTACAAGAGAACTGACTTCTACACACACACACAAACACACACACACACACACACACACACACACACACACACACAGTATGGTACCTATCCACACCTGTTCTCATGCATTCATTCACATACACATTAATTAACTAGTTCATGTAATAAAGCATTTTGAAGAGCCCTGGCATTGTGTCGTCCCAGACTAACTCGAGAACTGCCGTGCTCAGCTGTTTCCTGTAGAGAACTGTGGTTAAAATACGGAACGAACCCACCTTCATACAGCGTGAGGCCGCACTTTGCACACCCTCTTGTGAGGGCTGTGAGCTAATTCTAAAGAGCCGTAGGCCATTGTATGAGCCTAGCATGAGACAGACACACGTGAGGGAGTCAATCAGCTGCTAGATTATGGTTGTTGCTGCCTGCAGACGGGAGCTCAGCTTTGCACCAGTCCACGGGCTGTGGGGACTGGATTCCAGCCTTCCTCCAGCTGTGAAGCTGAGGATTTGGGTTCTTTCCTGCGCAGACCTCCAAGGTCATCGTGACCAAGGAGATGACGTGGAAGGGGGGGTACGTGTGTGTTACATAGATGTGTATACGAATGCATGCATGCATGGGGTACACACACACAGAAGAGGTCAGCCTCCAGCGTCTTCCGTTCAGGAGACATCAGTCACGGTGTTTTGTTTTGAGACGGGTGCTTGTCCATTAGGCTAGAGTGGCTAGTCCCACGTGTCCCCATGTGTCCCCACGCGTCTCCACGTGTCCCCACATGTCTCCATGTGTCTCCATCTCCCTGGAGCTAACATTACCAGTGTGTGGCACCACACCCAACTTTCATGCAGGTTCCTGGGAGTGGAGCCCAGGTCCTAGCATGTGTGGCCAGCGCTCTACTATGTGAGCGCTCTCTCTGGCCTGAAGGACAGGACCTTTCAGGTTCTCCCAGACCCCGGCCTGAAGGACAGGACCTTTCAGGCTCTCCCAGACCCCGGCCTGAAGGACAGGACCTTTCAGGCTCTCCCAGACCCCGGCCTGAAAGACAGGACCTTTCAGGCTCTCCCAAACGTGCCACTCGGGTCTGAGGAAGTGCTTCATCTTCCCTTGGATCAAAGGATGCTCACAGATCAAAGGACGGGTGGGAAAGGATGCTCACAGATCAAAGGACGGGTGGGAAAGGCTAGCTACTTCACATACTTTAGAGTCACCTGTGAAGGGAGTTTCAGCTGAGGAGTTGCTGTGTGGGTGTGTCTGCTGGAAGATCTGCTCGGCTGTTAATTCTGTGGCCCAGCCCGCTGTGGGCGGCACCATTCTCTACAGAGGTGGTCCAGGCCTGCAAGATAGCACGAGCCTCCCAGGAAAGCAGCTAAGTGGGGTTCTCCGTGGCTTCTGCTCCAGGATCCTGCTTGAATTCCTGCCCTGCCCTCTGTCAGTGATGGCCTGGGACCCGGACAAACAAGGCAAAGAAACCCTTCACTTTCCAGGTTGCTTTGGCTCATGGCATTTGTCACAGCAGCAGAAGGGAAACCTGCTTTCAAAATGCCCTTGCATCTGGAGGAAGCAGAAGTGGGGAATTTTCTTAAAAACAGTAGCTTGTTGACAACCGAGGATGAAGTTGTTAAAAACACTAGGAGGACAGTAGAGGCCAAAATCAGTGGGTGGGGTGGAAATTTTCTCATAATCTTCTTCGTGTCAATTCAGAAGTCACAAGTCAGAAAAGGACCCTGGAAACCCCACAGGACAGTCACCACCGTGCGATGTCACTTAGGAAGCCGGAAACTTCCTCTGAGGCTGACCCTGGAGGTTCGTCTAAAAGCCGGAAAGGGGCGGCCATCGCTTTCCTGGGCTCTGGTTAAAACTTCCAAAGGAGGGCAGCTCCCTCCATGGATGGGTCTGGAGCAGAGGACAAACAAAGACGCTGCTATTAACTTTATTTCTTTCTATTTTATTATTATTTTTTTTAATTTGGGCTCATTTTTGATATATCATTCTGATCTAAATCCGGAAACTATGTTCTTACGTCTGGAGCGGCCTGCGGTCTGCTGCAGAGAATGGAGCTCCCTCTGACAAAGCAACCGCTTCTCCACGGTTGGCCGGTAAGTAAATTGGCTTTTACTAGGTGCCATTAACTATGGTCTGGGCTGATTTACTTCCTGCTGGCTTGCGTGGAAGTGGAGTGCATGATACACCAGGCCGACAGCACTCATCTTTTGTTCTTGATTCATCGCAGCTCGCTGGGCACATGGACAGCAGCGCCGAGGATTGGGGGGATAGCTTGAGCAGCAAGCATGGCGTCATCTGGGGGTGTCAGGAGGGGCGCCCCAGTGCCTGGGCCTGTAGCAGCATGACTTGCTTCTTTCCTGTTGAGGCGCATAGTGGCTGAGGCACCCAGGCAGGAACTCCAGGACCCCTGGCTGCTCCTGGACCTAGTCAAGCATGGCCCCTTGGCCTTTGCCTCCCTGTCCGTTCAGCCCGTGGTGAACTGGTGGGACTCTGGCCATCCCTGAATGGAGGGTTACGTGGCTTCTCCTCTACAAAGGCCATGGTCCCCACTGCCCTCACTGTCTCTTCTACCAAGTGCCCCGTCACAACTTCAGTACCTGGAGCAGCATCTAGAGGGAGGGTAGAGTTAGCCCTTCCTGGAAATGCCCTCACAGGCCCACCCAGAGGCCTTTCGTGTATTTGACTCAGGCTGGGGTGGCCTTTCCCACCTCTGAGTCTGTGCCTCCGAGTCACTCAGGGGCTCACTCAGTAGGCCTTGGGTAGACCAGTTGCCTATGTGGTGTGGGTTGGAGTTCTCCTGCATGCCCACTCCTCTCACCTGCCCTTGGCATGACTGAGCAGCCCCAGCATCCTCCCGTGCGCATGCCCGCAGAGGGCTTTCCCCCTGCTGGCAGCGTGGGCTCACGGAACTCCATGTCTGCAGGGGTGGCTGCTGCTCCGCCCACCCCACCCTTCCTCCCACAGGCAACACAGCGTTTCCTGTCTCTCTACCACCTGTGGCTCTTCCCTGAATCAGCAAGCCACGGTTTTGTTTTGTTTTGTTTTGTTTTGTTTTTTCTTGAGTCTATCACCAGGTCAGCTGACCCCAGACAGTGGCCAACACTGAGTGGGTCCACTGGGAGAAATAACTCCCAGCAAATACTCATTGAAACCAACAGGTGATTGAAAATCTCCCCTATTTGGAGGATAATAACAACCAGAATAAATGCATAAACAAGGGTTATGCAGACATTTGGTTGTGTGGGTCACTATGGGCTTCCTTAGAGCACACCACGGCTGTGGAGTGGCTCAGGGAGTAAGTTTGAGAACTTGGGTGTGGACCCCAGCACCCACATAAAATCCGGGCAGATGCCTGTAACTGTGTGCTGAGTGCTGAGGGAAGGGTGGATACAGACAGATCATGGGGCCTCCTGTCCCAGCAGTCTAGCCAATCAGTGAGCTCCAAGTTCAGTGAGAGACCCTGCCTCAAAATAAGATGGAGAGCAACTGAAGAAGCCATGGTAATGTCAGCCTCTGGCCTGTACACACGCACGCAAAGTACACACATGAAGGGGAGAAGGAGAGGAAGGAAAGAGGGAGGGAGAGGGGAGGGTAGAAACTATGCCATGAGAGAAAAAGCTATTTATTCTGAAACAAACTTTGGAGAGTAGACAGAAAGGAGCAGGAGTGTTCAGGGAGAGCATAAAGGTTGGAAGAGCGTGGGAAGGAGTCAGGACGCTAAAATGGATCATAAATCACAGCAGCGCTATTTTCACCTCCATTGTCCTTCTTTATTTTGTGTTCCTGGCACCAGACAATTCATCATTTCTGTTTCATGTTACCAGCAGCAGAAAATAGCACTTGGCTCAAAATTTGAATGGGGGGAGAGCAGCTTAGAAACCAGGGGACTATGGGAGGAGCTGGGGTCCCCTTAGCTGCAGGTGCCTTTGTCTGCACTGGTCTGAAGGGCAGTGGTTGATGGATCTCAAGGCAGTTTCTCTGCATGCTCCATAAAGTACCTCGGGTTCTTTGTCCCAGCCCTGACTTCAGTGCATTGCCTTAGAAAATGCCTGCCCTCTCTGCTTGTAACACCTCTCTCTTTTAGAAACTTAACCTATTTATTTTATGGTGTATGTGCTGGTGTACATGTGGGGGGTTAGGGTTAAGGTTAGGTTTAGGTTAGGGTTAGGTTAGGGTTAGGGTCGGGTCAGGGTTAGGATTAGGTTAGGGTTAGAGTCAGGGTCAGGGTCAGAGTTAGGGTTAGGATTAGGTTAGGGGTTAAGATTTGGTTAGGGTTAGAATCAGGGTTAAGGTTAGGATTAGGTCAGGGTTAGGATTAGGTTAGGGTTATTTTAGGGTTAGGGGAAGCCAGAGGGCAATTTTGTGTAGCCATTTCTCTCCTTTCACTTTTGCATGAGCTTTGGGGGTTGAACTTTGGCCCACATGCTGTGAAGGCAGGCGCTTTTCATTCACTGAGCCATCTTGACCACCCCATCACCTTTTCACCTGTTTTGCTTTGCATGTTCTGAGCAAGTGTGCTCAGGCCACAGTTCCTCTCCAGCAGAACCTCCTACAGGAGAGTTGAAGCTGGACTCAGGTCCATGCCCGCTGCTGCCGTCTCCCACGAGGATCTGTTGATCCCTGCAGACATGACCTTGGTCTTCATTTAGGGCTTCTCCAGACTCTGTGCCTCCACATGCTGCCCTAAGCAGGCTGTGGCCCATTTGCTCACCTCCAGGCCTGGAGGGGCTTGGGGTAGCTGTACATGGGGTGTGGACAGAGTCTGGCTACGTGAGCCAGGTGTTTACACACTGTGTGGGAGGGTGCGCTCGGCATAGAAGGTCCTGAGTGAGCCAGAGAAGTGGAGCTGGCAACCGTGGACACGGATTGTAAGCATGAACCCAAGCTGTCAAGACATTGTCCTTAAGTCTAAATTCAGTGGCTCAAAGTTCACTCCTGAGGAAGCTGGAGAGCTGTCTCAATTGACAGTGTAAACACGAGGCCCTGCGCTCAGCTTGCCAGAATCCACGTGAAACATGCACACAAAGCATGGAGTGCCGCACGCACTTGCAGCTCCAGTTCTGGCAGACATCAGCAGGGCTCTCCTGGGGCTCATGTGGCCAGCATATGTGCGAACCGCTCAGTCCACGCCGCACCAGATTGTTCAGGCCAGTCTTGCCACGTGGCTGAGGTTGGCCTTGAACTCTGGATCTTGAGATTGTATCCATGCTCGTTCTTGTTTTGGAAGAACAGTTACCGGATATGGTGTGTGCTTGTTGGCTTTGCTCACAATTGGGAGGACTTCATCAGTGTGGTGCATGAGTCTCCACTGCGCCAGGCCTGCAGTGGGTCTCAGTGACTTCCACAGACCTTGTCGCTCTGAAGCCCTGCTTGTGTCGGTTTGGTTTCCGCCTATCTGGTGCTCTCTCTCACCTATGTTTTCTCTGTCTAGAAAATTCTCCACCCACGTGTGAACTTGGATGTCCTGTCTTCTATATTCCTTGACACTCATTTGGATCTTGAAGACAAAACCTGCTTGAGTCTCACTTTACCACATAAGCAGACAGCCCAGCTGCTGTAAGATGCTCAGGCTTTGTTTGTGCCTCTGGAGGTGTGTGTTCATGTGTGTGGTGGTGTGTTTGCGTGCATTGGTGGCCGGAGGACAACCCTGTGAATCCCTGAGTCTGTCCTTAACTTGCAGTCACTGGCTGGGTGATGCTGGCTGCCCCAGAGTCCAGGAGTCCACTCTTCTCTGCCTCCGCAGGGCTGGGATCTCAAGGGCACGCTGCTGCCATGCACAGCATGTCTGGGGCCCTGGGGATCAAGCATGGGCCTTCATGCTTACGAAGCAAGCACTTGACCAACTGGGTCTGCCCTCAGCCCCCTGAGACTCCTTTACACTATAATGTGTTATTTGGGAGTCTCTGTGATAAGGAAGTAGAGGAAAGCCGATATCCGAGGCTATTGACTCTAGCAAGCTGGAGGACTCGGGGACCTCAACTCAAGGTCCAGACACTCGGGAAGTCCAGGTAGAAGCTCTCTAGGTTGGAGTATGCAAATGTGGCTGTCTGGGAGGGAGGGAGGCAGCCACAAGGTGGGATGTGACAGGATCAGATCCACCATCCATTCTGCAGACCCCTGAGTGTGGTGGAGCCATCTTGTCACCAGCCTGGTGTGGAAGCCACGCCCCCACAGGGCTCGGCAGCCCCACTGAGTCCAGCCGCTGCCTCCTTCTCCACGATTGCTGGCTGCTCCTCCCTGAGCCTTCCTGTCTTTCACATGTCCATTCCTGTCCTGTTTCAGCGGCCACAGAAATGCACACAGTGTCCAGATGGTCTTCTGTGAACAGCTTTCAGTCCAGGTGGGGAGGTGGGGTAAGGACAGGTGCCCAAAAGGACCATTTCCTGCTTCAAGCCAGGCCTTGTTGGACAGCGCCTTGCCCGTTCTGGGCATGGGGCCATTGCCTGTTGTCTATCAAGATTGAAAGTGCAGCAGTCCAGTAGGCAGATTGGGGAGCTGGGCGCTGAGGGTGGTGGTGCCACCTCTGTGGGCTCAGTGCTGAGAATGGGCGCTGTCTTCAGCCATACCAATGCTGGAGGCCAATCCTATGAGAATGGAGGCGTGAAAACTCACTAGGTTTTTGAGATCTGCAATGGCATTGTTAGTGTAAGCTGTTGTGTGTGTGTTGTGTTCAGTCATAAATGCACATGTATGCACATGTGTATGGAAGTCAGCAGTCAACCTTGGATATCGTCCTGCAGTCATTTCCTAGTTTTTTGACATGGTGTCTCTGGGTGTTCCTTTACCAGTTCAGCTAGGCTGGCGGTCAGGAAGGCCCAGGTGTCTCTTGTCTCCATTTCCCCAGCACGGAGGTTCCAGGCACGCTGTCCCACACCTGGCTTTTAAAATGTGGATTTTTTTAAATGTTTATTTTTATTTTATGTACATTGGTGTTTTTGTCTGCATGTGTGAGGGGTTCGGATCCCCTGGAACAGGAGTTATAGAGAGTGTGAGCTGCCATGTGGGTTCTGGGAACCGAACCCGGCGGGTCCTTTAGGAAGAGCAGACAGTGTTCTGAACCGCTGAGCGATCTCGCTGGATTCTGTGGATTTAACCCAGGTCCTCGTGTTCGCCCAGCAAGCCCTTTGTTGGCTGGGCCGTCTCTCCAGTGTATACGCAGCATGCATTTCTCTGTATTTAAATGAGTGTTGGGTTGCACAGCCATGGATTTTTGAACACTGTCAGACTATCTCCTACTGCAGAAGAGGGATGGCCATCCTAAGAGCCGGACGCCATCCCTGCCCAGTTCCTTAGTCCTGAAGGATTCAGCCGAGAAATGTCAGGCGTGTACTGGTGGGCTTGAAGGCTAGAGGTCCTGCGTAGGCGTGAACGTTTGCACACTTGCTCCCCATTGGTGGCGCTCTGTTTGGGAGGTTGGGGCCCTCGCTGAAGGTCAGGGTCCCTGAGGTCTACAGCCCAGCCCTGCTTCCCATCCCCTCTCTGCTTCCTAGTCACGTCCTCCAACCAGAGCCACAGGCCGCTCTTGCCTGTGGCTTTCCCCACCATGATGGACTGATTTCCCCTCAACTGAAACAAATCAGCCCTCCCTCAAGGTGCTTAATCCAGATCTCTACCACAAAGATGAGAAAAGCAGCCAACCCCAGGAGAAATAGAGGAGAAATAGAGCTCTTGGCATATGCTGCTTCAGGCCCAGGCCGCCTCCTGACAAGGATCTTTGTGGTCTAGTCCACCAAGAAGCCAACTGTCTTCCCCCTGGAGCGCAAACCTCTCATCGCCCGGATGGCCATTGACCTTCAGGGTAAGGATCTGTTCCAGGTTCCTTCTTGGCGGCTGATCCACTGAACCCCTGCACAGCTCAGGCGGGAACAGTTCTGAGAGGCATGAGCCCAGAAGTGCAGGGACCGTGCCAAGGGTGCTGTCCCGTTGTCGCGTGGGCTTCATGCCCAGTGTGTCCTCTGCAGGTTCCACAGTCCTGTAGGGAGGAGGACAGCCCTCCACCCTCTGGCACCATGGCCTCGCTCCTGGGACACAGTCTGTCACGTCTGCCGGGTCTTCTCTCAGGGAGCTTGTTTGGGTGCGGGCTGGCCGCCTCTTCAGGGATGAGCCTCGCAGTTGTTTTCCCTGAGAAGCTCAGTGGGAGATGAATGAGTGGGGAAGTTGGGGGTTGTCCTTTGACAGTCAGTCTCCACAGAAAGACAGAAAGCTCAAGCAGGAAGGTGAGCAAGGGGAAGAACCCACAGACAGCATGCACGACCCTGCATGCAGGGGCCCTGTGACGAGCCAGCCATTCCTCTTCACTCCCAGGCACGCTGAGGTGCCTCCTCCAACCAAGGCCCCACCCCCACCCTGCCTAAGCATGGAAACCACACTGCTTTAAACAAGAGAGAGCGATGTTTTCACACCTATCACCTTAGTCAAGCTAGAACTCTTGGTGGACAGATATCACTGCCTTAATTTTGTAAATAATTAATAGTAAGAACAAAGCAAAGCAAAACAGAACAAGAAACCCACATGGTCCAGAAATGCTATGGAGCCCTTCTGACCTCCCACGGCCTTGCCATCTCAGGCTAGCGTGGAAAAGGAATTCCACAATCCCAAACTGGCCGACGGGAGCCTGCCCCGCAGCCTGCCCCAGCTTCTTGGAGGCGGCTGGGGCAGAAGGCCCCGTTTCCAGAATGCTCTCTCCTGCCCCTCCCCCGCCCCACTCAGGCTTTAACTCATCAGCTCGGCTGCAGGTGGTGCCATCCTCTGGGACCCTGCTAGCTAGTAACTAGCATCAGCACCCTTCCTGGGGCCAGGCTCCAGCTGAGGCGTCCTCCAGCGCCATGCCCTCGCCACCCCCCCCCCCCCCAAGCATCTTCTCCCAGACATCAACGATGCTGCTCTGGAGCCTTGATGGAGCCATGGGTCCTTGGTACTGCATCCCGAGTAAGGGTGCCGCAGGGTTCACCAAAGGAGGGCCAGAGCTTTAGCTGCCCGGGAGTGGCTCCCCGCCTCCCGCCTCCGTCAGCGAGTCTGTGCAGAGAACAGCAGTGGCAGCATCTTTGGTGACAAGCACAGAGAGGCCTCGCAGCAATTAAGGACAAACCCTGGGGACAGGTGGCAAAGCCTGACTGCAGACATGGAGGCCACAGAAAGCGCTTGGCTGTCCCTGGGTCTTCGCTCCCTTTCTTCCTGCTTTCTCAAGGGGAACCTGGCTCCAGGCCCAGGCAGGGACTGGCAGCCTTGCTAGTTTGGGCCCTTCCTGGCCAGCAATTAGTCCAGGGATGGCTGAGCCCTGGCCGAGAAAAATTGGGATTTTTTTTTTTACATGAATGTTTCCTTTTACTAAACTCTGTATGGAAAAAATGAGGATTAATTAGAACTCTTCAAGCAGGAATGATTTTGTTAAAAGAAAGTAAACAGAGCCCAGGAAGATGGCAGGAAGAGGCACCTGCCCGCCACCAAGCCTGATGATCTGAGCTTGATCCTGAGACCCAGAAGGAGGCAACTGACTGTCTCAAGGCGTCCTCTGACCTCCGCACTCACGCTGAAGCGTACGTCTGCCCCCACACAAATACAAATTAGCAGTAAATGAATTAATCAATACTTCATTTAAAACAAGGAAGTAAACAGGAGTTCCTGCGCAGCGTCTTCTCTGCCCCCAGCCAGGTCCTGGTTTTCCCAGCACACCCCCGCACCAGCCTCCCAACAGCCACAGGAAGGACCAACCCTGGAGCAGCCGAGCTGTGCCTCCCAGCTTCCGAGGTCTCAGCCCAGCAGAAATAACAATGGCAGAAATCACACTGCTCCGTTAAAAACAGCATCCAGCAACACGCACGTCTGTCCGCCCTCAAGGACAACCTCCCTGGAGCACTGTGTCGTGTGACTGGGGCACACTGAGTCCGCTAGCTCTAAGCCGTGTGCCCAGATCCACAACATGGCAGCACGCCTCGTTTTGGGCACAACCTCAAATGTTTGCACAGTCGTGGGGCTGAGCGTGTCTGGACGATTGGATGCCGCCCATGAAGAGTTCTTATTCTCCAGCTTTATCCAGAGGAGCGGGGTGGAGACTCGGCACCAAGGACGGTCTAAGCTGACAGTCTCCGTTGGGCCTGAGGCAGGACTGTTTTCCACGTCCCACCGGAAGCATGGGTGTTCTTCCCACTGCAGACGGCCCACAAGAAGCTCCACGAGGAACCCAGCCACCTGAACCCAGGGTGAAAGGGGCAGAGGTACGAGCATCCGAGATCCCCAGAGTGTGTTTCCTGTGGCAGGTCCGGTCTCCACGGTCACGCCCACACCGGGAACCTCAGGGTTCCTTGATTTCCCTAAGGGAAGCAAACATCTTCCCCCAAGACAGTGTACAAACAGCAGAGCAAAGGAACCATTCCCCACAGAGTCCCCCGCTCGGGGAAGCTGTGAATCAACTGAGGCTGCTTACGGTGTGGAGGCTACTCACGAGGGCGCCAGTGAACCCCTCACCACAGCAGCACAGAACTCTCACCCGCATGGACGCCCCCTTCCTCGTGGCTGTGTTGATGGCTCCAGCCGCTCTTCAGTGAGCCCTCCTCGCTCAGTTGGCAACCCCAGCAGCTCCCCAGGCCAGACTCGCACAGCCAGAAAGGAACCCCGGCTGGGATCTCCGGGTCAGGGCCCAGAGGCCTGCCGCCACGCTGGCCTGCACCGAGGCCAGGCAAGCAGGGCCACTCAGGAGGGTGTGCACGCGGTCACAGCTGCCCCACTGACGGCGGCATTGGCTGTCAGGATCAGGGCACCATCACCTCCATTGTCCCTCTGGCTTGGTGACCTCCACTCGAACCACAGATGCACCCGGCCAGCTTCGGGACCCAGAAGGAGGGCTGAAGGCCAGAGGCCAGAGGGGCAAGGGTGCCAGTGAGGCGTCGGAACCCACCTCAGCATGCCACGCACTTCACACGCGCGTAAACCACACTGTCCGTGGGTCCGTGGCTTTCCTGAGGCTCCAGCTGTTGAAGCAGAGCAGAGAGCAGCGGTGCTGTGGAGGAAGACCTGTGCCACATGTGGCTGTCTTCCTCAAGGCCGTGCCTGGAGCCAAGACACAGCTTAAGGCACAAAGTGCTAGCCACAAAGCGTGAGGGCGGACTTCACACACACACACACACACACACACACACACACACACACACACACAGGCAGGCAGGCAGCCAGGCCCTGTAACACCAGTGCTGGCGGGGAGAAGAAACCTGCCACAGGAGAACAAGATGTGAAGAGTGATGGAGGAAGATGTGAAATGTCAGCCTCTGTGGGAGAGTGCACACACTCAAACAGGCACGCGAGCGCGCACACATGTCCAAGAACTACTTTACAAAATGGAATCCTGCTTTCAACTGTCTTCATTTATCTGCTTCTGGGCGGTTCTCCTGACATGCACAGCACTGTCCCTAAGAACCAGGTAAGCTCTCAGCCCCTGAGGCAGGCCAAGGTCTGAGCTACACTCACCTTTCCCCAGTGCTCTGTGCCACACGCTGGGAGTTCATGCTGTGTGTTCTCTGGACTTGACACCACCTCCTCGTCGGTGCCCTGGGGACCCTTCCAGCCTGGCTCAAGGTCAAAGAACACACAAGGGCTACTGTGAACCAAGGCTCCCCTCAGGACCAACTTCTGCTCTACATCCCCAAATCCACGACTTAGGCCCTCGGCCCAGGCTGGGACACAGCGCCGCCCTGAGTGAGCCCGGGTCTTGGGTTTAGGTGTGTCGTATGGAAGCACACCTCTGGGTGTGCCTGTGAAGTTTTCAGGGGTTCAAGGGCGGAGGAAAGACCCAACTCTGGCTATGGGTGTCCGAGAGCTGGGGTCCTGGACTGAGTGAGAGGAAGCAAGCTGGGTACCCATTCTCTCCCGCTCACTCATCCCCTCCCCCTCCCTCTCTCCACCCAACCTCTGCCCTCTGCCCCAGCTCCTGATTACTGTGCCCTACAAGTTTTGTTGTTGTTGTTGTTTTCTTGCAGAAGCCTCTGGATAGCACCTGCCCTGGCTACACTGGAAACCCCAGCTATATACAGGGGTGATTCTGGAGAGAGAGAGAATCCTGGTGCCCCTAGAAGAACTCCAGGCAGCGCGTTCTCCTGTGAGGAGTTTACAACAGCACGCAGCACTTCTGATAGGATGTAGAATAGTCTGATTGTTCCCCGTGACACAACGGTCTTGGTAAATATTGTAGCTGGTGGAGAATGCCCAAATGGAGCAGCGTGTGTGTCTAGGGACCCTGTGAGGTTGGCATAGGTCCCTGTCAGTCCAGAGGACCTGGACAAGCCATGAGTTCTGAGAAAACGCGAGCGAGCAACGCTGTCATGGGACGTGGGGCCTTCTTGCTCCGTCCTTCGGAGCAGGCACCTCCCTTTTGTGGAGCTGGTCCAGTCCCTTGCCTGTGGGTAGAGATGTCAGTGAACCCTGCCCCTCCCACCCCTGCCTGCCAGGGAGCAGGGCCTCCCACAGCATCTGCTGAGCAGTTGGCCAAAGCAGCCATGTCTCTCTCAGCCCCTCCTTCTGCCTCGGCTGGCTGGGCCAGGGCTATGCCCCAACTGTGTGCCCATTGTGTGTGTGCTGACTTGCAGAAGCAAGCTCCAGGGAGACAGCCAGAGGACAGGGAGAGGGACCAGTGGGAGACAGCCAGAGGATGGGGAGAGGGACCAGTGGGAGACAGCCAGAGGACAGGGAGAGGGACCTAATGCCGTGGAGCAGAATCTGGGGGTTGGGAAGTACAGAAGGGACAGGAGGGCTGGGAGAAGAGTGTGCCAGGGAGCTATGGCATAATGGTGCCAACTGTGTGGGAGCAGAAAAAGCAAGCAGGAGTAGGGGGAGGGCTGCCCTTGGGGAGGTGGTGTTAGTAATAAAAGGAGAGCACACACAGACACACACAGACACACACACACACACACGGTGCCATAGAGAGGCTGCACCCCACTTCGTCACAAACACAGCGGGATGAACAGCACCCTCAGGACTTTCCTTACAGAGAGCCACAGAAAGGAAAATGGAAGTCCACTGCTCCCCAGTGGGCACTGGGGATGCCAAGGAAATCATAGTGGGTTTCAAGGACTGGCAGGAAGGAAGGCCAAGGAAGGGGCGGGTGCTTCCAGCCTAGGCACTCCTTAGGGACAACTCCTGAGTGCTAGGGAAATGGAATGCCATGTCCAAGAAGAGCTCAGAGGCGAGACAAAGTGCTCGGGGCTTCCAGCTGCGAGAGTGGAGTGCCTTGAGCCACCCGCACGCATGAGGTGTGCGCCTCAGAAGGCGTGTTCTCATGCCCGGGACTACAGGACTGACCCTGGAGCCCAGAGCCTGGCATTGGCTTATTGGTCCACACAGAGCCAGTAAGATCAAACCAAGGTATCTCCATCCAGGGTTAGGGTTAGGGCCTGTGGAAGGACACTCATGACCATTTCTCCGCCCACCCAAGATTAGGTCTGGAAGCTGTACAGGTTGACAAGTTGACAGGGCTACTGGGCACCTCATCAGCCACCAGCTGCCGGCCTGCCTCTTCCTTCTTTGCATGAGGCCTGGCTGGGCAGAGAGCAGAGTTTCAGCTATCCTTCTGTTGGGCATGTCAAGCACATTAGAAGCCAAGCCCCACTCTCCAGTTCATCTTGGCTCAAGGTCAAACACTAATCTCTCTGCCTCCCCCTCCGAGGCCCCGAGGCCCAGAGCTCTTGCTCATCCTTCCTTGGGTAGCTGGAGTCCAGAGCAGCTAGCAACAAGTCCTGGTGGGCAAACACATCAGTGAACCAGGCAAGGAGTGAGTGGCTGGGGGGAGGGCTTCAGGCACAGCTCCTCCCCAGAACTTCCCAAGACAAACTCAGGCAGATGTCGGAAGTGGGGACAAGTGAGGCCTGCCTGGTCTCCATGCCAGGTCACAACCTTTGCTGTGTCTGACTCATGTTGGCGTTTCTGCCGCAAGGTCTTGAAGAGCCCCCAAGCTCTGTGACGTCAGCTCTGTCTCCCTCCAGCAGCTCCGGGAGCTGCGCAAACCTCAGCGGCACACATGCAAATAGGCCAGGCTTCCCATCATTTGCATCTCAATGTTCCACACCAACAATCATCCAGCCTTGTGTGGAGAATAGAACAGTTTACAGAAATCTGGGCTAATTCTCAACCCTGATGAATTGCACCTAACTATAGAAGCTTCCTGATGAGACCTAAAGAAAACTTGCTGGCTCCGCTTACCTCTGAGAGGGTGCCAGGCGGGAACTGCACCAAATGCTGCTATTTTCTTTAACCGTCGTTTAGAAATTACAGGAGTCTGCCTCACACACAGCCCCGTGTCTCCCTTCTGCTTCAGGTGGGTTTAATCTTTGCTGTGTCCACTCACCCTCTGGGAACCCACTGTGTGGGCTGTGGGCTTTGAACCTTCTAGAGGACTTGATGGACACCAGGTCCATTCCTGAGGAGTCATTCTGCTCTTGAAGACACTAAGAGTCAGCTCAGGGGCATGACGCTGCCCCAGACTCAAGTCCACCAGGATCTGGGTGGCCACTGCATCTCCTGCCAGCTGTGAATGGCCCTTGCAAACAGCTATAACATCCCAAAGGTCCTAACCACCTGCTGTAGCTGTGAGACAGTTTGAAGAAACAGGTGGGCAATATGATGAGACAATAGGGCAGTGTAATAGGACAGTAGGAGCAGTGTGTCACAGTGTGGTGGACAGTGGGGCAGTGTGATGGCCAGTGGGCAGTGTGATGGACAGTGGACAGCGTGATGGCCAGTGGGCAGTGTGGTGGACAGTGGGCAGTGTGATGGACAGTGGGCAGTGTGATGGACAGTGGGCAATGTGTCACAGTGTGATGGACAGGAAGTGTGATGGGCAGTGTGATGGCCAGGAAGTGTGATGGGCAGTGGGGCACAGATCACCTCAATTCTCCAAATGGAGAAGGAGATGGTGCTGCAGCTGTTAGTGGCCTCTTTCTCCTCCCCATTCCCTTCCTTCCTCCTCCTCCCAAAGCCAGACACAGAGTCCTGGATGTGAGGGTGGCAGGGTCTTGAGGTCCACAGCTGGTGAGATTTGAACCCTGGCAGTGTCCTGGTCTCTCCTTGAGGAGTGCTGTGTCTGAGAATGTCTCCTTTCCACACTGTATTCAGGGTTTAGCTCACTGCTCCCCGTGGGTTGATTTGTTGTTGTGTAGAAAGTTTATATCTGGAAAGTCACGATGCCCCAACTTTGCCCTCTGGAGCCAGAGAAAGCGAAAGCCCGGCCTGTGTTGGCCTGTCCTCAGGGGACAGAGCACAGCTCCCTACCTCTGGTCTCCTCCACGCAGAGCACTTCTGGGATGTTAACCAGCCCTCCTGTGAGGAGGGGGAGGCAGTTTCCACCAGGCTGCACATGTACATGCCCACATTGAGGAGGGACACTTCCCAGCATGCTTTGTACTTTCCACTGCCCAGAGCAGGGCCTCAGCAGGGCTCCCGGTACAGACAGAAACTCAGCATGACGTGGTGTTACTGCAGCCCGTCCTCCAGGGTTGCCTTGAGAGCTGCATTCACTGTGGCCCGTACAGAGAGTTTTTGTTTGTTTGTCTTGTTTTTTTCCTACTCTAACCCAGCAGCTACTCTGTGTGTCCATGGGCACTTTTCAGAAGTAAGTGCTGCCCAGGTGTTGACTCAGCCACAGAGATGCACTTTGTAGGTGACTGAGACTTTGGGATGGAGAGGGAGCGGGAACATGCTTTCCTCATCTTCCCGCCCACGGCCTTGAGAGGATACGGGCTGACAGTTACCGTGGTCAGTCATCCTGCCTCCTTGCTGTCCAAGGGGGAGGGGAGTCCCATTTCTCCCAGTCCTAAAGCCCCACATTGCTGCCTAGATCTGGGATTAGAAGTTAAAAGTAAAAAGTTCCAAGGGCAGCCAAGGTCATAAAGACCAGGGCCAGGAATCAACACTCCTGCTGTGTAGGCCATCATGCTTTGCTAGTCATCATCAGGAGGCCTGAGTCAGCTCACCATCCTTTGTACAGTGTCCCCTTGTCCTGCCCTTTGCTCTGTCTCCATCCTCACAGAGCTGGGAAGCATCTCTGTCTCTCCCTGTCTTTCTTCTGTCCCTCCCCTCCCCTCCTCTCCTTTCTTTCCCTTCCTCTACTCTCCTCCCCTCTCCCCTCCTCTCCCCTCCTCTTCTCTCCCCTCCCCTCTCCTCTCCCCTCCCCTCCCCTCTCTTCTCTGCTCTCCTTCACAATACCAGGAAGGAATAGACCCTGAGACCTTGTACACACTGGGTAAACATCCCAGTAAGAGCTACACTTCCAGGGTTTTTGTTGTTGTTTTATTTTATTTATTTGGGACAAGGTCTCAGTAAGTTACCCATGATGGCTCAAAACTCAGTAGACCAAGCCAACCTTGAATTCAAGATGATCCTCCTGCCTCAGCCTCCCAAGGTCAATGTTCTAGGCCTATCCCAGCCAAGGCCAAGGTTTGCTTTTCTGAGAGTTGAACTGAAAGCCCCAGGAAGTGTGTGCCATGATGCCTGCTTCTGCGTGAAGTGGGGCATTGCCTTCCCTGTTACCACCCCAGCGGTTCTGCTGACGGCAACCTTAGCTGTGACATTGGGCCTGTGGGTCATGGCAGCTATGGAGCTTGCGCTGGGGTGGAAGATGAAACCCTGCCTGTCCACTGCCCTCCTGGCTTCAGTGGACACATAGCCTAAAGCACGTTCCAGAGAAGTTGTGTGCTTCCTCTTGTGGATGGAACCCTGCGTTCTGTATGCCACCCCTCTTCTTCAACAGATACCGAGCTGTCTCAAGTGAGGTTGTATCTCTGTGCTAAAACACCACAACTGAAAGCAATGGGGATGGGGGGAGGGAGGCTGGTTATTTCAGCTTAACTTGCAGGTAACTGTCCATCGCTGAAGAAAGTCAGGACAGGAACTCATGCATGGCAGGAACCTGGAGACAGGAGCTGATGCAGAGGCCATGGAGGGTGCTGCTCACTGGCTTGCTCCTCATGTCTTGCTCGGCTCATGTCTTGCTTCTTATAGAGCCCAGGACCACCAGCCCAAGGATGGCACCACCCACAGTGAGCTGGGCCTTCTCATGTCAATCATGCATCAAAGAAGGCATGTCCATGGGTCATTCTTGTGGGGACTTTACTCTATTGAGTTTCTTTCATTCTTTTAGAATTACAGGTTTTTTTCTAGGCCTGCTCTAGCTCCCACATGATGACATGGAGACCTGTTAAATTTATCAGTAAGCTTCAAGCTCCATAATTGGACAGTATCTGTCTGTTCTAACCAGCCTGTGTTAGCCATGTGCCCCATTACCTGTCCTCTAGTCTTGCCCTGGCTGCCTCTGCTCCACTCTTGGCCTCATGGTGACTCCTCTATGATGACCTCCTGTCATGGCAAGCTCCTCCTTCTCTCAGACTGGGACCCCCAGACTGGGGAGTCCCACCAACTGTTTTCTCTGCCCAGTCATAGGCTTTTCAGCATCTTTATTAACCAATCAGAGATAACCAAGGAGTAATTTTTACACATTGAGACAGGAGATCTCTCAATAACAACGTCAATACCAGAATCTGTTAGTATTTAGCTCAAAGCCAGTTCAGCAAAAACACTATACAGAGACAGGCCTTGATACAATGTGAATGAAGGCCACCTCTGCATCTTCCAAAGTGGCTCTAGCTTGTGTGAAGCTGACAGAAAACTATGCAGCACACAAGCCACAGCGATTTTCAGCAAGCTTCAGTGTCCTTCCAAAGGCAGGGTGATAGTCTCTCTGCACTGTTTGCTGAGGAGGAACCTGAAGAGCCAGTGCCTTTGTTTACAGACACCCAGCCAAGCCCAGAGCTGATGCCGCTCACCAAACAGCAAGTGCAGGGGAGCAAACCCTGGCTCCCCGCCTTTGCTTGCCCACCTCCCACTCACTTGCTCTGTCAACAGAGATTTTGCAATCAGATTCTGCTGGGCTCTAGTGAAGGACAGCTGGAGGAGGAATCACAGTGGCCGGAGGACATCAGAGCGGCAGGAGAGCTTGTGACCGTATGACCGGACTGAGCTCCTGGCAAGACAGGAGAGTAGGGCTAGGCCTGCTCTTTTATCACAGCTTCCCTGAGACAATGGGTCCCAGGATTCCTTCAGCAACCTCCTGCTGGGTGCTGCCTTTTAGGGAGCCTGTTTTCTCATGCAGCCACACCTGGGGCCTTGCTTCCCCTACACATACCCCTGGGGTAAACTCAGACTGTGTCCCAGTCTTTCACCCATACCCCCATATTCCTAAAGGTAACCAGTGCACTCACTGGCTCACCACTCCAGGAAATCTCTCCCTGCGGCTGAGAAGGTGAACTTGGCCACAGCAGAGCTCTGTGTCCTCCCACTTGGGGCTCCTAGAGGCAGATTCCGACTTTAGACTTTCCCAAAGGAAGCTTTCTGAGACACAGCGCTCTGTAGGGTGACAACCCGCCCAGCAGCCTGACAGAGGTCAGAAGAGATGCTGAGTACACAGGGGTTGAGTGGGCTCAGAATGTAATGACCTTGGAGAACCCAAAATCTCCTTAGACTGGTGAAGGGCAGATGAAACAGGCGCTGCCTGATGGGGAGTGGCTTTGGGAAATGCCACACCCTACTTCCTTCTGAGTCAGCTATCAATGAGGATGGCTGATGGGGGAGTCTGATTCTGGCCAGTCACAATGTTTGACAAGCCCACACACCCATGCTCTACCTAACAGCTGGGGACATCTGAGCATCAAGATGTTTCCAGCTGAGGAACCTCTGGCAAGAACCCAGGTCCTTCTTGCTAAAATCCCCGGGTCTCTCAGCACTGGGTTTCTCAGCTTTCCTTCAAAAAGTTTGCTTTGTTTTGTGGGTATGTCTGTGACCACATACATGCAATGCCCACAGAGGCCAGAAGAGCGTGTTGGGTCCCTTGGAACTGGAGTTACAGCTGATTGTGAGCAGCCCTGTGGGTGCAGGGTATTGAACCTGGGTCCTCTGAAAGAGCAGCCAGTGCCACGGCTTCCTTTTTTTCTTTTCTTTCTTTTTAATTTTTTTTTCTTTTGGTTTTGGACAGGGTTTCTCTGTGTGTGGCCCTGGCTGCCCTAAAACTCACTCTGTAGACCAGGCTGGCCTCGAACTCATAGAGGCTGCTGGGATTAAAGTGTTAGGCCCAAGGAGGACCTCGATTTCCAGAGGAGGATGAAGAGAACTCAGGTGGCCAGATGGATGCAATCTGCAATAGGTTTATTTGAGCCATCCTACAATGGGACTGTCCTCCACAAAACCAGCGAGGAACAGCCAGGAGAGACACAGGAGCCAGAGGTTGCCAGCTTGGCGACACTGGAGTGGTCCATCTGGTCCTGCCCCATTGTGGGTCGGGGAGCTGTGAGGTCTGGACTGGTTACCAGGCAACTTTATCTCCTTATCTAGTAGTGCAGATCTGGACACTCCTCCACAGTGGGGAGGAGACCTTTCGCATTCCTTTCCAACAGGGTGGGGCTTGTCTCAATTCACCTCCTGCTTTCTGGAAAGGTACCAGGATATCTTAGTTTAACATGGGGTATAGAATTTATAAACCTAGTCTGTTATAGAATTTGTAAACCTAGTCTGTTTCTTTCAAAAGGCTTGTACTTCTATGCCCAGCTTCTTTCTTTCTTTCTTTCTTTCTTTCTTTCTTTCTTTCTTTCTTTCTTTCTTTCTTTTCTTTCTTTCTTTCTTTCTTTCTTTCTTTCTTTCTTTCTTTCTTTCAGAAAATCCTTTTTAAAATGCTGTGTTTAAGCCTGGGACAGTGGTGCACGCCTTTAATCCCAGAACTCAGGAGGCAGAGGCAGGCAGGTCTCTATGAGTTCAAGGCCAGCCTGGTCTACAGAGTGAGTCCAGGACAGCCAGGGCTACACAGAGAAACCCTGTCTCAAAAATGTGTGTGTGTGTGTTTGTGCAGGTACCCACAGTGGCTAGGCTAGAAAGGGGTGTCAGATTCCTTGGAGCTGACATTATTGGGATCTGAACTCAGGTCCTCTGATAGAGCAGCAATAAACTGCTTAACAATCTCTCCAGCCACAGAAACAATACAATTCTTACTGGCCTCTTCTGATCACTGCAAACCTGTCCAGTCCCTGTTGTTTCTTTTAATGCTTTTCTCAAAGGGACAGCTTGGACAGCTGGCTGCCTTTTCACCGTCTGCTGTCTTCTGGGATGGGTAGAACGGTGCCAGACCACAGGCCACAGACCACAGACCGCAAACTTCCAGTCTTGATCCAAATGCCTCTTGCCACAATGTGGCAGGAATCTTTCCAGCCCTCAGTTGGGGCTACGTGGCTGAAGTGGCCTACCAGACAGAGCAAAGTGCCTGATGCTAACAGGTTCCAGCAGTGCCTGGAGCCTGGAGTCCCTTTCTGGCTGCTGGCCCCATTCCACCCTCACAGTCTGCAGATGGGGGAGGAGCCTGAGGTTTTAACTGACTCCCTGGGACATCTGGTGCTTTCTATGAGGCATTGGAAGTGATCCTCTGAGACCCCAAGCAGGCCATGCTGATCTCACGAACCCGCAGACACGGGAGAACCAGCACATGCTTCGTCTTCCCCATGGGGGCGTTTGTTACACAGCTGAGCTGGTACAGCACTTTCTTAACACCTTCAGTTGCTCCAGTCCAGGAGCTGCTGTGAGTCCTGCTGTGACAGGCATGGGGTAGAGCTTGCTGGGCATCCACTGAGCCTTCTTAGTCCCTGTGCTGGGCGGGGGGGCACACAGCAAGGAACAGAGAACCAGAGCTAGATCTCAGACAGATCTCAGGCTCAGGAGCCCCTGCTTGCCTCTTCCGTTTGCACGGAACACACTTTTCTCATGTGCTGTCTTGTACATGTGGTGCTTCTGGGAAGGCGCCTCCAGTCTGTCAACTGACTCCCCAAACATCTGAGGTGTGAAATTAGCCATGGAATTGATTAGGCGTGCCCCCCTTTCTCCTTGGCTTATGCTGGGAGTTCTCTACTCCAGAGAAGTTTCCATCCAGCTGAAGGCCATCCTGAGCATCGCAGGGCCCCTCTGACAGCACTCTACAGCAAGCCCAGCATCTTCCCAAACTAACAGCACTGGAGTGGGCAGCCCTGAGGGCTGAGCGTCAGCCTGTGGCTCCAGGCGCTGTGTCCATAGCTATGCAGAAAGTTGCTGGAAGCAGAAGGTGTGGCTAACCCCTCTGGCTGGTAACAGGCAGCCTAGCCCTGCAGGTTTATTATCTTATCATAAATAAAAACCCATCGTGAGAAATAATGACATCCTGCAATGGGCCACCCTCTCATTCTCTTGGGCATTAAAAAAATAATGGGAAGGTTAATACATTTCTCACATTTGGAAGCCTGTTATTATTTCTTGCTTACACACACACACACACACACACACACACATACACAAATTACATAAAAGCCATCACTTTGGGTCTGGGCGTGGATGACACAGACTAGGCTCAGATAAAAGCTTAACCAAAATAGAAAAGCAATCTGGCATCGCTGACAATATTGTCACAAAAATATTACATCTTATGAGAGGGATTTCTCAGAATTCAATAACAGCATGTTTAGCAGCTAAATGGAGCCATTTGCATATTGTGGAGAAATGAAAGGACAATAATCTCATGTTTGAAGTCTAATAGGATTTCCTGGGGCTGTGTTGCTGGGAAGCTTTAGCCGATCTTTGCTTTCTGCGTCAGTTCCCTCCCACAGCCTCCTTTCCCCACTAATCCTCCTCTGATTCTCCCCCATATCTTTCAGTCATTATTACCCTTCCCTTCCCCCACCCCTCTCCTGCTTTGCTCCAGCCAGTTTTATATTTACTAAGTGACTCCAATGCCGTTAATTCACTCCTGGGGATTAACAAAAAAAAAAAAAAAAATGAATCTTGATTTCTCGTCCTTTTCCCCTTTAAGAAAAAAAATCTGTGTGTGGGTGAGAGAGAGAGGGAGGGAGGGAGAACAGGCATGTGTGTGCATGTGTTTTGGGGCATACACGTGTGCCCCAGTGAGTCTGTGGAAGTCAGTGGACAGCCTCACTGCAGGCTTCACCTTCTCTTTGCTTGTGACAGGGTCTCTTGCTCATTGCTAAGTACACCAAGCTAGCCGGCCTGCAGGTGTCTGGGGTTTCTTGTCTCTGGCACCCATCTCCCAGCAGGAGTGCTGGGATGTATTCCCGGCGTCTGGCTTTTAGATGGGGGTCTTAATCAGGGTTTCTGTGGCCTCAAGGAAACACTGTGACCAAAAAGCAAGCTGGGGAGGAAATGGTTTATTTGGATTACACTTTCCTCCATCACTGGAGGAAGTCAGGACAGGACCTCAAGCAGGGCAGGAACTGGAGGCAGGAGCTGACCCAGAGGCCATGGAAGGTGCTGCTTACTCGCTGGCTCAGCCTGGGTTCTATAAACCCGGGACCACCAGCCCAGGGATGGCACCACCCACTGTGGGCTGGGCCCTCCCTCCTTGATGACTAATTGAGAAAAAGCCTTACAGCTGCATCTCATGGAGGCATTTCCTCAGCTGAGGCTCCTTCCTCTTTGATGACCCTAATTTGTGTCAGGTTGACACACAAAACCAGCCAGTACAGTGAGTTTGGGGATGTGAAGTCAGGGCCCCTGATTGCACAGAAGTGCTTTGTTCTCTGAAGCATCTTTCCTACCCTGGTCCTTTGCCTTTCAAGCTTTTTCCCTCTAAGCCTGGTAATGTTATAGCTGATACTCTTGCTGTTATTTTACTGACAGCCTCTTTCCAGGTCAGGTCCAGATAGCTGTCGGACCGTGTCACTCAGTACAGGTGCAACTAAAACTCATCAAATTCCAGAAACAAAGACTGACTTTCTGACACTGAGCTTGGCAGTTGTGCGTGTTTGTTTTTTTTTTTTTTTTTTTTTTTCTATTTTCTCTTATTTTGCCTAAAGTATTTGGATAATCACTTCAAGCTGCCAGGCTGACATGCTTCAAGGGGTTAGTTTGACTGGGTAGCCTTGGATGAGGTCCAGCACGTTTGTAAATTAGACCATCACAATGTCAAAAAGCTGGACACCCCTGCAGGCAGAACTTAGAAAGCCTGCGCTTGTCACAGTGAAGATGGTGAAGGGGAGCCACGTGTGTGGCAAGCTCTCCCGGCGGGGCAGACCTTAAGTTCAGCTTTGTGCTTCCCAAGTGCACAGTAGCTACGCACTTGAGAGATGGCTCAGCAGTTACGGGTGCTTGCTGCTCCCACAGGGGACCCCAGTTTGGTTCTTAGCACCCGCGCCAGGCAGCTCGCAGCCACCCGTGACTCCTGTTCCCGGCATCTGTTTCAGCATCGTCCTGTGCTTGCCCTGCCCACCACCCCATTCTTACCCTTCTGTGAGTGGTCCCTCACACAGGCCAAAATGCTACTATGTAACCTTGCCTCCAAACTTATCCCTGATTGGCTAAATAGAGTTGCCTGGGCGGGGCAGAAGTGAGGTAGGTGGAGCTAAGGTTAGCGGGCTCAGAGGACAGAGGATCACAGGAAGGAGAGAGAAGCAGCCACGCGGCTGGGAGGAGAGAAGCATGCTCGAGTATTTCTATTATCTCGGATAGGAAGTAGCCCAGGTAGCAATGATTAGAGCAACTGGCCTGGGAGGTGGGGCTGGGAAGAAACGAGGTAGCTTAAGGGGCTAATATCTGCCCAGCCCCAGGTGAAAAAGGCTTATTAAAATTCTATCAGGTGTCTCTGTCTTTCATTAATATGGTACTGAGTTGATAATAACCACCATAATAATTACATGGATTAATAATAGTTATTACTAACCAATTTCCGGCAGCAGGGATCTAACACCTTCTTCTGTGCCACACACATGCACAGATACACAGACATATACACAGATACAGAATTTAAAATAACAATACATCTTTTAAAATACTCAGTAAGTGACTGAATATCAGTGCAGAAAGATATTCAAACAGCATGGAAAGGTTAGATCTTATTAAAATGCATACTTTACTAGCATGCCATTTTGTATATTTAGTAGCATATAGGAATTATCTAAGATAGTCAGATTCATTGAGACACTTTAAAACATGTATGTATGTAGTTGGTCAAGGTCACTTCTCCGTGGCCTGCTCTTACCCCTCTTCCTGATCCCTTGGCTTCCCCTACTAGTCTGCATTCCACTTTTCTATTTTTTACTTTCTAGACTCTAGTCTACTTTTCTATTTTTTATGTGTGTGTAGTGTTAATGTGTATATGCATATCTGTATGTGTGTGCGTGTATGCGTGTGTGTGTGACGTGCACGCGCGCACACACATGGTTAATGTTGGGGATCATTCTTTATCATTCTCCCATCTCTTTTATCGACTCAGGGTGCCTCAATCAAACTCAGAGCTTGTCAATACGGTTAGTCTCGGTAGCCCGCTTGGTGATCCCCTCTGTGTCTTCTGAGGATGAATTAGAGGCGGGCTGCCTCCCCCCCCCCCCCCCCGCCAACACTTGCCTGAGCTCTGGGACTCCAGGCTTCAGCCCTCACACTTGCACAGCAAGTCAACTCTTGAGCCATCTCCCAGCCCCAAGGATCACATCTCTCGGTTATCGGGACAGTGTGGCAGCTACACACGGATGTGCAGCTCTCTGTGCTGTGTGGACTTAGAGCACCGTGGCTGGGTCGCAGGGTGGTTTTATCGTGCGCTTCTCAAGAGCCTCCATGCCGGTTCCCATTCTCACCAAGAATGGAAGCCTGACTTGCAGTGTTAACTGGAGGATGAAACTAAACTCCAGGTCTCAGGTCGGCCAGCCTTGGAGAAAGCCAGTGTGAGCTCGCCCACAGGAAGCAGGCGAGGACGGCTGGTTCTATGAGCACACCCTGCCCTCGCTCGTACCAGAGTTTGCTGATGTGTGTTTAGTCACGAGCTGGGTTGGTGGGATGGGGAACGCTCTTGCACACATTATATAGGTCATGTTTCATGTTCCTTTTTGTAATGTAGAATTACCCCCAAGTGCAACAAAATATTGTTTCTCCAGTTCACTCACCTTCAGGGTGGTTTTATCGTCAAAAGCATTTCATGCTCATCAGGTTCCTTGAATTAACCTAGTTAAGCAATGTTTGTGGTCTGTATGCCTCCCTAGTGGATATGAAACCCAAATTTCACAAATCTCAGTTTGGGGGTGCATGTGGCATTTGCGGAGGGGGGTGCACCTTTAGTAATGCCAAAATATTTGCACGAGTTTTTTTTTTTAAGCTATAATTCTCCAAAATATAAGCTTGAGTCTGGAGCCATTTCTGACACAAGAAAAGTACCCACTGGGTTGCCTCTTGATGTGTAGATGACGTAGTTCGGATGTGCAGCCTCAGTATTCACCAGTGTGGTGTCAGTAACAGACGCGGCACTGAGGAGGAAGGGCATGAATGAAATGCCGTAATAGCTGGTGCTTACGCCTCGCTCTGTGCTCAGACCTCGCTCTGTGCATGCCGGCTGTAGGGAAGCTGTCTGTCCAGAGACTCTAGAAGGCAATACAAAGCCTGCCCGAATGTGAAAACCGGCACAGTTGCCACACCCTTTGCGTATTTTCCTCCCTGATGGTCTTTCTGGTGTGAGAGGAAGGAACCACATCCACAAAGGCTGATTGGCTCAGTAGAACTTCTGCAGTGCAGGTGCAGCGGTGGGGTGCTGCGGGCCCAGAGCCGTCCTCCTGGGGAATCCTTAGCCCTTTACATCATCAACTCTCTGCCCTCCTCTCTATGTGATCTCACCTCTTTCCTGACCATCCTAGTCAGGCTCAGTATTGCCTTGACGAAACACCATGACCAAAAGCAAGTTGGAGGGGGAAGGGTTTATTAGGCTTTAGGCTTCCAATCACAGTCCATCAAAGCAGGGCAGGAACTGGAGGCAGGAGCTGAAGCAGAGGCCAGGGAGGGTGCTGCTCACCGGCTCACTCCCCCTTGCTTGCTCAGCCTGCTTTCTTATAAAACACAGGACCACCAGCCCAGGGACGGCACCACTCACAATGCACTGGGCCCTTCCCCAGCAATCACTAATTAAGAAAATGCTTTACAGCTGGAGCTGATGGCGGCATCCTTTAAATTGAGGTTCCACCATCTCAGATGACTTTGTTTTTATGTCAAGTTGACCTAAAACTATCCAGCACAGTAACCACTAGGTAAATCCTTTGAAATGTATAGACTTTTAGCTCTGCTGACCCCAAAGCTAGGAATGTTGTCAGACAGCGCCGTCAACCTAGAGCAGACCTTCTCCACGCTGCTGTGATGTTTCTGCACTGTATGTGAAACGTGTCTCGATGCGTGACTTTGCTCACTGTAAAAACTTGATAGTTACTGTGTTGGAACATGGAATTTGTGTAACCTGCGTTGCCTGAATTTATACCCAACACTTCCAAAAACAAAAACAAAAAACAAAGCCAAAAACAAACAAACAAAAAAACCCACAGGAGAAAAGTTCTTTTTCAAATTGTGCCATGGAGACAGTTTGTAAACCTGCAGCCCTGTCCCACAACCGGGGAGCTTGGAAAGCCTGCAATGGCAAACAGCTAGTTTTTCTTTTCAATTGTTCCTTTTCCAGCTCAGTTTCCCTTAGCCAGATGATGTTTATAAACTCAAGCGCCTCTGCATCGCCCCCCACCCAAGGGGATTTCAGGCTGTAGTCTTCCTGGGATTCTAGCTGAGGAGGAACACTCCAGAACTGTCAATTTCAGGCTGTAGTCTTCCTGGGATTCTAGCTGAGGAGGAACACTCCAGAACTGCTGTTCTTCAGCCATCAAGGGCATGAGGGCAACGGAAAGAAAATTGGTCGGCTCCTCTCCCCCACTCTACCTTGAGGACGCACTGGCTTCTATTTTCTCTTCCATTTATTATTGATAGGGTGTTCATTCTCCTCACCTCCACCACACTTACAAACCAAATCAACTCCTCTGGGGGTTGGCTGGTGAGAGGTGGTGCTGGTGGGAAAGGCTCTTCCGGCCCGTTCTGCAGCCATTGATCCCTGTGTGGGACACTAAAGTGAAGGGGGACTCGGAGGGGTGGGAGGGGTGAGAGGGCGAGGTGCGTGAAGCTGGGACAAGGGTGGGGGCAGGCAGGGGCAGGGCCCTCCAGTGACTCAGCTGAGCCCTGCAGCCAGCCAGCTCCAGAAGGCCTGTAGTGCTCAAGGTCACAGCCTCCCTGAGTTGGCTGGGGATTCAATCAGTCTCCCGGGAGCTCTTGAGCAAGCTCCTTTGTTTAGCCAAAGGAGAAAGGCCTGGCAGCTTGCCCTTCCTGCCACCGGAGGGCTAGGAATAAGTTCTTTTTTACTCCTAGTGGGTGAGGGACAAAAGAGAAGGAAGCCACCAGGACATGCATGCGTGCCTAGAGTCTCTGTGAGGTCTGCCATCTGCGACTCACCAGCCCCCCAAGACCCCCAAATGACGCCACAGCACCTGTGAGAGAAAAGCGCCCAGAAGTGCAGCCTTCCCCTGGCCGTGGTTCTCCGTAGAGAGGCCCGGAGCAGATATGGCTGCGCGGTGCTTTCCCACCGGCTGGGAAGCAGCCAAGCCTGGGATTTCTCCCTGCTCCCTTGGCAGCCCCAAGGACCCGGCTGGTTTTCACGTCAAGTGGATACAAGCTGGAGTCATTTGGGAAGAGGGGACCTTAAGTGAGAAAATACCCCCACCAGATTCTTGAGTGATGGGTATTGTGGGTAAGGCCCATCCGGGGCAGTGCTGGATAGCATATGGAAGCTGAGTAGACCTTGGGAAACAAGCCAGTGAGCAGCCTCGGCTCCTGCCTCCAGGTTCCTGCCTTAGCTCCTGCCCTAACTTCATTCAGTGGTGAACTTTACCAGTAAGTGTAAGCAGAAATAAGCCCTTCCCTGGGCCAAGGTGTTTTATCACAGCAGCAGAAACCCTAAGGCACTCTCGCTCCTCCCACTTCTCACTGCTGCCTTGGAGGGCTGGAGCCCCGAGCTGCCCACTCCCCAGAGGCTGGACAGCAGCAGCAGGCCTGCAGGCAGCCAGTCTCTGAATTTCTCACAGACACCTGGAGACAGACTTCCTCAAGCTGACGCCAAGTGGCCTCATGGACCCGCCTGCATGGCAAGCGGAGCAAGCCAGGATGTGAGGTTTGTCCTGGGACGCCCAGGTCTGAAATGCACAGCCAAGCTCGGGGAGCTGGAAGAAAGGCCTCCTCTCTGGCACAGCATTCCCTGGAGCAAGGCCCCAGAGGTTCCCAGCCCAGGAGGAAGTGAGCTGCCTGGGGCCCTGGCCTCCTACCAGACCTGAAAGGAGAGAAGTCAGCCTGGAAGCTTATCAGACCCCAGCCAAGTTAAAGCCTGGCTCCAGGGAGGACCTGAGGGAAGCTGGACTTGGCTAGCCTCAGGCCAGCCCTACCCGAATGCCTGGAGGCAGCAAACTCCCAGCACTATGAAAATACAGGCCGTAAATAAAGCCTTCTTGGCAGCCAGCTCAGGGCTGGAAATAGAGTCTCCCAGGAATGACCTTTCCAGACTAATGCTGGAACTGAAGGTCAGAAGAGTTTCCTAAAATAATGAGGAAGAGGCTGGGGCTTGCCTGGTGTTGAGATGGGCCTCACATTTGGACCCCAACAGGTGGCCGACTTTGTAGACCCTTCAGGAGGGCAGGGTGGACGCCTGCCTCCCTCTCAGGCCCCTGCTCCCCTGTCTGCCATCGTGGGAAGCAGCTGTGAGTTCCCACGGCGGCGATAGAGTCAGCCAGCACAGTCTTCCTGCCTCGAGGCCAAAATCCCCCTGTCTCCCCATGAGTTCTTTCTCAGGTATCTGACATAGTAAACCTAAGTCACTGACATGCCCGGCCCTGCTGAGGGTTTAACACCGGCATCCAGGACTGAGCACCTCAGCCCTCCTTGCCTGACACCGCCCAAGGTCTCAAACACCCTGGAAAGCGGTAGATCAAAGGTCAGCGCCTCCTCACTCCCCTCGTGGGGTCAGAAGGAGAACCGGCTCCGTCCTTGCTTTCTTAGCATCCATCAGATAAACACTGACACAGCAGAGGCCAAGGGGACCTGATTCTGCTCTACGGGCCTCCCAGTCTGAGGAGGGCAGACAAGAGGATGGATGGATGAATGGGCCTGTAGAAACCAAGGATGGCACAGCTTCGAGGAGGCTGTCTGAGGCTGCTCTGCCTCAGCTGAGCAAGCACGCTGTGGAGACCTGACGGAGGGTAACCTGGGAGACAGAGGGCCAAGTTCACACGGGGCCGGGTGCATGAGTCGTGTCCTCTCACAGAAGCCTCCTGCTCCATAGCTGGATGAATGGATGCTGGAGTGGTGTGCTGCTTTCCCAGGGGTGCCCAGTATGGCTGAACGCTGTGCCGCGCTCTAATCTAAAGTCCTGCAAGGCTTTCACAAGATCAAGCTGGCTAAAATTCCAGTACTCACCAAGGAGAGGTACTCACCAAGGAGAGGTACTCACCAAGGAGAGGTACTCACCAAGGAGAGGTACTCACCAAGGAGAGGTACTCACCAAGGAGAGGTACTCACCAAGGAGAGGTACTCACCACGGAGAGGTACTGACCAAGGAGAGGTACTGACCAAGGAGAGGTACTCACCAAGGAGAGGTACTCACCAAGGAGAGGTACTCACCAAGGAGAGGTACTGACCAAGGAGAGGTACTGACCAAGGAGAGGTACTCACCAAGGAGAGGTACTCACCAAGGAGAGGTACTGACCAAGGAGAGGTACTCACCAAGGAGAGGTACTCACCAAGGAGAGGTACTCACCAAGGAGAGGTACTCACCAAGGAGAGGTACTCACCAAGGAGAGGTACTCACCAAGGAGAGGTACTCACCAAGGAGAGGTACTGACCAAGCCCCACCATAGCCAGGAGTGCTGGCAGTGTCACCCCTAGGCGGGTGGGCCTGGGCTGTCTGAGGCAGCCAGAGGCACAGGCAGGAAGTGTGCCAGCAAGCAGCATTCACCTGTGGTTTCTGCTCCAGCTCTGGCTTCAGCTCCTGCCCTCACTTCCCCCAGTGATGAACTGTGACCTGGAAGTGTAAGCTGAGATAAATGCTTCCCTCCCCTCAGTTGCTTTTGCTCATGATAATTATCACAGCAACAGAAAAGCAAACTAGAGCGCACTTTCCAACAATAAATAAAAATACATATTTAAAAATTAGGCTACCAGTTCAGCTCTGTAGCACACGCCTGTGATCCCAGCACTGAGGAGGCAGAGGCAGGCAGAGCTCTGTGAGTTCAAGGCCAACTTGGTCTATGGAGTGAGTTCGAGAACAGCCAAGGTTACAAAGAGAAACCCTGTCTCAAAAAAACCAAACCTTCAGCTATTTGAATCAAAGTTAGCTCTAGAGTCTATATGAGGAACAACTTTTGATGGACACAGTCTCAGCCCTAGAAACCCAAGCGGAAAGGGAAGGCGACCTGAATGCAGGTGGAAACTGCCATGCCCAGAGATTTCCCCCAGGATCAGGGCTTCCCTGGCCTGTCTCGTGACCCTTCCAGGGTCCCCATCCTGAAAGATGAGGCAGCAAGACTTCTACCAAGGAAGCAATCTTACTGTCGTGTTCCAGGATTCTACCACGCTCCCAGTCACAAGACAGTTGGTGAAGGTCACTTCAGATGGCCATGAGGGGTCAGAGTTGTGAGCCAATTGCTGGAAGCCTGGTCTACAGACCTGCAGGCTGAGCCCTTCACAGATGAGTAGGAAAGCAAGGTGCTGCCATGGAAAACGCAAATGACAGGTCTGCAAAGATAGCAGCACCCCCCATGCCCCACAGGCCCAGCACAGTCCCAGCACACACTGGGGGCTCTGTGGGCTGCAGGGCCCCAGCAGGGCATGGTGAGAACTTCACCTATCAGGCACTTTAAGGGGCTCAGCTACACAGACAGAGCCCTGGGTTCAGTTCCCAACCTGGCATAAACCAGGCTTGGTGCTTCACCTCCAGTCTCAGCACACCGGAAGCAGAGGGGTCGGAGGTTCAAGACCGTGCTTTAACTACACAGTCAGGTCAAGACCAGCTCAGGACTAATAAGTTGATCAGGACTTATTTACTGTTTTAAATATTCTCTCTCTCTCTCTCTCTCTTTCTCTCTCTCTCTCTCTGTGTGTGTGTGCAAGAGCAGCAAGTACTCTTGACCACTGAGCTATCTCTCTACCTCCAAGGTCAGCGTCTTGATTGGACCTGCAGGCTGGAGTTCAAGGCCATCCTCCTAACGCCCTATGGACTGTGTGTGGACTTTTCGAGAGGCTTTGATACATCTATTTCAGTCAAACCAACTGACGATAAGCTAATTTTTTTCATTTGCGGCTTGGCCTCCTCTCTGTTTTTCTTCTTTCCTCCCCTGCCTCCCCCACACTTGTCTTCCACGTGTTAGCCCATTTGTTCTAGGTGGGGTGTTCCTGTTTGTTTCAGCTTTCTGGCACAACCACTTGGAACTGTCACAAACCATGGAAACAGCCAGAACCTGTATCAGAGGGTGCAGTGACACGGTGTCCACAGAGCGACCGACCATTGTGTCTGACACTCAACTTCTCAGAGACGTGTGGGCAGGAGGTAGGCTGGGGGTGTGGACACCCAGCTGTGGACACCCCTGGCCAGTGGAGCCAGCAGGACCTGTGCTCCCATCCTCACTCCTGTGGGTGACCTTAGACCTCTCTGCTGCTGCTTGCCGAGTGACAGAACCGGGCTCTCCCGTGAGCCACCCATCCAGCTGGCAGCCCAGGCACATCCTTCCTCCCCACCTGCTCGGGCAAGCGCTCTTGGCAGAGGTTTCCCTGCTCACTCTCCAGAGCACAGGGCCCGACCAGGTCTCCAGGGCTCTGTCAGCAGAGCAGGGTGGTGGGACGGTGCTGCTGGGCTTGCGTGGCGAGCGTTGGTTTTGAGGGAGGTCTGAGGTGGTTCCCCAGGCTCTGTGAAGCCACCACGTAGCTGCAGGTGTGGTGGCGCTGGGTGGTTCCTGGCTGTGGTGTGAAGATGACAGTGTGCCACCGAGGGTTGGGGGTAGCTCGGGATGCATCCTTCCAGCTCTGCCGTGCACACACTGAGGTTGCCGTCTCTCATGTACTGTCCTGTTACACTCGCTGACACTAACTTCGGAGGGCAGGTGTTGCTTCCATTTTTCACGTTAGTTTTCAAGATGAGGTCTTTGAGGGCCGGAGATGGCTCAGCGTGTAAGAGCAATGGCTGCCCCTGAGCAGGGCTGGAATTCTAGTTTCCAGGGCCGTGTCACGTGGCTCCCCGCCCATAACCCCAGCACCAGGGGCCTCTGCAGGACACACGCATGTATAAATACACATACACACGCGCGCACACACATATAATTTAAAAATAAATCTTAAAAAAGAGACTCCATCTTAATCCTCAATAGATATCTCATTCTTCACCTTTGACCCTCAGGGTGGCTCTTCGCAGAAACAGTGAGGGAGGTCCTGTGGGTATCTAGGGTCACAGGTCAAGGCCAATGCTGCAGCCTTCAAGAGCTCACGAAGCCTGGGCCACACTGCATGGTCACGATAAAGGCGAACCAGCCTCGCCTGCCACTGCCACCCGCTCAGTCAAACGTCCTGTTGCCATGACGAACGCCAGGAGTGTGAGCGTGAGGCCAAGTGGTTCTCCAGTCAGCACCGGGGAACATCACCTGACCAGTCACCAGCATTCCTAACCACACACACCACCAAAGCAGGCTTCCCTCGGAACGCACCCTGCTCCTCTCCAAAATGCAACGATTGTTTTAAACCTACTCAAACAAAGCTTCAAAAGAGTTGGCTCCCGAGGCGGCCACTGGTGTCTGAGGAGCACAGAACCCCATGGCCTCCTGCTCTGGTGAGACCCACTGCGGGCTCTGAGGCTATCAGTGGCCCACGTTGGCATCTTCATCTCTGTAGTGTAAAGGGTGATTTGGCCGGCTGCCTTAGTGACGAGGAAAATAGGATTGCACTCCAGAGAAACATGGCATGGGCTTTGTTCTCTTACCCAGAAGTCTTTCCCAGGCACCATGGAAGGCGCTGTCCCCAGGAGCCACTACCACCCCTAAGCCATTCACAGCCCAGCAGCTGGCAGAGCCAGCCAGCCACACGGCACATCCTGGCTGTGATGGCGTGGTAAACGTCAACTTGATTAGCTCTAGCCTCAAGTAAGACACATGGCTCTGGCCAGGTCTGTGAGGCATTTCCAGGAGTGATTGACTGAGAGGAGAAAGAAGCCCCTGACTGGGTGTCACTGTATCTGTCCCAGATACAAAGAGTCCTGGGAAGAAACAAAGTGACTCACCAGCATTCCTCCAGCTGGTAGATGTATCTATCCCATCAGCCTCTTCTTTCGCCTTCCAACTCGGACCAAAAACCACCTTGGGCAGACCAGAACGGCCAAGGTGGCTGACCCCATGGACAGAGGAGCGCTCAGCCTCCGAGTGTGCGGGCAGAAACCGCTGGGTTGTCATGTAAGCCATTCCGGAAACCCCTTTGTGATGGATATTCATTGTATGGGTTCTGTTCCTCCAGAGAAGCAGACCAGCGTGGGTGGGGTTTTGCCCACAGTTCTTGAAGCTGCCTAGTAAATGGGAAAATGGTGTCCCCAATAAGAAAAGCGGGAAATGTTAATGTGGGCTTCCTCACACAAGGGCAATGAAAGAGGTGTGGAGTGGGAATTCTGGAATTTTGAAAAAGCACAGAAATATTATAAGAATGTGCTTTCATTTAATCCCAGGTGTGGGATGTGGGGCTGCTTTGGACTGTTGGCAGCAGCTGACGATGATTTCCCTCGTGCTCTAGCAGAAGCCTGGTTTTGCCAGCGTCAGATAGTTTCTGCGATTGTGTGATGTTCTGCAGGACTTAGGGGCAGGGTTGGTGGTTGGTGGTTGGCGGTTTGTTAGTTAGATCAGGGGACTTGGTTCCAGTTTGTTATTAGTTGTGCTCAAAGGAGAAACAAGAAGAAGTAAATCAGATTCAGGGATCTCTCTCTCTCCCGTCTTTCCCTTATCTGGTAGGGATGAAAATAGGGGAGACAGAGGTGGTAAAAAGAAGAACCCATAAGGTAGCAAAGACGGGCTACAGAGGCGAGCAGGGATATGGCCTGTGGAAGCAATAGTCTAAGGGTATCACAGGTCTGGAGGAAGGTGGCTTATGGGGAGAACCTGCTCAAAGGCCTGCATGCCTCCAAAGGAAAAACATCAGCCAAGAAGTTACTTTTCAAATCTAGATTTCCTATTTCCTTCCTTCCTTCCTTCCTTCCTTCCTTCCTTCCTTCCTTCCTTCTTTCCTTCCTTCCTTCCATCCTTCCTCCCTCCCTCCCTCCCTCCCTCCCTTCCTCTCTTCCTTCTTCTCTCTCTCCCTCCCTCCCTCTTTCTCTTTCTTGCTTTCTTTCTTGCTTGCTTGCTTGCTTTCAGCAGGTAGGTTCCTGTACTTTCCCTCAAATAACTCTGCCTTATATCTTAGACATTCTCTGGCCATCTTTGCTTTGGGAGAGCAGAGCCAAAGCAGTGGGTGTGGGGTGTGGGAGGAGCTGGCTGAATTATCCTCACGCTTGGCTCAATGTCTACCTTCATTTTGCTAATAAACACCGTGTCCTTCATCAGACCGTTTTTCAGGGAGTCACAGCCCACAGCTGGTGGCCTGACAAAGAGCTAGAAGCAGCTGCTGAACAGGCCTGGGTGGTTTCCATTGGGTCAGGAGGAAGGTGCCTCGTGCTGGCAGAATCCTGAACTGGGACGACCCTTCCTTTCCTCTCCTCTCGGCAGACGGAAGCAGAGCTACGGGGAAGGTGCAAACCGGTGAGAGTTGAACAGACCTCCAGCTTGCGCTTGGCTGTGTTAGCTTTTCCGAAGGGGAGGCTGAATCTCACAGCACAGTGTCCACCCTGAGCGACAGGCTCCAGGGCCAGATTTCTGTGATGGCCTGAGAGATGAAAGCTCAAGTTCACTAGTAAACGCGTAGCTCACGATAGACAGATTGTGAAGTTAGGGCGGGATGCAGAGCCCCAAGGTGGACATGTGAAGGCCTTCAATGGCAGAGGAAGCCTGGGGCCTCTGACAGGGACACAAGCCAACAGGACAGAAGGCAGAGCTACAGAATTGACCCCAAAAAGGAGGCCTCTTCTGGCTGGGGCCGCCAGGCTGGGGTTTGCCCGGCCGACATGCACCTTCAGGGATGCCTTCCTCTTTCATGATAAACTACTTTCCCTGCTCCCTGGAATAGCGTGGAAATTCTCACAGATGCCCAGGACCGTGACCCGAGGACAGTGACAGGGTTTAGCTGGGTTTGTGAAGCCGGGAAGAGCTGAGTGAGGATGTTGGAGGTGGGGCCTCAGCTCTTGCTAACCTGGGTGTTTGTTCAGGATGCAACCCAGCCCCTCCAGTCACAGGAGATGACTCCTCCTTCGTGCTCACCAGGATGAGCCCCGCCTGGCTCCAGGCCTGTGCCCTGGTATCAGTGACTCTCCTCTGACCAATGTCTGCGCTTGGCAAATGGAGAGGCTGCAAGTCTTCCAGGGGACCTCAGGGTGAGGGTGGTCCTGAGGCAGAAATGCTCAGGTGCCAGGAGTCCAGAGGGAGTGAGTGGTGTATCAGTGAAAGCATGCTGAGCAGATGTTTGCACTTAATTCATGTACCCCATTCCCCCCCTCCTCACACTCTCTCTCCCTCTCTTTCCCTCCCTACCTCTCTTTTTCCCTCCCTTCTTCTCTCCCTCTCTTTCTCCCACTCTCTTCCTTCTCCCTCTCTCCCTCCTTTTCTCTCCCTCCCTCCCTCTCTCTCGGGTAAAACCATTTTGGTCCATTGAGGACAGGGTGGCCTTCCATATGAGACTGACCTCTGTCCGTGTGGAATGTGGTCCTTGGGTCCATGGACTCCACTGCCTTTCAGCAGTGACTGGTGAACGGAGCTGTGGGGGCAAGAATGCAAGGATCGCTATGAAGACCTGAGTCTATTTTGCACTTCTGCAGCTTCCCTACAGCAAAACTGTGCTTGGTTGGAAGGTCAAGGCTGCAGAGCCAGGATGTGCCTGCCCAAGCACCAAGAGTAGTCAACAGAGCTCAGAGCAGTCAGCAGAGCTAAGGCTTAATTTTAGCCCAAGGGCCCACCACTGTTCCACGTGTTTGCCTGGGTCAATGTTAGATGCCCCCCCCCCCAAAAAAAAAGCAGGGTATCCCTGGGTATCCCTGTGTATCCCTGGGTACCTTCGTGTCTGTGTATCTGTGTAGCCCTGGCTGTCCTGGAACTCACTCTGTAGACCAGGCTGGCCTGGAACTCAGAGATCCGCCTGCCTCCCTCCCCTGTGCTGGGATTAAAGGTGTGTGCCACCACGCCTGGCCCAGGGTTAGAGGTCTCTGTGTCCACCTTTCTGTGCTGTAGCACAGTGGGCCTCACACTTGGGGCAAAGGAGGGCCCCTGGGGCAAAGCTGTTGCTTCTGGATTGAATATGACCACCACCATCAAGGATGATGGGCTGACACAGCAGTGAGGCCTCAGCAGCGAAGGCAATGAAATAAATTAACTCCAGGACCAAGGCAATGGTGAGGGGGCTGTTGACACTCCCTCCTGGGACTGTGCTGGCAGCTCTCTCTGACGGTCGAGGGCCCACTCGCTCTTGCCCTAGCTGCACCTGATCATGAGGGCATGATACTGGGCACGAAGGACTGGCCAAAGGTGGGCTCCCGGGTGGTGTGGCTGCTCTCAAGTCAGAGGTACTCCTGTGAGTAAGCTCATTGGCTCACCAGGCTGAGCTTGACCAGAGCCCTTCCTTCAATTGGCCAGCGCCCTATCTGGGAGGAAGGGACATTTCCTCAAATGTCCCTAGGGAAAGTTGGTCAGCAAGCTCTGGGTGCACAGTCTGTACATTGTTACTGCAGCCTCGGACAGTCCTCAGGGCTGAAATGAGAGCTTCAGGGCTGCCTTCAGGGAGGTCACTCCTGCCCCGCACAGCCCGCACAGCCGCCTTACCCACTGTCCTCTCAGCTCTGTGCAGCCCCAGCAAGCCCACAGCGGATGCTGCATAGAGGGGGACAGCGACATCTCGGCTGCTGGTGTTCCCGGACTGGCTCTCTAGCTTGGCATTGGCCATCCAGGCCCCTGGCTCCTGCTTGGCCACTGGGAAATTCCAGAGTCATCTTAAAGTTAAAGGATTGTTGATGCTTCTAAGGAGACGGAAACACAGGCGATACCTGACGATACTTAAAGGTCTAGGCGAATCCAGGTGCCCTCGCTTTGATCAATTATCTTCTGTTAGGTAGGTGGAGGGGGTCAGCCGCCGTCAGTGGAGGGTGGGAAAGCTGGCCTTGAGCCTTTCCGGATGGATAAGTTCACAGAGCCAGGCCAGATGGAGCCGGGCAGGGTGGGCGTCCCTGCATATGCTAGCCCACCTATGCTGAGAGGCTCTGCCTTCCCAGTGCAAGCTGCTCTGTCGGTGCCCTGCTGTGCGCCTTCCCTACCCCACTGGCCCAGCGTGATGCTGCAGAACAGGCCTTGAAATGGGCACCATCGGAGCCAGGAGGCTGTGGGCTCCACCACTCAGAGTGCGGAGACTCTGGCTGACACGGGGACATAAGAGTTCACCAAGCAGAAGTTGGCTTGAAGCTGCCAAGCACCAGAGGCTCTCCTGCGTCTTCCAGGCCCGCGTCACGGCCAGCCGTTAAACAAAGATGGGCTGTCCTGCAGCAGAGGTGCCTTATCAGCTTGCATGGATACTCCTTTTCCTACTCCTACTCTTAAAATTTTAATACATGCTCTTGGTCACAAGTAATCTTGCCACATTCCATCAGGCATCAGCAGAGAACCCTCACAGAGCACACTTGGCTTGCAAAGCCCCGTTTCCAGTGAGAGGCTGTCAGGGAGTGTGGAGAGTCCCTCGGCCTCTGCTTCCTGGTCCATTAGCAGGATCCTAACTCTACTCCCCACCCTCAGTTCATCTCCCAGAAAGAAGAAGCATTAGTCTAAGAAATGATTCTTTCATGCCTGGTGCTGTCAGCCTGGCCAAAAGCTCAGGCCCAGAGGTCACGGCTCTAAGAAAGCTTACTACGGTCATTTTGCTAAATGGCATACTGTCAAACTGCCTTCTAAATGTTTATTCTTAGCCAGAGAACTCCTGCCTGCAGTGGTCAGCAGTTAGCACAGACTGAGAACTGTCAAAGTGCTGAGAATACGTGACTATTGAGAGCTCAGTCTTACACTGGACGTCACTGTCATGCCCCACCTACCCCGTGTTCCACACACACCATCGCCAGGGCTCAGGGAACATTGCAGAAGAGGGGACAAGAGTATACGATCAGGAGGGTGGGGAAGAGAAGTGTGGACTGCTGACTTCTGGACATTCAAGGTCATTGTTCCCTTGAACTCACTGCAGCTTTGGTCACTTGCACAAAATCAAGGCAGCAAGATCAGCCAACATTTTGGGCTGAAAAGAAAGAGAGGAAGGAAAGGAGGAAGGGAGGAAGGAAGGGAGGGAGGAAGGAAGGGAGGAAGGAAGGGAGGAAGGGAGGGGAGGAGGAAGGGAGGAAGAAAGGAAGGGAAGGAGGAAGGGAGGAAGAAAGGAAGAAAGGGAGGGAGGGAGGAAAGAAGAGAGGAAGGAAGGAAGGGAGGGAGGAAGGAAGGGAGGGAGGGAGGAAGGGAGAAAAAGGAAGGGAGGAAAAAAGGAAGAGAGGAAGGGAGGCAGGAAAGAAGAGAAGAGAAGCGACAGGTGGAAGGGGGCTTGCTGGGAGTAGCTGATGGTGAGGACTTGAATGGTGCATACAACATAGTGTTAACATAAATGATGTTATCAGAGACTAAATGAAAGGTATTTCATTTTAAGAAGGGAAGAATTAGAACCTGTCTTCCATAAGTGTCCAGACGCCTCAGAGGACAGAGTTGCAGAGGCTGCTGTCCTTGAGGAGTACAGCTGTGATGATGTGTCACTCTTCTTTGTCACATTCTGCAGTGCACATTAAGACCCCAACACATAAAGGAGAGGGCCACAATGATATCCCAGAGGTCCTCCTTGTTAGAAAACCCAGGGCCTCCAGGTAACCAAGGGAACTGGTCCCTAGGCAGATCCTCCACTGTAGGGACCACCTAGAGCCCTGGCTGACTCCTGATCTAGCCTAGTTGGTTTGTGTTGTTTTCCAGGGCCAAGGATTGAACCCAGTGCCTCGAACATTCTAGGTAAGTGACGAGCCACCGCAGCCTGTGACAGTCTGGTGCTCTTGAGACCACCGCTTAGCTGGCTGACTGGAGGCTACATACAAGTTTGTTGTGTGTGAAGCTGAAGGGACATTGAATGTGATGTGACCTTGGGCACAATTCATAGGCCACGACAACTGTGGTCCAAGAACCACACCTTAAACTCAAGGTTGTACAGGCAGCTACAGGCAGGCTTGGTCCTGACCTTGAAATCAGGTGGCCAGCCTCTCTTGCTCCTTCCGCAGGCCTCCGTTGGCTGATGCAGAATGACACCCAGGCTCATAACTGTGCCGTGCTAAATCGGGCGCACTGAGGGCCGACCTGGATGGCGTTTATCACTCGCTTTTGACAGCAGAGTGCAAGAGAGAAGAACAAGACCCAGTTCAAAGTGAGTGACGGGGTGATGGGGACACTGTCTGCAGCAGACCTGGCCAAGGCTCTGGCCGTCAGGGAGACCAGGCACACAGGAGGGCACACTAGCACGCGTATGAGATGCAAACCCAGTGTGACCGTTTCAGAGAGCAGCTGTCACTGGCCAGAGGCCCTGCGGCAGTGTGAGAAAGCGGATCTGTAGATCGGAGATGCTGACCTCCCCCCCCCCAGCTTCTGCCTGGCACAGGAGCCCCCTCTGACCTGGACCCACTCCCACATACCGTGACATGAACTTACCTCAAGATTTGCTCAGTCCCTTCGTCTGGGCCCATCGCGTGTTTTTTCTGTTCTCTTTCATAACCTGCTTTAGCTGGTCCCATGCTTTGGTCCTCACCTGGCCCTCAGCATTTCCCTTCACCTGGTACATCTGGCCTGAGTATTGCTCTTTTTTCCTACTTGGCTCTGTCTTACGTTACACATTTGCAGACTTTTCCTAGTCCCTTTCCGCTGAGCTGGGGAGATGGATAGCTCAGTGGTTAAAACTTTGCTGTGCAAGCCTGACAAACGGAGCTCAGGTCCCCAGAAGCCACACGGACTGGGCGTTATTGGCACAGGCACCTGCCATCCCATCATGCCCCCCGCTGGGTGGTAAAGGAGACAAGATTTGATGGAGCTCGCAAGTCAACATTCTTGTGTGCACAACAGTGAACAAGAGAGACGCCGACTCAAACACAGTGGAGGGCAAGGATGGACACTTGGAACCCCCCTTCACCAGGGCTGTGGTAAGTGTAAGCCTCCTCTGGGATAACCCTTGTCGTTCTGTGCATGTATGCTATGTATGTGTATCTGTGTGTGTTCCGGTGGACATGTGTGTGAGGATGCACAGGCTAGCACAGGTACATATATGTGGACACCAGAGAATCACGTCAGATTCATTTCTCAGGCATACTCACTTTTTGCTGTTGTTGGTGTGTGTGTGTGTGTGTGTATGTGTGTGTGTGTGTGTTTCTAGGCAGGGTCTTACTGGCCTGGAAATCACCACACAGGCTAGGCCAACTGAGTCCTAGAGACCTGCCTTCTCCACAGCCCCAGCACTGGGGTTGTAAGACTGCGTCTGTGCCTGGCTTTTTTATGTGAGTTCTGCAGATGGAACTGAAGCCCTCACACCTGCAGGACAAGCACGTCAATGGAGCCAGTCCCCGGCCCCAGTCCCCGCCCTGCTGTCAGCTTGCCATTCAGCGACCCTGCGCAGCAGGTGCTGCCTGCGCCAGCAGGGGTGTGGCTGGAGTGTGTTCTGTGCCCATTGGCAGCGCAGTGACAATGCTGCCGTAGAACTCGGGGTGTCACCAGGACAGGAGAGTGGAGCTCCTGACTGCGAGCTCCAGAGGCCACACATTACCCGGAGAAGTGGAGCTAGTCCTGGGACACGTTCCCACTCATGAGCCACCTAGCAAATTCTCCCCCTTCCGACAGAAGGTTGAGGCTGAGCTGTGGCCAGACGGTGATATCCACTAACTACAGCACCCTTGTCTGAGAGCTTCGCAGAAGAGCCGCAAGGCCCTGGGGAGCGTGACACGGAAGCCCCCAGCTTCTGCAGCATGCTTGTTGCTGGGTTTCTATGTCTTTGTTCTGCTCTTCTCCACTTCTGTCTTTACGTTTGTGTAGCCTTAACAATTCCTAGTTTGTTGCTCCTATCCGAATGTCTCTAATTCCTTGATCTGGAACACAAGAGCTTGCTGCCTCTCTGCAGTGTCACAGCCGGATGTCTAGATGCCTCTGGTGGCTAGATACCTCTTTAGCCAGGTGGCCACGGGGCCATTGTGTGGCTTAGAGCACTAAGATGGGGAAAATGGTGAAGGCAGGGTACTCGGTGCCCTGGGTTCCCGGGATGCTGAACATATGGCCAAGGCACACAGCAGAAGCCACCAGAATGGCTGGGTCCCTGCAGGGGAAGCTGCAGAGGGTCCGTGCTGGCCTGAGCACAGCTGGGCTTCTTGACCTGAAATGCTGCGGTGGAGATGTGCAGCTGGGTGGGAATCCAGGTGCAGACTTGTGGCAGCTTTACAGACCCTCAGGGCCTCTGCGGCCTCCGCATCTGGCCCTCGGCACAGATGTGTAATTACCTACTCCAAGACTGCCTTAAAAGGTCGGTCACGGGCCTCACACAGGGCTCAGACTAATTAAATTAAAACAAAGCTGATGGAGAAGGAAAACTGACTTGAACCTCAGGAGGCTGATGAGGCGGCCCTGAGCGGGGTCTGGAAAGGCTGCTTGAACCCTGCCCCAAGGTTATTTTCAAGTTGCAGCCTTGGCCCAGCAGCCCCTGGACGAATGCCTGTGACTCCCCACAGGGCAGTGAAACACATCTGGATTCCCAGGGAAGCCTTCCACACAGCTCCTTCAGGTGGAAACACCCCAGTCACACATCCTCAGGTACCAACTGGGCTTCCTGCCTGTCTGCACAGCCTCCCTTCACACTGCTGAACACACTGTGCCCAGTCAGGAGTCCGTCAACAGTGCTTAGTTAGGAAACAAAGGAAGTCACAATCAAAGCACTCCTCAGTGCACGGAGTGGGGCTCAGGTATCAGGTTCTGGGAAGGTGGGGGAGCTGGGCTACAGGTTCAGACAGCGTCTGACATTTCTAGCCATTGCACTGGTGAAACCAGTGTTCATCTGCTCTAGTTTGCTTCCTACTGTGATGACAAACACCACTACCAAAAACAATGTGGGGAGGAGAGGGTTAATTTGCTCACACTTCCAAATTCCAGTCCATCACTGAGAGAAACTGGGGCAGGAGCAGGAAGCCCAGAGGTACTCTGACTGGCTGCTTCCTCGGCTCTGCTCAGCTAGCCTTCTTACAGCTCAGTGAGGAACCGCACCTCCCAGAGCGGGCCTGGCCCTCTGCATCAATTAGCCACAAAGACAATGCCCCACAGACATGACCACAGGCCAATCTGATCCTCCGTCCCCCAGCTGGGACTCCCTCAGATAGCTGTGGGCTGCATCCAGTTGACAGCTTAAAGCTAACAAGGAGATCTGCCAAGAATGTACCATAAGGTTTTCTCTAGACATGATGGTGTCAGGTCAGACACGGGTGTGGCTTTCAAAGGGACTGAAAATACCCGAGATAATGTGGCTCTATCCACAACATCTTAACCCTTCCTAACCTTGAAGTTCAGTCATTTGGCCTTGTAGAATCTTTAACGTGGGTGCAGCTCTCGCTCTCTCTCTGTCTCTCTCTGTGTGTCTGTCTGTTTCTCTCTCTGTGTCTGTCTGCCTCTCTCATTTTTGCCCTTCTGGGAACTTCAGCTCATACCAGCCAGTCCTTGGAGAATCTACGTGCCCACAGTGCCGGTGCGTACCATGTTCCAGCCTCAGAACTCTGGGTCGTATGACATGGCAGGCTTGCATTGTCCTGATGCTGACCACGCATCTTTAGGAGGCCACAGGCCATGGTGGGCTGAACGATAAGGTTCCGCTATGGGAGAGGTTTTTGATCTGTAAGCGCGCCTTAGCCTTACTTGCCTGGAGTGACCTGCCGTTCTGACAGCCTGGAGCCCTTCTTTGTACCCAAGACACTGGGCTACAAACTACAGAAACCAGCTTTCAACCCGAAGTGCCTCTGTTAGAAAGCTCCCATTTCCACCCATTTAACAAAGATTCTCTGGAGGTGCCGCAAAAAAAGCCCTACAGGCTAGCACTAACAATGACAAGGGACTTCAGAGCCAGCGAATCTTGTCAGTTTCAACTGCATTTCTGCCTTCAGCTTTTAAGCTACTGTCTTGGGCACAGAAGTTCCCGATAAGCACGTACAGAAAGGGTGACTGACCACACAGGTCAGATTCAGACGGGCCGACCCAGCATGAAGCAAATCACGGGCCCTGAATGGCTGTCACAGCAGTTATTAAGCCTACAGGAACTGTCACTCCTAAAAGCACTACAAAATTTCCCCCATACTATGGGCAGACGGTACTGGAATCCAAGCTGATATCAGCCCAGCAGCCTGCATTTTATTAAGTGCCATTGCTGGACTGGGCGTCAGAAAGTCCTGTACCGTTATCAGAGCATGCTCAACAGCCAATCCAGGGGCCTTTCTTCTTAACAGGGGAGGGACGAGGAGGTGCTTGGGGAGGACAGAAAGGAGCTTGGAGAGGAAAAGGAGGAGCTTAGGGCAAGGGAGGAGCTTGGGGAGAAGGGGAAGGGAGGGAAGGGCTTGGAAGGGAGAGCTTGTTTTAGACTGCTGCAGGTGATCGATTTTTTGATTTGCTGAGGGGAGGTGTACAGGACTGTCCAGGTGATGCCCCTGCTTGATTGCTGGCTCTCGGAGTTAACTTTTATTTTGTGTGTGGGTGTTTGTCCACATGTACATTGTGCACCACGCATGTGCCTGCAGAGGCTGGAAGAGGTTTGGTGTCAGCCGGACCTGGAGTCACAGGTGGTTGTAAGCGGCCATGTAGGCACTGGGAATTGAGCCGCAGTCCTCCGGAAGAACGGCCGGTGCTTTTAACTCCAGCCTCATGGAATTAACTTTCTTATTCTCGTAGTCCCATGTGCGTGACACACACGGACAAGCAATGCCTCTGCCAGCCAGGCATAGCGAATGCAGGCTAAACCACACCTCACCTGCTCTCGTGTGCACGCACTCTGAGAGAGCACTGGGGAGCCACTTGCCTCCCTTTCTCTGCAGCCCTGGCCCCTCAAGTGTCCGTCTGGTGGCTGTCCTCCCTTCTCAGGCTGCCTTCAGCCTGCTGAGCTCCTGAGCCCCATGGTCTGGGCCTTAGAGCTTTCCTTTGTCTGGCTTTGCTTTTCTGTCTCATTATTTTCTTCCAGGGGCTTTGCTCTGGCCTGGACAAGTGGAGTCTTTCTTCTCTCCGCTCTGGGGAGTGTTTCAGGACGCTGATTTCTAAGGCCTTCGTGGCGCTGGTCCGTGCGTGCAGCTTGTTGTTCTGTTGATTCTAGTTTCCTTTTCTCTCCTTTCAATCTCTCTCTCAGCTGGAGTTTGGACATTCTTCCTTTTCACCTGGGGTCACATGGTCACAGATCAATAGACTCTATCCTACAATAAAACACACACTAGGAAACAAATATAGAGTGAATTCTCTAAATCCAGCAAATGATAAACACATGCAAGCAAATTAAACAAAAAACCCCATCTCATGAGCTGACATGTTTTTGCCTCCAAGATTCAGAACTGGACTCCAAAGCCTCCATTCACAATTAGCTGTGACACCAGCTGCAAATAGGTCAGGTTCACCAGCCTCAGTTTCCTCATCTGGAACACGGCAGACTGCATTGACCACCGTCGGCTAAACCCTGCAGCCTTGTCCACCTCTGTGAGTGTCGTTTTTCACTGTGAAGGTGCTGTGCCCTCCCTGCTGACCCCTCTGCTTGTGTGTGTGCGAGAGACTGTTTCTTGATCTCTCTGCCCCTCTGTCTTTCTTATTCTGTCTCTTTCTTTCTGTGTGTTGGTTTCACTTCCACTTTTAGCAGTGCAGTAGGTGAGCTGCTGTCGTGCCTCTTCCTGATGTCCACTGTCACCTGTGTCTGCTCTCTGTGTTACTGTTTTCCTCCCAGTGCACCCAGCACACACTGCTATGTCGCCTCTGCCTGGCAGAGCAGCAGCCATGAGCAGCCGCGGAGACCCTTGCCCAGACACAGCCGCCATGTGCCCACAGCCAGGAAAAGGCACAGATGTCTGGGCTAGGTGTTTGATGATTCAACTTTGTCAGCCCCAGGAGGGTGTAGGGTTTGTCCCCGGCTCTTTCCGAGTGAGCTGGCCAACAACCCTGGATGGCATCCGCAGCCGGATTCACTACCCCAGTGGCAGAGTGGAAACTGCCCTGCCGTCCGTCCGCATGCTTTCACCCGGCCCCGCACGTTGCCACGATGCTCCCTCCTAACCACGGAGCAACCTGGCAGTTGCGTACTGGACTCCGGCAGCTCAGATCATCCCTCTTTGTGGATGGAACTAGGCCCTCCTGCCTGGTGCTGAGCTGCAGCAAAGAAGATTGTTCCCTTAAGGAGGAAGAAGTAGACCCGGGCCCAGACCCTCCCAGAAGCCCCGGCGGAATACTGTGTAGAGCCATCCTAGCTCCTTCCTGTCTGCAGGCCCTGCAAACAGTGCTCAAGACAGATCAGGTTCCGCCCCGCCCAAACCCAGACTCACACTGTTGCCACGCTCACTGCGCCGTGCGGGGCGAGGCTGGGGCAGAGTCAGATCTGAGCACATGCGCCCTGCCAGCTGCTCCCTGCAGGCCACCCTTCCACCGCGCTGACCCCTCTCCACTCCGAAGGCCACAGTGGTCGGAGAGAACACACTCCCTTGCCGTCCCACGGCTTCCGAGACGGATGTGAGCCCCTGTGGGCCGGCGTCCCGTCCGGCACTGTAGATCTCGGTGGACACAGGCTTCTGTCTGCACGGAAGTGCCCTGGTGCTGAGCTTCCAGGTTAAAGTGTCCCCTACAGGGGACACTTGGTCTGTGAACGCTTGGTCCCCAGATGGCAGCGGTGCTTCTGAAAGGCTGTGAAACCTTTAGGAGCCAGAAGTGGCTTGCTGGAGAGCTGGAGGGCGTTAGGGACTATAGTCAGGTCACATGCCACCCGCCAGTCAGCTCAAGGCAAGCTTGGGCGAGCTGGTGAGGCCCTGACTGAAAAGAAGTGAAAAAGGGCTGAGGTAGCTCTGTGGCAGGATGCTTGCTGGGGGTGTAGAGATGCTGGGTTCTGACCCCAAAACTGAAACAATACAAATTAAAAACTCACCGCCCTGAACACTTAAGGTTTGTGTGTTTCTGGTATCTGTTACACACAACTTGGAATAATGATAGTTCTTGTCTTGTCTTTCCTTCTTCAAAGGATGTCTGGCCGGTCTGTGCTGGATGAGTCGAGGTTCTCGGCCCTCTTGTTCAAGATGAAGTAAATGCTCGTGCAGATTGCAAAGCAGCAAGGAAACTTTGCCAAAGCAAAGTGATGGCACAGGCCAGAAAGGAGTTCTCTGTGAAGAAGCAGCCACACTTCAGCACACCAGCCGGTCAGGTCACTTCCCTTCCTCACAGCTCCTCAGCCCCTGGCAATGGCTGATGGCCGGAGGCCCTGTGCTGTTCCCCGGCGATTGCCGTCTCCATGGTCACCCATCCCCAGCCCCGCCCCTGCCTCTTCTCCCAGTGCCTCCTCTTTATGAGGACGCTGACCTCTGGCTCAGGTCCAGGTTAACACTTCAGACTTGGTGTTGAGTGGCAGCGTCTCTAAAGAACCTTTTCCAGGTAGAGTGGCCTCTGAGGTCCCAGCTGGACACACCTCTCAGGGTCCTGCTCCCCCAGCATCTATTTGGAAATGCCAAAACCAGGTCCCAAAGTGTGTGAAGACCACACCATCGAACAGCCCCCCTCAGGACTGGCCCCCCTACCCAGCATTCCCGAACTCCAGTCAACAGGCCCCGGGCGCTCAGCCAGGCTCCTCTCCTCGGGGATTAACTTTGCTTTGAATGATGAGCTCCACACACTTGCACTCTGGTTAAGAGAAAAATCCGTGTGACTCAGCAACCCTGAGACAAGGTTGTTAACCTCGGGATCAGGCTCACATTCTGTGGAGGTTCCAGCACTGTTCTGGGAGCAGAAGACGGCCCCACCCCTCCCCGAACCCAGGCCCTCCCCCCTCAGGCTCATCCTCCACCCAGGCCCTCCCCCCCAGGCCTCCCCATACCCAGGCTCCCCCAAACCCTCCCCCGTTTGCATTGAGCCTATGGTGAAGACAGGCTATGAAGGACCAGCAATGTTCTCAACAATACAGGAACACGGTCCTGTGTTCTGTGCATCGTATGTTCCACACACATATGTTATGGCATGAAGTGACCCCGAGGAGGTAGTTATGGGCTGGCATACCTCACCCAGGGCAAGGGAAGGCTCTAGCTCAGTGTGTACAGCCCTAGTGACCCCCATCTTCCTGCTTCTCTGAGTGGCCCTGCTTTTCCTTGTCCCTCCTTAAGTCACTTCCCGAGGACCCATAAGGGTCCTCTCCTAATCCCGTAAGGGCTCAAGACCTGCAAGGGACAAGCCAACCCGCCATTGTCCCAGAGCACGTGTCAATCTGGAAAAGGCTCTAAGGCCACTGGGTCTCTGATGTTGAAGGGACTGGGATTCTCACCCCTCTCCCACCACACCCACATTGAGCATTTGAAATGTAAAAAGTACTTACAGACAAGAAAGGAAAAAAAATGTGTCTCTAAAACTGAGAAGATCCCTCAGTTATAAGTAGCATGGCACCCATTCCTCCAAGGCACAAAGAGAGGAGGTAGGATGGTTGTTGGACCTGGCTGGGCTAGCAGGGCTAGGGCGGAGCTCAGCCGACCACTTAGCCATGTGGCCTGACTGCACATGTGCCCTGTGACTGGAGCAGCTTCCCCTAGGTGAGCCCAGAACCTGTGCCCAGAGGGCCCAGGCTGAAGGTATAGTGGGGGTGTTCACAGCATGTGTGAGCAAGCGCTGGCTCAAATTCAACTCCAGGGCGAGAAGTGTCTTCATATCCTGGAGGGAAGGCGGGGGGCGGGGGGCACAGTTGACAGGGTGTGGGAGAGCAGCAGTGCTGGGAACCAGGAGCAGCACCATGCCGAAGCAGCTGGGTGCGGGGCAGGAGTGAGTTCCCACGGCGGAGGATCAAAGTGAGGGTTCTTCCAGCAGCAACCACGAGGAACGGAAAGAGGTGGCTCGAAATACTCATCCACGTTCCAATACCTGTAAACAACCCATCTATTAAAGTCACTTTTTTTCTGAAGATAGAACATAGAGCGGGTGTGGTGGTAACAGCTGTTAGTGCTACGCTCGGGAGACTGAGGCAGGTGCATCTGTGAGCCGGGGGCCAGCCTGATATACATCACAGATTCCAGGTCAGCCACGGCTATCCTGGCTGTAGTGGCTGTAACGACTACAGAGAGACATAACTACAACAAAAACAAAACAATGACAAACTGCTAATGCAGACATAGCTTTAACTGTTCTCTCTTTCTCTCTCTCACACACACAAGTACACAAATGTTCACACACACATGTGCTCCTCCACCCCACACACAGGCACACACACACACAATACACACCTACACATGCAAAACAAACAACAGAAGCGGCATCAGGAAAAGCCTCAGGCCTTGTGAGAGAGGAGGTCAGGGAAAGCCAGGGGTTACACATAGAATACGTTTCTAAGCCTCTGGACTGAGTGTGCTGTGCCGTGGGGAGATGGGGAGCAAGCTGAGGTCACCAGATCGTTCTGAAGATTAAGATAAAGAGATCAAAAATAGCCCTGTGCTCTGCAAGCTCATACACCGATGGAAATGTTAGGGGAAGAAATCACGTTTTTTAGTGAGTGAGAAATAAATCCCATTGCACAGATGATGAGCAAGGCCCCCTCACAGAGACTGGGAGGGACCGTTTACTGCTTGTGAGGGTCACAGTCTTGATGGCGTGGCAGACGTCCGTTCCTCCACCACAGCTGCTCCATGGGTGTGGGCTAACCCTCAGCCATGACTCTGACCCACAGGCCCAGTGCGCTCTGTCGTCAGAGAGTCAGTATGGTCACCTCTCCCACGGCCAGGCTCTGGGTACACGTCTGCTCTGTGGAGGCTGTGTCCCGGCTCTGCCCACTGGCCTGATGGCCACTCCCACCATGACCACATGGTCACGCCTGGGAGGATGCCTGGCCTGGCTCCTTCCTGTCTCTGCTCTGTGCCCAAAGCCGAAATATTGGGTCCCACAGAGGAGAGTGATTAAGTCATGTGGATGTCACGGTCTTGATTTTTAGAAAAACTATTGGGGGACCCATGAAGCTGACTGTGAGGTTAGTCTTTAACAGGGTGTTTGAACACTGGCCAGGATGTTAAAGAAAGGAGGTGGGGGGAGGGGAGGAAGAGGAGAGAGAAAGAGTGAGAGCAAGAAGCAGGGAAGGAAGGAGGGAGAGAAATGGAAGGAGGGAAAGGATGGAAGAGGGACAGGCCAAAGAAGAAAGGAAGTACCAAAAAAAGAAGGATGGAAATGAAGAAAGGAATTAAGAAAGAGCTCTGAGCAGATTTGCTATTTTTTTTTTATTTTTTTATTAAAAAAAAAAACAAAAAAAAAAACAAAAAACCCAGCCTAGCGGTGTATGACTTTAATCCCAACTCTTGGGAAACAAAGAAGACAGAATTTTTAGGAGGCCAGCCTGGTCTACACAGTAAGTTCTAGAGTAGGCCAGCTAGGGCTACACAGTGAAAAAAGACACCCAGGAGCAGATTCCTCTGGACTCAGCTCAGCCTTGGATTTCGCCCTCCTGCAAGCCCCTACCTTCCCTTCGGCTGTGGCTTGGTTTCTCCCCGGCTCTCCTGGAAAAAACCAGCAGGGACTAGAGAGCCGTGGAGTGCTGACACTGGACTCCTGTGAACAATACCAAGTGGGCACACCGCAGATCAAAGCCCATCTCCACCAGTGCGCTAGGGCCTGGAGCCTGCGAAGCTCTCCCCCACGGGCTGCCAAGGTGGCACAGCCTCCCGCAGCTCTCCAGGTCCTTGGCAAACCGTCGCTGGCCAGCAGGCTCCAAGATCCCGACTTGTGACTTGTTGTTGTGTTGGAAAGGTCCACTCCTCGGCCGCTGGCTTTGACCAAGAGCAGAGTGGGAGCAAAGGTCCGGTATGGCCATGCTCACCGAGCTGGAGGCACCGGTGGGGCACACTCACTCGTCATGTCCAAACGCACCCGGCTGCTCTCCCCTGAAGGTCCCTGAGTCCCCACTGCAGAGAGCCCTACCTGGATATGACCAACTGAGCCGTGTCTGCATTAACCTTTTAGAGGAAGACTTTCCAGGCCGAGGAGGCCGGGCAGCACTCCCTTCCCCTGACCTTGGCCTTCCCAGGTGAATGCCATCCACAGAATGCAGACTGCAGAGGCAGTGAGGTCACTGCTGGGCCAGGAGGGCAGGTAGGACCCCGACTGGAGCACCTCCCCCCTCAGCTCTGCTGTACCTTGCATGTCTCATTAGCTTTTCTCCCAGAGATAAACAAAATGGAAATGAAGCTCAAAAACACTCACAAGGCATTTGCTCGAGCAAATAACAAATCCAATTTAAACATTGCTCTTGCAATTCTTTCTCTGTTTCGTACAGTCGGATCTGACCTTAGGGACCAGTTCTGGTTGGGAAGGGTTGGGGTGCCTGGTCTCAGAGCCAAACATAGCTGTCAGTGATTGCAGAGCACATCAGAAGTGCAAGCTACCTGGGATGGAGGAGACAGATAGGTTTTCTGAGAGAGCAGCCCGGGGCTGGGGTGGGGCTGTGCCCCATCCATCAGAGACACTCTCTGCTTTACATTTTAGGGTGAACTTCTCCTTTCTATTCTTTTTCACACCTTCCCTGGACATGGCTCACCTGTGATTTCCACTGTGAGCGTGAGTTTCCAAAATGTTTCTTTTCCGTGCGGGCCATATCCCTTAACACCTAAATCCCTGCTCATCCATAGGGCCATTTTTTCCTCCTAGGCTTGAATTCTTTATGGTCCAGACATCGTTAGCTTTGTAAACATTTGATTGGTCATCTCCCTTTTAGGAAACCACATTTGCTAAATAATGTGGTTGATTTGGGGTGCCCAACTGTGGGAAAACCTCTCAGCTATCCACCAAATGACACTCCTAATCTCATCTTCCTTTAACTTCAAAGAACCAACAGATTGCCTTATCTTTTACATGCTTTGTCATTTGTGTGGGAGCCAAGGTCCCGCAGGGACAGAATCTAGACCCCCTTCCCTGAAAGCTCTTATCAGGCAAAGTACAGCCAGAGACTAGACAGAGAGCAAAGGCTGCTGCCCCTGGTAAGGCTTTCCTAAATGATCTTATCAGCGAATCTTCCCCAGAGCCCCCAGAGGATGGGTTTCCCATTAGCTGTAAGTGACATGGCGATGTCCTGAACGCTTTCCCTTTTCGCTGGCCAGTGGCCTCCACTCCCGTGCTTCCTTCTGTACACTAGTTCTGTTTTTCCTGTCCTGTGCCCAGAAGAAAGGAATCTTTAAAAATAATTTTTAAATTATAATTGTGTGTAGATGTGTGTGGATAGGTGTGCCCGCGTACATGCAGGTACCTACAGCAGCCCGGATAGAGTCCGATTCCCCAGAGCCGAAGTTGCAGCCAGTTATGAGCTGACACATGAGTGCTGGGAGCCGCACTGCATTGTGGGACTGAGTAACTGTCTTTGCCAGATCAGTCTATGTCTGTCTATATCAGTCTATGGCTTGTCATGGGGATCATCTCTGTTGACAGTTGATGTAGGCGGGACCAGCCTCCTATGAACCCTTCCTAGGCAGGCAGCTCTGGGTTGTAAAAGCAAGCTAGCTGAGCGCCAGAGCGAGCCAGCGGAGCCAGAGAGTAAGCCAGCAACCAGGTTCCCTAAGGATTCTGTCTCAGACTCCCTGAGTTCCTTCCCTTAGACTGTGACCTGAAAGTATAAGCCAAACACACACACACACACACACACACACACACACACACACACAAGATTATATATGAAGGGAGCTCTAGCAGGCCTGAGCGTGGCAAACGCTTGCCCTTACTTGCCCTTACTTGCTCTAGACAGATTACATCCCTAAAGCCGGCCACCAAGGTCTGCTCCGTTACTTAGTCACTTCCTCCTCCGGCTGACTACCAAGGCCCAGCAGTCAGAGGTTCCCTTTGGCTCACCTAACTGACATGTCCAATTAAAATTAAACACCTCATCCTGGCACAGGGCTTCCAATTTCACCTGTGTAAACCACCGTTTGCCTAAGGGCCAAGGCTGCCTCCTCTCTCTCCAGAGGCAGACCTTTGTCATCTCCCCACCCCCGGGGACAAATATTGCTGCCCCTCTCCCCTCTCCCCCGTTCCCTTCCCTTTGTCCCTTTGTCCCACTGGGGCAAATAAATCTCCTTTGTGCTGAGAACTTCTTGGAGTATTGTGTGCCGACTCCAAGGTCCCTTCAATATCTATTTTAGGAATTTTAGTGGATGAGGCCAGAAGAGGGTCAGATCCCCCAGAACTGGAGTTATGGATGTTTGTGAACCCCATGTGGCGCTGGGAACTGAACCCTTGTCCTTGTAAAAGCAAGCATTTATTGCTCTCAAGTGCTGAGGTACCTCTCCTGCTCCTTTGCTCGAACTGTTTTACCCCAGCAACAGGAAGAAAATGAGCACGGGGCAACAGAAAACAGCTGAGATGCCCAAGTGTCTCCACGGATCCTGTGGTTTCAGGGCAGAAGAAGAAAACGTTCTTAATGATTCATTAGAATTGTTCCTGTTGTTTATTACCTTAAATATTTTATGCCTGACAAATATGTGGCCTGAAAATCTTTCCCACAAACCAAAGCTGGTGTGTGTGGCTTTGTGGATTGAGCATGAGGAGTAGTCTGTGGGTTTCCTTCATGGCAGCCATAGTGTGTGGGCACTAGCCTGAGGCCTGGGCTGAGGAGAGCAAAGACGTCTCAAGTTTAGAAGCAGCCGTGAACCCACAGCTGTAACCCTCTCAGCTATCAGACATGTCTCCAGGTCCCAAGACGGAAATGTAAGCCTCTCACAGGGCTCAGAAGCCTGGAAGGCTCAGCTCCTCCTCAGTCTCGTCACTGCTCTCCTGGCCCTGATTTCAGGAGGCCCAGGAGAGGACAGTGGCCGGCTCTGATGTGGAGCTCAGAGTCCCTGTCAGGTTCAGCGTGGCTACCAGGAGCTTCCTAGAAACATTCTCACCTGAACCCTCTTTCAGGATGCATCTGAGCTGCTACCCACAGCTTCTGTTTAAGGGGTCCCGGCAGGTAATAGAGGCCTGGCACCCTGTCCTTTGCTGGCTGAGTGACAAAAGAGTGGGGGTGAGTGAGTCAGACATGGGCATGAATTGTCACACTTAGGCCAGTGTGTTTACATCCAAAAGCAGTCGAGAGAAAAAAAAATAACTTGTTGTATCTCTCCGCAAGGGGATGACTCATCCATTCCCTGCGACGTGTTTTAGCTAAGACATGATAACTCTTCATTAGGAGCGGCCCAAGGGGCTGAGCTGCCATGGCAACGGCCCTTCACACACACAGACGTTCCGATCCCCCTAGGTAGCTTTTCATCTGACACCCTTCCAGAGCATGCCGTGTTTGCACCGGAACATAGATGTGTGACAGACATTTGTTTACAAGGATGAGTGCGGCTGCGGCTACGGCTGAGCAACTGAGTAGGGCAATTTGTTAATTTATATGGGACAGAGAGACATTTGGCACTCGGGACTGGAGACCAGCAAGTCTGAGAGGCTGGGGCGGACGCCTGTTCTGCTCGGCCAAGCTCTGTCATGACATAGCACGTGTGTCACGCAGTGATACGCAGCAAGCCAGCCAGAGGAAAAGGGGTCCTGACCAAGCCCGCCCCGAGGCAACCTGTCGATTGGTTAACACCAGAGTAAGAGACCGTGCTTTGGCCTCCACCTCCCAGCGCTGCTGTCCCGGAGACCAAGTTCTGAAGGTTTGAACTTTGGGGAATATATAGCAGGGTGTGTGTAAGTGTAATACATATGTGTGTATATATACATATATTACAATTTACATACATATATACACATATCACACATATTAGAATACTGTGTAATACATGGGTATAATAACATATCACTCCCCAACAGCCTCACTTGGTCCCTGCCCTCGAAGATGCCAGTCACTTCTCCATGGATGAACAGCTGCCGGGGCTGGGACTCGCTGTCAGGGCGGCGGCCTTTGAGGAGCCCGCACTCCTGTGGGCGATCTCCACAAACAGGGAGCCGACAGATGCGGGTTCCTCTCCCTCAAAATGGAAAGGCATTCCAAAGATGTGGCCGCTCCCACCCTGATGTGCAGCCCTAACGGGAAGGCAGGCGGCTGCAGCCACAGCTGAGCACGGACCACAGAGTCCTGCACCTCACAAGGAGGGGAGCTAGGGGGGCCGGGATGGACGTCCCCAGGCTCGGGCTCCAGGCAGAGAGCGGCATACACGGGGTGTGGTTGACTGTCAGGGGCCATTGTTTCGGTCCTTCTCCGGTCCAGAGAGGACAAGCTGGATTTCACAGTTACGGGACAGCCCAAGAAGGCAAGCGTGTAGCAGCAAACGAAAAATGAGTGTTGGGCTGTATAGTGTTTATTATTGGCCCCAAGATTATCACGGCGGGATTATTTAACCCACTACCACAAGTAATAAGACACTGACACCTATTAGATTTTTCAGTTGCTTGATTTACCCTGGGCCAGGCAGGTATTTCACTAACACTGGCTCACTAACCTCACCATCATCTCCCAGCCCCCATCCAATGCCATCTGCCTTCATCCTCCTCATAGGGTCTACCTTCCATCCACAGTACCCTAGTACTTGCTTACTTTCTTCATCTGGGCCTTTCCACGCCATCATTGGAGTCCTTCCTCTTCACCCATGTGACTTCGTTTCCATGCTAACCCATTGTGGCATCCTCCTTCCTCCTCTCTTTCCATCCAGTCCATCTCTGTCTTCTGTGATTTTCCTGAAGCCCAGGAACCTTAGCCATGCCCACCCCATTTTGCCCTGCCCAGGTATAGGCTGTTTAGTCAACTGATCAGATCTAGTGACTTAGGTAGGTTTACACAACACGGATAGGTGTGCCCAGATCTTGAGGGTCAGCTCAGAACAACCCTCAACAGTGTAGGTAAAAGGTAAGACTCCAAATCTCCCTCCTCCTACCATGTATCAACTCGTGGGCAAACTAAAGTAGCCGCTCACAGCAACCACACCAGCATGCTGGGAGGTACGGGTTCTGTGGTGGCCAGAGCCCTAGGGTGTCTCTCTTCCACCTTGCAGCCTTTCTGTAGCGGTCCCATTACCACGCACACTGATCGGGACACAGAACCCCTGATGACAGATTTTACCAGGCACAATCGGTGCCCAGGACTCAGGAAGATGGCTGTGTGTGATGCAAGGGGTCAGGCTAATCTCTTGCTGAGATCTCGGCCCTTTGAAGCTCCAGTCCGGGGTAACGGTCACTAATGTTCACCAGGTCTTCACCAGACACATTCTGTGGGCTCCACTCCTCTACCTGTCCTCTTCTTCCCCAGATAGCCAATCCCCTGCCGTGGGCATGGGCGCTGAGGGAGAAGGTTCTGCGCGACTGGCATTTCTTCTACCATATCCCCAGGCAGCTTGTGTGCCAGCGAGTTTACAGCACACAGGCAGGAACCCAAGGCAGAGAGAGGGTGAGAAGCGTGCCCAGGGTCACACAGCCAGCTGGAGGAGGAAGCTGAGTCCTTCCCAGCAAACCCACGGGGGCTGTTTCCGGCTACCCTGTTAGGCCTGTTGAGTCACAGAGCCCTGAAAGCTGTGTGGCGCCTGCTGAGCCCTTCTGGCTGGCCACTGTTAGAGGGGACACAGGGTCTAGGGACATGGAGGTAAACCTTGACTGCTTCCCACCACGGGCAGCAATGTCAGCCATGCTGGTGGTGATTACGGCCTCATGTTAGGGTTTGCCTATCAAGGCACTTCTGTCTATTGCCCTGTAGTGTTTGCCATGTGAGTGTGAGAATCTCTGTTCAGATGCTCGGAACTCACTGAAAGCTAGGCTCGGCAGCCCATGGCACAGTGGAACTCTGAGGTGGTAAAGTCTGGTGTATACCGTGGTGAACACCCCAACATACCGGAAAGCAAGGACTGATGCCCAGGGCTGTCCTCTAACCCCCACGTGCACACCTGCACGCCCACACAAGCACACACATGCTCATCACTCATCAGCAGCCACACACATGAGCATACACATGTGTGCACACACACACCATGTCATCACCTATACATGTGTGCACATACACACTAAAAGATTAAGAGAACCATTCCCAGCGTGTTTTCTCAGGGGACCTCGGCAGGGATTCATCTGTTATCTAAAATCCGTATTGGTATGGAGTCTGCAGAGTGCTGGAACAGGGTTCCCTCTGGGCAGTGCTGGGGAGCAGATCCCCAGAACCGAGCACCAGGACATCTGCACTCTAGCCCCTCCATGTGGCACGGCCCGGCAAGGCTGGTTTGATCCCATGTTTACCCTGAAGCTCACAGATGGGCTGGTTAATCAAATAAATCCCTATCATGAACAGAAGATGCTAAGGGTGGCCCCTGTTCGAGATCCTGGGGTCCAAGGTGAGAACAGGGGATGCCTCCGTGACAGACGAGGAAGGCGAGCTCTGGCAGCACTGCACGGGTGAGGTGAGTGCTGAAGGGGCAGCGGGCTCCATCAGGGAGGCTGTCTCAAGCCATGCTGCCGCAGATGGAGCAGCAACTCTAAGGTGTGTCTCCTTAGAACGGGCTTGAGGGGGGACGGTTTCCCAGGACTGACAGCTAACACCGCTGAGCAGGCGTGAATTCTCACCGCAGGGCCCATGGCCAAAACCGCAGGGTGAGCTTGCTCTCTGCGCTCTGGAGGGCGCTGGGCAGGAAGAAGAAAGATTTATCTGCTGTGAAGGAGACTTGATGGTCAGGCTCCCTCAGCAACTTCAGTAGCCCTGAAGACAGATGTCGAGGGCCACTTCAGCACTAACGAACTTCCCTTCTGTCTGGGCTTATTATGTTGAGAGGAAGCTTGGCTCACAAAGCTTGAATACTACAAAGAGTGCCCCAGCCTTCCCTTCTTTCCTTCTTATTATTTGTGCATGTGTGGGTGCACCACACACAGAGAAACACACATGCACACACACAAAGCCTTCTGATCACGGCCTGCTTTTTAATTAAGAAAGTATATCAAACAGGAAAAGACATTGGGTCAAAATGGGCAAGCCGTCCTTACGCTAGCTGACACAGCTGCAGCCCCTTAGCTACTTCATATTTATTGCTCAGCCTGTAGGGAAAGCAGGCACTCCAGGTCATCAGGCTGACAGGAAGGGAACTGCTGGTCTCATTTAGGTCTAATTTGGACTAGGGTTGGCTGAGAGTTCTGTAGGTCAGCTGGTCCTCAGTCATCAGAAAACAGAACAGTTACATTTTGTATTTAAACCAGCGGCTCCTGTCCACGGGAGATAGAGCTGTGTGTGTGACAAGGCTGTTCCAGTCTGGAGGCCGGTTGGAAATTTGCTGCAGTAAGTACCATAGCTCCATGTGATGCCCACCCCAGGCAGCTGGGCACATGGGCTCCAGCAGCTGTGCAGTCAGGGAGACAGGGCCTGCCAGGGACTTTCTCACTTCCTCTCCCAGCTCCAGCTTCCAGTGGCGTCTGTAAAGGTCAGTGATTTACACCTGTCTGATTCTACCTTCGGGATACTGTAGAAAAGTCACAAGCATGAAGGCCACACAGGGACACAAGCATGAAGGCCACACAGGGACACGAGCATGAAGGCTTCACAGGACTTTCTGAAGGCCATGCTGAGCACACTACGGCAAGAGAACACTAAAGTTGGTTAAGTTGCCTGACCCCGTGTGTCACTGTGACAGGCATCACTGAAGAGAGGAAGGGCCCATGGGCAGTGACAGTGGGGAAGGCACACAGATGGAGCTCATGATGCCCCCATCATGGTGGGCTGGGAAGTGTCTGGGATTGCAGGCGACGGCGCTCTCAGATGCCTGCCCTCCGTGACCTGCCTTTACCAGCGAGGTCCTGCCTCAACAGTTCCACGATCAGGATAGTTAGCCAGAATCGATTTTGTTTTTAAAGTCTGTTTTTGTGCGATGTGACTTCATGACTGAGTGGCTGGCTTTGTTTCAGACAGGCTTTCACGCGCCCCAGGCTGGCTTTCAACATGCTGGGGTCACAGGTGTGCACTCGGCTGGATTAAAAGCGGTTGCATAAGAACACAGAATCGCACAGTTCCTTGAAATCTAACAGGAAGCTCCTGCCTCCTGCAGAGCCTGCCTGCCTGTGGGGGGCTCCGCTCTGCCTCGGGAGGCACAGGGAGCCTCCCCTGTCTGCCCTCCTCCTGCCACTGTGGATGATGTGACAACTCCTCTCCCCTTCCAGCCCTTCCTTCTTGAAGATGACACTCTTTCTGAAGGTTTGAGCCCCGGGACCCGGCTCTGAGGCTAGCTTCTATGACCCCCTGGGACAAACCTGCAGTCCTGGGAACCATGCTTCAGTGTGAGCACAGACCGATACATTTTATAGCAGCCGTGAATGCTGGAGGAGAGACGTTTCCGAGAGGGTTAAACAAGATCTCAAATTCCCTCAAGGACTATTTTTAAGGCTATCAATCTCCGCATCAGTCGCGGTTTACAGCCCTAATAGCTATTCTTTGCTGCGTCTGTAAATAAAACGAACGGAAAGGGGAAGGTGTATAAACACGGAAGCAGCGCCCCGCGCCCTGCGGCGACACTGCTCTGCCCGCTGCAGACCACGCCCCGTGAGGGCTTAGCCACAGCACATGCAGCAATCACAGGCCTCTGAAAGCCACGGAGAGACCGCCCCGACGGAAGGTGATGGGAGTCGGAAGGCGTTCTGCAATGCCAGAAGCCACCGTCGGGGAGCCCCGGGGCTCTGTGTACTCTAGCTAAGCAAACACAAATGTCACAGTGCCACTTCCAACATGCGTTTTCCTCACCTCAACATTGGCTGTTTTCGGAGTCACAGGGCCCTGGTGCAAGCTGCCTAATCTGCCAGCCCCTATTTTCTGCGCGCTCTCGAACCAGGCTGGCTCCTGCTTCTCTTTGAGAAGCACAGGTTAGAACGTGAGTCCACATGAGACCATCTCCTTTCAGTTCCTGTGTTTGTTTGTTTGTTTTGTCTCACCACATAGCTATGGACCCAGAACATAGCTCTCTCTTCAGGAAGAGTAAGAGACAGTTTAATCTCAAACCAAATATGGCTGACGACCCTGCTTTGCTTTCTGCTGCTGTGGTAAACAGCATAACCAAAAGTCAGCTGGGGAAAGCAAAGTTTGTTTAGTTTGCAGATAATCTAGTCCGTCATCAGAGGAAGCCAAGGCAGGGACCTGATTGGCCACTCGGTGAACACAGTCAGGGGACTGGCCCTCTGGTCACCGCAAACATCATGTTCCGATGTGGAAAGAGACAGGAAGTTATGGAGCAAAAGCTGCAGGTCAAGGCAATTTTTAAAGCGCATTAGTGGAAACGTCAGGTGGGTTGGCTGTAGAAGATCAGGGGACACTTGGCTATGCGCTCAGGTGCTGCCTGATGGCACGCTGAGCCTCTGGGCTGCTGGAAGCCCACGGGTCGGTTACACTGACACACCCCAGAGCCTTACCCAGAGAGCCACACACACCAGCCAGACAGGAACACGCAGAGGGGGAGGGGAGAGTGAAAACCAGGTGACCCTCCTCTGTGCCGTAAACTGCCTAAAATGACACACGGCCCGTATAAAGAGTCACGTGGGGGAAGACGGACCGGGGTCTGCTAGGTAACGCTCCAGCCACAGCTGCGCATGCGCTCTGTCCCGAGCGGCTCTCGCTCGGCAACTCTGCTCTCCAGACGTTCATTAAGGTTGCTAAGGAAGGATGCCAATCCAGCATCGTGCTCACATTAAGCCCTCCTTCCCCCTTCCTCTTCGTAACAAATCACCTTTACAAGCACTCGGCATTTGCTGCCTTGCACGCAGCCGCGCCATGTGTGGCTACTTAAGATGAAATTAAATAATCAATTATTCATTATTGAATTAGAATTAGCTGAAATGAAATATTGAGATTCTCAAAGAGGACATTTTCAGTGCTCTGTGTTCTCGTGCCCAGCAAGTACCAGAGGCTTTCTTCTGAACACGGGCCAAGTGCCAGGAGACTAACGTGTTTGCTTGTTTGTTCTGAGACAGTGTCATTGTACAGCCCAGGCTGACTTCGATCTCCCAATCCTCCTGCCTCAGCCACCTGGGGGTTGGGGCTACAAGCATGCACCACAGAACCAGCAGCTGTTGGGACAGCATGCAAAGAAGGCTTTCTTTCCTCGCCTTCCTTAGTTTGGTTCTGCTCCTAGGATCTTAACTGTAAGAAATCCGAGCCGCGCCCCTGCCTGGATTCAGCATTCCGTGTGGGAGGCAGAACGGTGTTGGAGCTGGAAGGATGCCCACTCCCATTACAGCTAAGGACTCATCTCTCCCTGCGAGGGTCCTTGAGAACCCTCCACAGAAGAGGTTTTTTGAGGTGCTTTCAAACATCAGAGGGAGAGAGATCCAGTTGGGAGCGGGCTGGGGATTGTCAATTAGTTCCTCATTTGATCTCCCTCCCGCGTCGTCGTGGGCTGAGCAGACAGAGGGGCCTCTCTCCTACCCAGGCAGGGAGTGTGGAGTCTCAGGTTGATTCTCTGGAGCAAAAAAAACCCCAGGCAGACAAGTCTACCACCCAAGTGCTATTCTAGAAAAACAAACAAACAAAAAACAAAACTGCAGGTGGGTCCCAGCGCAGTGCCAGGGCAGCACACTGCTGCTTTGTTTTGAGACCCAGCCTCGACTTGGGGTGTAACTGAGGATGCCCTTGAACTTCCGGTCCTTTGGGCTCCACCTTCCAAGGACAGGCATTACAGGCCTGCACCCCGGAATCTTGTCTGTACCAAGCTGACCATCGCAGTTCAGTATTTCTGCACAGCAGTCTTTCTACCCCGCCCCCAACTGCCAGGACCCCGAGGAACCAGGAACAGTCTTCTTGAGGTGCTAAGTCAGCAGAGACAGTCAGGCACCCCTCTCAGAGCTTGCTCTTGCCCTGGGGTGGCCCAGCCTCTTTCCCGCTCTGCCTTTAATATGTGGATATGGTTCACTCAGCCTGTTGCCTTGGTATCTGGTTTTAAATGAAGAAATCTGCCCTGGAGTTTAACCCGCAGCTGGAATACCAACAGGAGAAAGAACACCGGAGGTCACCAGAGGCTTCGTGTTTTGTCTTAAAATCACAAGAGGGCAGAAATGTAGGGAGGGCAGGCAGAGAGAACAGATGCTTTCAGGGAACACATGCACACGCGTGTGTGCTTCATGTGTGAGTGCCTATTCAAGCTTGTGGGTGGAGACATGAATGTCACAGGTTCATGTGGAGGCAGGAGGACAACTTTTTGACTGAGGTTCTTGTCTTTGATGCTGGTTGAGACAGAGTCCCGTTGATCCTGGATGCACCAGGCTAGCTGGCCCTTTAGCTTCTGAAATCCTCCTGTCTTCACCTCCTGCCTCTCCACAGAGGACTGTGGGTTTCAGATGCTTGTGTGACCATGTCCAGCTTTTACATGGGTTCTGGAGTTCTGAACGCCAGTCATGGCTTGCATGGGCATCTTCCCAGCCCCCGTGTTGGTGGGGATTTTTCTTTTGTTTTGTTGTCAGCTGGAAATGACAGCCACTCTGTCTCAAAGCTGTTCCTGAAGCTAAGACCCTCCTGGTGGGGAAATGGCCTTCTACCAAGCCCCTTGTCCCAGAGGCAGCTGTGCCTGGGCAGTGGGTGCTTCACCTCTCAGAACCCTGCTGCTGGGGTCTAAAACCAGCCACACCTGTGTGCACAGATGTGCCTCAGCTCTGAGGAGAAGGGCAGCTCCCTCTGGCCCGCCCCCTGGCCCTGGTTCTGCTCATATCTCACTTGAAGCTGGAGAAGTTCGAGAAGCCTGTTGCTCTCCAGCCACCCGGACAGCATGTGAGGAGAGGGAGAAGCCAGGATGGGTGCTCCTTTCCCTCCCTGACCTCATGTGAGGAGAGGGAGAAGCCAGGATGGGTGCTCCTTTCCCTCCCTGACCTCATGTGAGGAGAGGGAGAGGCCAGGATGGGTGCTCCTTTCCCTCCCTGACCTCAGGGTCCCAGGCCGCACACCGTTCCTGCAGCAGCTGAGCCATCACCCACAAGGCCTGGGACGTGTGACTCTGAGAGGAATTGAAGCCTTCAGGAAACTCAAGAAATGGAGGCCACTATTAAAAAGGGGGTCTAAAAAGGAAAGGTCAAGTAGGGACAGACAGACAGACAGAAATGGTAGACGGCAGACTCAAAGTGCAGGAGAATCGGGATGAGCCCGTGTGTGTGTGTGTGTGTGTGTGTGTGTGTGTGTGTGTGTGTGTGTGTGTTGGAGTCACAAACTGGGGGTGGTTGGCTGGAGGAGTCAAAAGACAAATGGCAAACTGCTTACTCCAAGAGGTCGCACCTCTTCCTCCTGCCTTCACCACCTTCCACGGTTCACATATGAATTATTAAAACAGCCTGCAAATGGCACCCCTCCTCCATCTGCCTCCCTCCCTCACCCAGTCTCTTTCCAGCTTCCTGCTTCATCTTCCCACCTCCTCCTCAAGGCTCTGTAACCTTCCCCAACAGAGCCACCAACTGGAGACTCATGACTCGGGAGACATTTCGCTTCTAAACAACAACTACAGACTAGCCATCCATTGCGGTGGAACAAATGACCTCCTACACCTGGCACCTCCATGGCTGGCAAGTCAGGACCCAGATGTGAGGGAGATGGTGTTGGGGCTCAGGGTCCCCCTAAAGCCACAGCACCCTCTCAGGCGAGACTGTGGCAAAGGGGTTGTAGCCTCTGTAGCCTCTTCTCTGGGGGCCTCTGCTTGGGCCTCCTCAGTTCTGAGCCTAGGATGGTGCAGCCTGCCTGTGTCAGCCAGCCTGGGCGGGGACCGTCACCTGCTGCTCACACAGATCAGCTCAGGTCAAGTGTGGGACAGGGTGACTGTCACAGTGAGGCTCCGTGGGGCTCGCTTTGACTACAGTGGATGAGAATTGCCTTCCGGAGCGACTGCTCTTGCTGAGGTGGTACAGACAGACGGGTAGGCCATGCGTAGATGGAGGAGAACCTCTGGGAGGAGAGCCTGCTGCTTCCCAACGCTGTGGAGATGACCATAGCTCAGAAGAGGAGGTGGGCAGATTGGAGAAATAATTGCAGAGATGGCTGGAGGTGAACGAGGCAGAGCATGGGGCTAATGGCAATACTTACACTTCTGGCTGTGCCACCAAATGTGTGCAAGGATCCAATCAGAGAAGCATGTCACAGAGACCTAGCCGTGCTAGTGATAGAGGAGGGTGCTTGATTTTGGTCATATCGGGTTTGTGGTGAACAGGAAGCATCCACGAAGAGAAGGCTGGACTGCCTGGCAAGTGAAGGCACACTGGCTGTTCAGTACCACCAGGTAACTACAGAGAAAGAGAAGTCCTCTGGACAGAGTGAGGCCCTGGGCCAAACCTTCAGAAAAGGCTGCTTCTGCCGGCCAGTGACGGACTGCAGCTGTGGGAAAGATTTCGATTAATTAGGAAGGTCTCCAGGGTAACCACTTAGAGGACATTCCCAGAAAGCAGCCAGAGCCAGCTGGGGACTAATGGCTCCCCCAGCAGCCACTCCATGCCGGGCCATTAACGTGTGGATGATCCCTGCCGCCATCCCCAGGAACGCGTGCCACCTCACCCCAAGAAGTGGCTGGGCGTGGCCTGGCAACATAGCCTGGCCTCTTCAAGACCACAATAGCCCAGTGCTTCAGCAGCTAGTGAGGGATAGGAACTGAGCCAGAACCAGGCAGAATCACAGCATGGGTCTGCAAGAGCCTGTGGAGCTTTTCCGAGAATGCTCTGGGCCGAGCCTCACTGATCACTGGACCCAACTCCATTGTGCTGGTAGGAAAGTTTTTCTGGGTTCCCCAGTCCTGTGCCACTTGACTCTAAAGGCCTTGGAATGTTTGCTCTTTGCCTTTTCCTACTGAACAATCTCCTGAGGAGGTAGCCTTGGGTCAGCTTTGGTCTAGAGGCTACGTGTGAGACTGGACTTTCTGTGGAAGCCTCCCTGGGCCTTGCAAGTTTCTGCTCAGTATTTCTTTGGTCACAGAGATTGAGCAGAGCCCTTGCTGGTTGAGGATGAGGTCTGCCGATCCTCATCCCTCAGCGTGGGCCCACGCTCTGGTTGTGAGCTGTAAGCCTGCTTCTGGAGATGCGGCAGGACCACCTGCCATACCGACAGGGGCCGATCCCATGGTGTCATCAGGCCTGGTTCTGAGACAGCATCCCTCAGCTCACTGTGGCTGACAGAGGAGAGACAACGCGGGACCTTCAGTGACACCTCACACACCTTTTGGGGGTACATGTGTCCTTTATTGTAGAATGGTGTCCTTTGAGCAAAGCGGCAGCCATCTTCATCAGACTAGCAGTGCCTGCCTGTAAGCCTCAGTCTCCATCAGGCCTGTGGGGGAGAAGGAGGTCACTGGACCTTACTTAAGTATCCAGTTGCCCCTTCCGGTCATCCCTAGTCAATTCAGCTTCATGTGCACATGCTTTCAGAGCTAGGGCATATAGGCCTATGCACCTATGCAGCTACCGGAAGCCATCATCCGTGGCGGGCCATGACTTTCCCCAGCAGCTGCTGAGGTTTGAGCCATGGTCCTGCCAGTAAGTCCTCACCCACGCTCTCTCAGGAAGGCTAATAAATTCATTGGTTGTCTGGTGCAGTTTGATGGACTCCCACTTTGGCTTGTCACTGCTGCCTTAGGAGAAAGGGGTAGATGCTGTTGTCTCCCTGAAGCCCTTCCACAGTCCAAGCCTTCAGCAGCACTCCCTTGAGCCTTTCGATCACTTTGATGCTTTTGGTCACCGTTTCTACCACCTGTGTAGGCAATATCAGCATTCCAAGGTGGTGTGGGCCATTGTGTTTTCTAGAGTGTGCTGGGATTGTCTCCAGGGTTCCGAGGCAGGGTCTCAGCAACTGCTCTCATCAGTATAAACTTTCTCTAATCAACCCCAAAATTCACCGCACCCTGCCCTGCTTCCCACAGGTGCCCTTGGCCATGTCCTAGAGCTATTTTGGATCTGGACTTTTTCTTTTCCTCAAGAGCAGCTTGCCTTGGTGGGCTGTGCTGTGACTAGTTGTCCTGGCCAGAGAGGGGGCGCACAGGGCAGAGCCCTTTGCTCCAGCCTCAGACGGTAGTAACTTCTGGAATCTCACGGCTCAGGGGAAACTTTCCAGTCTCTTAGTCATGGTGTCTCCATCTCATGGCTCAGGATCCAGGCTTCCCCAAAGGGTCTTGGCCGGGGTGGGTGGCCCGCCCACTCTTGGAAAGCTAAAACTTCTCTAAAATATTCTATGATTGCAATCCAGGCCTGGTCCTCAGCTTCCTGCATCCTCTTCCTGCCAATATCACACCCTCTTGCCACACCACTCAGGCCAGGCCTCTGCTCCTGGTCCTTTACAGACTCGGCACTGGGGATCTTTTGCCATCTACCCCAAAGCTTCGGCCCTAAACAGAAGCCAGAAACCACCAGCAAATTGTCCCATGTCTTCTGCCCGTGCGTTCCAAAAACATTGACCACTGCAGTTCCTTCTGTTGGTATAGTCTGCAGCCCACCTCTGGACTAAGTTCTAATGACCTCACTCTACACTGGGCAGGGAATTGCCAGTGCCATGTCTGTCAGCTCCAACGAGATCCTCACTACTGGCTGGCAGAGGGTCACCCATTTTCCTGGTGACTTGACTGAATTTCAGGTTCAGTCCTACCAGGAGCAGACCTGAGGTCTGCCAAGACTACAATGAACAAAGGATTTGGGACGGGCTTTGTGGGAAAAAGCAGAAGAATCAGAGAGGACTCTATCGGTCTGTCTGTCTCTGTGTGTCTCTGTTTCTCTCTGTCTCCGTGTCTCTCTCTCTGTATGTGTGTGTGTGACTGACATTGGTTGTCACTCTCAATCTCGCTCCATCAAGGTTTTTGAGACAGGCTCCCTCGCTGACCCTGGAACTTGCTGACTCAGCTGCTCTGGCCACGCTGGAGCTCTGGGGCGTCTTCCGCTCCCCCATCCCATCTGGAATGGCCGATGCAGGCCACCACACCTAGCTTCTTTTTCACTCGGGGTCTGGGGTATCAACTCCTCTGTCCTCATGCTCGTATGGAAGCTGCTTCGCTGCTTCGCCGGCTTCACAAAAGTTGTCTTACCGAGTGCTGTGAGGCTTGGCCTGCTCTGGGGCTGCAGTGTGCACGAACAGTTGAACGCAGCCCGCTTTGAAAAGGGCCCGTTTCTTACAGCGGCTTTCATGATTCCGCTTTTAAACAGGAATCTTCTTCCAGAATAGACTATGCGCTATTTGAGGGCCACATCCGTCTTTTATTCAGTTTGTAATTGCCCAAACTTAATACACTACCTGAGGACGACCTCAGTGAGCAGAGTGAATGAAGGGAGAGCAACCAGCTTGTGTGAACACAGCCGCTTGATTCAACTTTGCTCTCTGGGAAGAGATGGCACGTGGACACTTCCAGAAGGAAAGTTCGCTGGGAATAGAGCGGGGAGGAGGAGGAGCCGCAGAGAAGCCGGAGTTTACTCAGCACATGCGCAGAAAGAGCCTCAGCCGGCAGCTGAGTGGTCGCGGCCCACAGTGTTCCCAAGTTTGGCTAAGGGGCGGGGTCGCCACCCCCTTGTTGAGCAGCACCAGGTGCACCTTGATTTGGGGTAGAGCAACCAGGCGCTCAGCAAGCGAACAGGGTCCCAGTCTCTCAGGCCGCGTGCACGCCACGGCCCAGCGCTCCCACAAGCAGAAGCGCATGAGGAGTTACACGGAGAACATCCGCGACCCAAGGCAGCCGTGTGATGTCACCATCGGCGTGGGTGATAGAGTTGCCGTGACGCACCGGGGGCCTCTGCCTCTAGTTTTCCCCTGACTATCCTCCAGCCCTGCTCTGAGCCCCGAGGCTGCGCGCAATCACAACAGAGGTACATGCAGAGGTGGAGGGCCGACGACCCTCCTTACCCCTCTAAGAGAACATGTCAACAGGCCACAGGCCCATTTCAGCGGCTTTCATCATGTGGGCGGAGCCCCGTTCGGGACTGACGATTCCCAGGGGTTGCATATCAGATATCTGGAATAAGATACGAACATCACGATTCGCAACAACAGCAAAATCACACTTCCGAAGTGGCAACAAAATAAGTTTACGGCTGCGGTCGCCACACCACGAGGAGCTGCATTAAGGGGCCGCAGCGTTAGGAAGGCCGAGGACCAGCGCCTGATGGCTGACTCTCAAGCGGCCACAGTTGATCCACTGAAGACGGTGGCTGTCTTGATGGGCTCCCACATCCTGCTAAAGCTTCCTAGACTTGCTGCATCACCCATGATGAGGAGCGTTCCTGTGCAAACACAAGACAAGCCGTGGCACACTGAGTTTGCACGGCGACGGGGTAAAGGCCACTGCACTCGGGATTGCCTGGTAGGCCAGCCCCGGCGTGCGTTTCCTAGCCTCCCCAGGGCCCTCCAGATTCCTGTTGGAAACGTACAAATGAAGTCCAGTTACCTCTCCAGAATACTGAGAAATTGATGACTGTGTTCAGAATTCTTGTCCCTTGTGGCCATGCAGAAAACTGGGAGAGAGTGAAGAGAGAAAAGGAAAACAAATGGAATGTAGCCTTGGAAGAACCGGCCATGCGCTGTCAGCTGCTGCTCGGGGAGTCCTGACCAGAGCTCAGTGAAGCAGGGTCAGCCACTCATTCACCCCACTGCTGCAACTGCAGACAAGTGTGCTGGAAACAGGAAGGGATTGTCCCGGTGTGGCCAGACCAGGAAGGGCATAGCCCCCTCTGTGCTGACAAAGACAAAGGTCAGCGTTCACACCGCTGGGGTCATCTCAGGATAGCTGTGCCCAGCTCACCAGTGACATCTCACCAGCATGCCACAGAGATGCCTGCATACCCGCCTTCAGGGCTGCGCTGCTCACAAGAGCCACGACCAGGAAGAGCCAGATGCCCATCAGAGAAATGAGTGGCCAGACGCTCAGTACCAACAGGACAAAATGACAGGCGGCTTTGAAGACTACCAGAGGCTTTCTCTTAAACTAGAATCACCGGTATTTCTTGACAAGTCCCAGGTGGGGCTCTGACACTTCCTGGAAGGGGTGAGCAGCTGTCATCTCTGAGCCTCTAATGAAGCCCAAACTTGGCTTGAAAGCACCTGATAGGAGCTGGATAAACAGACAGAGTCCCCCAGGGAAGTGACAAGATCGTGAAGAGAGTGCGACTGTTCCCTGTGACTCCATCACAGCCTCTCCGGGAGCCCACAGCTGACAGCGCAGAGGATGCTGGGACACACATCCCGCCTGCTGGAACAGGAAGCTGGCATGGCAGCTAACTCACCATCTCTCCCCGCTGCTGGGAGGCAGGTGGATTCCTTACGCCACCGCCTGTTTCATGAGGTGTCGGGCTCCGTGAGCCGCGCATGAGGAACACGCTGCCAGCCTGGCTGCACGCCACCTTTTGTGTGTTGTTCATGCAAGGTGTCATGCTTGCACACACAAACAGGCCTCCCTTCCAGCTCTTCTTCCTGTATCTACAAATGTTTCTTGTCAGGTTTGTGCGTGTGTGCGTGCATGGATGCGTGTGTGTGTGTGTGTGTGTTGGGGGGCCAATATATTTTTCTGTGACTACTCCATGTTAAGACAGTTACAGTTAACCCCTGAGAGGGTCACTTTCAAATGTCAACTTTCCTCCCTAGTCTAGACTCATTGGGAAGAAAGCCGGTGTGGGAGAGTGCAGAGATACAATTGTGCGGCCTATGGGCACACCTGTGGGGTTGCCCTGACTGTTAATTCAGGTGGGAGACCCACCCTGAAGCTGGGAGACATCATTGGATGGGCTGGCCCTTCGCTGTGTGAGAGTGAGAGTGAAGAGGCTAGCAAGCAGAAGCTGCGAAGAAGCCAGGAGCTTGGGGTAGGGGTGGGGGTGGGGGGGAAGAATCTTTTTCTTCTGTGAATGTGATGTGGTTTAAGTTTCTGTCTTGAATCCATCCGCATCCCTGGTCCCCAGTAATGGACTGTAACCGGGGACTATCAGCCAAATAAACCCTTTCTTCCCCATGATGCTTTTGGCCGGGTGTTTAAACACAGTAGCAGAACGAAGCTAGAACACTCGTTGGCTTTCCTCTGGAGACAGAGGCGTTTAACAGGTTTTCTCCGGGTCTGCACAGCAGCAGTTAGCTTCCTGGGCCAAGCCAGCCTGCCACTCATCCTTAAGGGGTCCATGAAGAAAAACCAGGGAAGAACAATAGTTGATGGTGCTCAGAAACTGTGTGGAATTCAACTTTTATGTTCTCCAAATAGTCTTCTTGGCTCCTGGCCACACTGTGTCAGGACTGCTGGGGAGCACAGTTTTTGCTACAGCGTCAGCAGAAGTGAGGGCTCAGAGCACAGGGAGCTGCTGTGCTTACCCTCTGGCTCTTCACCCAGTGCTCTCCAGTCCTGGCACCAAACCCTGCACTATTGTTGCTGACCGTGTTCAGATCCTGAGCTGTAGGTCCCAGCCCACTCCACAACAAGAGCCCCGCCATTGTGCCCGCCCCGTAGGAAAAGCACAATTCTCTCGGCGCAGTCTGGATCTAGTTTGCTTTCATAGATAAATAGCACTTTGTTACTAGCATTTGACCACACTATTATGTTATAATGAGAACTATTGACGTCCCTTGAAAAGCGGGTTCTCACCATCTGATTTCTTTTGAGGGGACAATTAGACCTGTGTACAATGAGCTGCTGAGAGTAGGTTTGTGACTATTATCAGCAGGGAGAGGTTTTCCTTCTAAATGTTAAAACAGTCCCCCCTAATTAGTGAGTTATTGTTGAAGACCAAACACAGAATAACACTGCTGTTCTTGGCTTAAATGCACGCCATTGTTACACCCAGCTGACCCCAAAGAGCTTCAGAGATGGGCGGGGCAGTGACGAACATACCACCTCGGCTCAGGAAGGACACAGAATCAGAGCAGTAACACTTGGATTGGCCATTTTTTTTTTTCATTTTAATTCTCTGGACCATTTTCTGGGAAGAAGAGAATGTGGGAAAAGGAAGGCCAGTCAGCAACCAGAGCGACAGTTAGCAAAGGACAAAGAGGAGGTCTTTTTGTTGTGTTTCCCAACTCTACTCAGACTCAGAAACTGTACAAGAGCCTTTTCTGGGGTCTTAGAAACTGTGATGCAGGAGACACTGATTCATATTCTCCAGGGAGTAAGTAACCGCTCCAAAGGTAATAGGAAAAGTGGGTGCTTACCCGGCGAGCAGTACCAATGCAGCAGCATGCTCTGAGATGCTCTGAAATGTCAGTGGTAGTGGAGAAAGCTCAGGTGCGCATGGTCGCGTGTGAGGGTCCCTGCAGTAGGCATGTCCTTAGAGCGATGGGCGCCTTTAGTCTCTGGACACACGCCACTGCCTGGTAGCTTCCCATCCTGGCAGTCCTGGCAGTCAGGGCGCGGGCGACGGAAGCACAGCTGCCAGGTGGCAGCCGAGGCCTGAGTCCTCTTTCCACCTGTGAGATTACCATCTCCCTGTGAGAACACTCCCTGAGGGGTCCCCTCACAATCAGCTCCTTTCCCTTTCTCCCTTCTCATCCTTTGACAAAGTGGTAGCCCTGCTTAAATACAGTCAACCGATATGTTTCTAGTGATTAGTTTTGTCGGTGGGAGACAGGCCTCACGCAGCCCAGGCTGGCCTCAGATCCCTGCCCCTCCAGCTTCCTTCCTTAGTACTTCAGCTGGCCTCTTAATTAGACTCTATTGTGAGGGCTAGTGACATGACGGGATGGGTGAAGACTCTGGCCACCAAGCCTGACGGCCAGACTCCGTCCCCAAGAGCCACATGGTCGAGAGAACCAACTCCTGAAGGTTGTTGTCACCTCCCACATCCACACCAGAGACGACTGCAAGCATGCATGGAGTCTGGAGGGCATGGGGGGGGCGGGGGAGAGGGTTCACTCTTTACTCCTGAGGCGACATCCTGGTCTTTAAGGCAGTGGCTCCGTAACCAGGGTCTGCTGAGCAGCTCTTTGGAGACTCCGCGTCCCTGGGTCCATCCCTCCGTGACAAAGAGGAAATAGGGCTTGTATGTAGTTTGAACCTAGGGACACATTACACACCCATGCAGCATGTGCACAATGGGAAGTGAAAGTTCTCCACGACGTGGAAAATTCTAGACCCTGAGAGCTGGAAAATTCCGGTTGTGCCAACAGGTGCCCAGGGCTTTCTCTTATCGGTCGCTCAGCGTGCGGCTTAGGGAATGGAATCCCGTTAGCTTCCAGTTTGCTTCTCAAATCTCCGCACGAACCAGGGCTCCCGCCGGGTCCACTCCCTCACTTTAGCCCGTCTGTCCTCCACCTGCCTAATTGCTGCCCCCCCCCCAGTGCCCCTGCCTACCTCCCCTTCCCACACTTCGGGAAATCGAAGTTGAACTGATAGCTGCATCAACACCCCTACTTTTGTACTGACTGGAAAAATTGCTCTCAAACGGGGAAGACCTTACCTGCCTGGCCGAAAATGTCAGCTTTGCTCCTGAAGACCAAAACGCTTAAAACGCTCAGCCTAAGTGGGGAATTCTGGGGCAGAGTGTTTGGTTGGTGAATGATCTTAGCTTAGACTGTGGCTTTTCTGACCCAGTCATGGCGCAGAACTTGGTTTAGGGAATGCTGGGCCCTAGAAACCAGCTTATGTGGCTCTGATTTCTCAGCCCAGAGCCAGAGCCTCTCCTTAAAGTTTGTCTTTTAAATCCCATGTCTCTGTGCATGTGCGCGTGAGTTCAGGTGCCCCAGGAGGCTAGACAAAAGGGCAGCACAGCCCCCGTGGTTGGACTCCCCACCGTTCTAAGGACCAACGCAGGTCCTGGAAGAGCAGCAGGTTCTCTTAGCTGCTGAGCCTTCTCTCCACCGAGAGCCGCCCCGATGGGATTTCTTACTGCAGCCTCGTCCTTCCATTGTCTGGTCATCTCTTGAGACACCCCAACACTCACTCAGCGGGAAGGCTGCAGATGTAATGTCCTCCCCTCTGCGTGCGCTGACCGTGCCAGCACACACCAAGTCCTGTTCAGCCTGCAGCAGAGGTTCTCAGAGCACGCGGGGCACCCCCTGCCCCCGAGTTCAGGGTCAAGCGTGCGTGGCATGCTAATCCAGGCCTCCCCCTAAAACGGACGGTTATGTTTGTAGAACATTAAGCAATATTTCTGTTGCAGTTTGGGTGTGGACTATCCCCCGAATGCTCATGTGTTTGGACACTTGATTGGCAGCTGCTGATACTGTTTGGGGAGCTGGGGTGACCTCTAAGGTGGGCATCATGGCCCTGAGATGAAGCGTGCTGGTGCATGTGTGCAAGAACGCTTAGGTGTCCCATCCGAGTGTGTGACACGTAGAAGGACTTGAAACATGTGACAGGTGAGGGTGGGAGGGAAGCTTAGATCAACAGAGCCTGGGATCTCACGGCACCTATAGGATGCACACTCGAGCTCAGCCTTCCATCCGTGCCTGGCGTAGCTCAGCCTGGGAAATGTTCTCACTCAGCCACAGCGTGTTCAGTGGCAGCTGCCAAGCTGCTTCGCCAAACCCAGAGGGAGGGCATAACACGAGCCACAGGGATAGGGAACAAAGCTGAGCCTTCAGGAACGGGGGAGCCTGATACACCTTCAAGAGCTGTTTAACCTCCGTGGCATCCCTGCCCACCTTCTTTACCCCTAGGCTGCCATCTGTCCTTGTTTCTCTGTGTGCTGAGATCCCACAGGGGTAAAAATCCACCCAGAGGGAGTCACAAGCTCCGGTGTCAGGCTGCAAGGAAGACACCAAGGGGGCTATGGTCAAGGAAGCCAGGGGCTTCTGGCTCTAGCTGTCTTTGACCTGTGTTCTTCTGGCTACGGCTACAGAGGACACACAGACAAGCTCTCTGGAAGGTTCTAGAACAAGACAGACAGCATCAGAGCTGGGAGTCGGCTGCAGAGCCGGTCAGTGGCATGTCAGGGACGTCGTCAGAGGGCTACAATCCTGCATGGAATTTACAATAGTCCAGTCGTGGCTGTGTCCTATACGGAAGAGAGTCTGCTCCGTGGTTCTCACAAACATGACGCGCCTTTCTTCACAGAATTGACATCTGCCTCTTGTTCACCCCTCCCGCTCAGCTCTCCCTGTAAGATTATGCTATGACCCTGATGTCTTCCATAAGCTTAGAAGACCCTGACAAAATCTGTAGGTCTCTCTATCATCCTGCTTTTGGCTAAGATCCACCGAGCTTGTCCTGATGTAACGTGGAACATTGTTGTACAGAGGCCAATGGTCCGCAGAGTGGCCACCCTGGGCCAGAGCTTGCTTCTGCCATCTGAATTGCTGTATTGGTGTCATGGCTCATGTCCACACTGGCGGGAGCCCTTGGGCATGCAGCCCAAGCCGGATGAGCCAGGAATGAATGGCGGTCCCCTCCCCACCCCGTTCCCCCTAGAACCTGTCCTTGCCATGTAGCCTGTGTGCCTCCTCCTTGGTCATTCAATATTTTATGAATGACACCTTCCAGGACTTGCTGGCACGGCTGCGCCCGCCTGCCTCCCTGACACCCTGAGGTATTCTCGGGGACAGGCAGTGCACACTGAGCCAGTCCAGATGGCCCTGGCTCCATCCCTCACTCCCCACCTTGCCAAGCTAGACAAACACAGCCTTTTGACCTCACAGAAGTAGGACGGCTCTGTGTTTTTATCTCCCTGTGATCACTTATGTGGCCTTACCTAGCCATTGCCAATGTCTGCTGCTGGCATGCCAGCTGGGGCCCTGGCACTCTTCATCTTCCCAGGGCTTTCCATCCGTGTGGAAGGACGCCTCCTAACTAGAGAGTTCGCAGAAAAGCATGCCTTCTAGTGGCCAGCCGAATCACGAGGCCTCTGAAACCACTAAGTGCTGGAGCTCTATGACCCCTGGGGAGGCCCTGGGGGCCACAGAAGAAAGGCAGGTTTCCTGCCTTCCCCGGTGCCAAGGCCTCCTGGGAGTGGCACTACGCTCCAGAAGGGGCTCTGGAACACATCACAGCAGCACCCCCAGAGAGCTACAGTGTACCCCAAAGAGTGGCTCACTCAGTCACACACATCTGTAAGGTAGGGAGATATCAGAAACTGGCTCCCTCCTCTCTCTCTCTCTCCCTTCCTCCCTCCCTCCTCCTCTCTCTCTTTCTCTCTCTGTGAGTATGTGTATTTTCGTGCATGTTTGGGTCACAGGAATTCTGTCTTCACCTCTCCGGCACAATCACACACAGACTTTTTTTACTTGGGTTCTTCAGATTGAACTCAAGTCCTTGCATTTGCCGACTGAGCCATCCCCCAGCCTCAGAGCCAGCGGCTCTTGTCCTCTATAGTCATAAAGCGAGTCACTATAGCTCCTCCTGGTGCTGATACTGGGGACAAGGTCACAGCAGCACTTGTGGCAAAGCTGCTTCTTTGGTGGAGTGGGCGTGCCCTTCAAGGTGCCCTTCAAGGTTGGGACCTCACAGTTGGATGCAGGGCTCTGGGGTCAGGCATCTGCTGGCGGCTGTCTCTGCTTCTCTCTCCAATCCTGGGCCCTAGAGCAAGGTGCTCACATCGGTGGATGCCATCCCCTCTACCACAGAGTGGCCTTGACCGAAGGAAGGCCCTCCCTCGTGAGGCTGCTGAGAGAAAACAAGGCTTGCCAGCACAGAAGCCTTGCACAAAGGCCACCTCACTGTATTGGACCAGTGCCTTGCCAACAGCAACACTGAAGCGCCCACCCTGATCCTGAGCTCAGCAAGTCCTTCACCCACCTGCTCTCCCTGCCTTTTCAGCGCCTCTGAATCTCCTCAGAGTTTGTTCTGGAATGGAGACTCTGGAAGGGTACCAGTGTCTCCTGTGTGTCCTCTCTGGCTACGGCAACTTACAGCGGCAGATGGGCTGGGCCTGCAGGCTTGTGGAATACAAAGGGAAGACAGCTTTGCCTCAACTCCAGCCCCGGCCATGCCCTGTCCACAGCCCGTTGCTCCTGCAGTCTCCCTCCCCATGCGGCCTCTTTGGAATGAACACCAACCAGTTCTCATGGGAGCCACCCTGAAGCCAGCAAAGTAAGAAGCCAAGGGCCATGGACTGGCACAGCTCTGGACCAATTCAGTCAGAAGCTCTACAACCTTGCTAACCGGAGGAAACTTGGCCCTTGGAGAGTCCTGCTGTGGAGCTGTTACTCCCAAATCAGAACATGCTCTCCCAGAAGAGAGACCAGCTCAGAAAACTCAGGGAGCCAGAGAAGTTGGAAGGCTTGGGAAGCTTGGAGAGTTGCAAGGCACAGGAAGCCCCTCCCCTGCGCTACAAAAGCAGCCAATGGCCGCTAGGGAGAGGGAGACCCTAGTGGAGGTGAGAGCAGGTTCTCCCGGGACACGGTTTGTGTGCAATGCCACCGTGCTGGGGTGGGCTTCTCACTGACATGCTGGCCTCTGGCAGACCCACGCTCCTGTAACCTTTAGCCTCGCTCCTGTAAATAACCGAGGTAAACCATTGCTTCGCAAAGCTGGACAAGGATGAAAGGGTTTCCTAGGTCTGTTGTCGGTGCCCCATCCGGGTGAGTAGACTTCTGTTTGCACGTCTCCCCAGGAAGAGTCACACAGTAGATTTGGGGAGTGATTCTGTGTGTTTCCTGGTAAGGGAGCCGCACGCTGACGCCTGGAGGCGGAGGAAAGAACAATGAGCTGAACAGAGACACATGGTGCTTGTCAAGATAAAGCTGGTCAGAGGAGAGAGAAGAATGGTCAAGTCTCTGGCAGAGGAGAGAGATGGGGCTGGGAAGGCAGAGCCGCTAATCAGTCTGGACAGGAAATTAATGGTGGGTGTGAAATGGCCGAGATACCAGACTCATCTGTCAAGCCCTGTGTCCCTGTCATTAACGTCAGAGCAGGATAGGGTGGGAGCTGTGGAAATCTGAGACGTGACCAGCTTCCTGCTCTGGCCTCTGCAAGCTGCTTTTCTTATTTTAATCTTGTTTTGCCCAGCCCTGGGGAGGCCTGGCAGACTGCTCTGGATAGAATTGGTGGTTCTGTGAGGTCTGAAAAGGGAGAACTCCATCTTTATAGATTTAACTGCAATTCCTGCAGCAGCCTGAGCCCTTTAGCCCAATTCTTCATTTTTCCAACTGACCTTTTCTGAAGGCCATCGGCTACACATCACTTTTATATGCAAAGACTTTTTCGCCTTAAGAATATGGAAAAGTCCTGTTTGTAACTTCGGGGCTGGTGGTAACTGCCGCCGTATAGGAATCTGCTTTTGGAATTATCCTAACATAGAATCAAGATGTTGAATTTACAGAAACCACTGTGTGTGGCAATCATGAAGTCAGCGGAAAAAAGGCAAGCATCTAGGTATCCGAGAAGGCTCCTTTGATTTCTTTCTTGACGTAACACTAACATCTTGGTACTTCAGGTCGAAGGCTGAACGTGCAATGTCAGCCTCGGGTTCATGCGCTTGTTCACTTGGTCTCGGTTGGTGGGGCTGTTTTAGGAAGTGGGCTGACTACGAGAAAATGGGTTGTTGGGCAGGTATACCCTGTGCCCGCTCTCTCTCTCTCCCCTCCCCTCCCTCTCCCTTCCTCCCCCCTTTCTCTTTATCTCTCTCTCCCTCTCCCTCCTGCCTTCCCTCCTGCAAGTTGCCTAGACTACCCTGGAACCCTGGACCTAACTAATTCTTCCACATCAGCCATCTGAGTCCTGGGACTACATGCATGTTTCCACCTTGCCTGGTGTTTAAAAACCATCATCTTTCCACAGAGTGAAATTCTTGCTCTGTGGTGGTTCGTCTCCATTAAAACCATCATCTTTCCACAGAGTGAAATTCTTGCTCTGTGGTGGTTCGTCTCCATTGTCAGCTTGACCGCTAGGAAACACACTGCTCATTGTGCCCCTGAGAGCACTGGTATTTCCTAAGAGGGAAGACTCGTCTGAAGGTAGGGAGCACCACTCCTGGGCTAGAGTGCTGGACGAATGAAAAGGAGAAGGCAAGCCAGGTGCCAGCATCTGTCTCCCTCCTGCGGACACACTGTGACACTGCCTCACGCCGCCGTTGCCCACCTTCCCTGCCCTGGTGGTACCCTCAAACCACACGTTCAGCAACCTCCCTGCCCTGTCCTTCCTGAAGCTGTTTGCCGTGTATTTTCATGGCGTGAAAAAGCCTGGCTGTGATGATCCACAGGTCTCTTCTCCATCTGCTCCCCACATTGACTATCTCAGCTTTTAGCATCTCCTCAGACCCAAATCAAGGGTATGACGGCTAGGAAGAGGCTCTGTAGCAAAGAAGCTCAAAACCACACCCGAAGTGTGTGAATCTGCATTCCCAGTGAAGAGTCACTTCACCCGTAGTGCTTGGTACAGGATGTCAGCTTTCTCTACAGCAGGGACGGTAGCTACGCAAAGGCGGTCTTCAGGGACCAGCTCCAGCTGACCCTCTCGGAGGAGCACTGGGAATAGGCCTCAGAGCAGGAGGGGAACCCAGTCCGCTGATCTCCCAGGGCTTTTGAAATGGTGTTCCAGATAAGAGGAGAGAGATCCAGGCAGACTTTTGTTCAGTGATTGTTGAGTTGACGCATGCATTTGTAGGATGGCGTTAAAATGTTAATGATATTCAAGATAGATGGCCTGTTGTGAATATATAAGTAATCTCATTCCTATTTTATAAACACTGAAATTTGGATTATTTTTCCTCAACTTTTTTTTCTCTCTCCGTGTGTATATTCTTCATGGATAAGAAATGAAATTGTTTAAAACCACCCAGGATGGAGCCTCATCTGCCAAGCAGCTAGCAAGCATTAATTGTGAGAGGTCTTAAGAACCAGAACTAGGAAATGAATGTTGCTGTAAGGGAAAAAATGAGACAATGACTCTTTGACTGGGTGGAAGGAAACAGAGGGGTCAGGGCTTGGGTAGGTGAGGGTTAGGGTGGGTCAGGGCTAGGGTAGGTGAGGGTTAGGGTAGGTGAGGGTTAGGGTGGGTCAGGGCTAGGGTAGGTGAGGGTTAGGGTGGGTCAGGGCTAGGGTAGGTGAGGGTTAGGGTGGGTCAGGGCTAGGGTAGGTGAGGGTTAGGGTGGGTCAGGGCTAGGGTAGGTGAGGGTTAGGGTGGGTCAGGGCTAGGGTAGGTGAGGGTTAGGGTGGGTCAGGGCTAGGGTAGGTGAGGGTTAGGGTGGGTCAGGGCTAGGGTAGGTGAGGGTTAGGGTGGGTCAGGGCTAGGGTAGGTGAGGGTTAGGGTGGGTCAGGGCTAGGGTAGGTGAAGGTTAGGGCGGGTCAGGGCTAGGGCAGGTGAAGGTTAGGGTGGGTCAGGGCTAGGGTAGGTGAGGGTTAGGGTGGGTCAGTCGGGTTGTAGCTGGGTCATTCGTGAGCCCTGCTGGCAAACATTTGGTGAAGCCTTGCTTTCTGTGCCCCAGCTCCAGGAGTGTGGTCTAGCACCTAAGTGACCCGCTGACCCTACTGGGAATAACTTCAGGGAAGCATCAAGAGAGAAGCTCTGCTAACAACTGGCCAGATCTTTACAAAGATGTTGGAAGAAGAAAGCCCTCAAATGAAAGCCCTTGGAGGCGGGCTACACAACAAAGTCAAACACAGAGGCAAGCTGCAAACAGGAAGCAGCAGTCTGTGTCCGAGGTCCGTGTGCTTCTTTCTCTTCCCTTTCACACTCCTCTCACACTTAATATTCTCTCCTGAAAGCGCTGCTTCCCTGACATCATGGTATTTGAACAATGATAGCATTTGGATTTTCCAGCAGAGTTAACAGTACTGTGCAAAGCAAAAACTGCCAATTGATGGGCTTATTCTGCTTCTTAAATGCATTTCTTGAAACACGGCCCACTGGATTTGCATAATGTATACTTTGCAAATAAATAACTTATGAATATTTATTTTATTTGTTAAAAAAAGAAGAAGAAGAAAGTTAGGAACTCCAGATAATGAGCAGTAAGCCAAGCAATGGCTGTTTAGTCTTCCAAGTTAGAGATTTGGCTTGTCCTCTGATCCAGTCACCAAGTCTTCAGTCTGGCGTCAAGCACAGAGACACCGAGAGGGCCTTGGTGGCCCTCCCTGCTAGGGAAGGTCTTCAGTGAGGCTGCTCAGCAGGGGTGACTGAGGCAGTCAGTAAGAACCTGCCATCTGCTTCAGAGAAGTACAGTGTCAGAGAAACAAGAAGTTCAGAACAGGGGCCATTGGTGTGTGCACAAAGACATGACCCCTTTGCCCCCAAATCTGAGTGGTCAAGAGTGTGGGCATCTCCATGTGGCAACTGTGTTTTTATCTTCTATACTCTGAGGCTTCGCCGGCTAGGGGCCCTGATGACTCTGCAGGGGCAGCCAGTCCTAAAGAGAACAGACCACTCGGGCCCGGTGTTCATTTGCAAGCCCATCTTTAATTCTTTCTTACTGACTAAGCCCTTCCTTAGACATTAACCCTTCTCAGATATCCTGTCACAGTAATAGAAGCTGGCTAGGGCACACATGGGTCTCGGAACTCTCCAGCTCTAGCTGCAGCCTGCGGCCTGGACAGCCGCTGTGAATGGACAGAAGGCTATGGTGTTCTGCTGAGCCTCGTCCATACTGCATAGGCCACAGGCGGCAGCAGACAACTTGCATGGGAATCACGGAGGAAGCACGGAAAGCCCTGAAAGAGCTCAACGCCGAGAGTTCCAGGGCTTCAACAACTGGGAAGTGTGAGCATGAAACACTCCAAAGAGTTTCTGCTCAAGCCTCGCCCAGCCGGCGGGTCCAGTCCCTGCTGTGTGATCAGCAGAGTCATCCCCTGTGGAGTCATACCTGGAAAGCACTGTTGGGAAGCGAGACCAGCACGAGCGAGAGGAGGCGGGTCTCGGAGTGTAAGTCCTTCCAGGCCCTGCTCCTTGCCCGCAGGAGTGCAGCCTTCAGGATGGACTGTTGGAGCTTGAAGGCCTCTGCTACATACCAGACATGTGGCTTTGAGCAAGGCCCCAGTCCCTCTGTCCCTCTGGTCCCCACCCACGCAATGGGTACTCCTTGGGGTGGGTGGAGGGCAATGTGGGTTGGTATTCCTGCAGCCCTGGGAGCAGAGCCAGGCGGGAGGTGCTGTGAGTGATGCCAGTGTTTTCTGGGTGCTGATCATTGGTTTATTTACTCTCTCGACAAGCATGGTTGGGGCTCTGACCATCTGCCGGGCGTGCTGCTCCACACGCAGCGAACCAGCAAAACACTGGTGTGACTAAGGGTGTGTAAACAAGGATTTCCAGGCCATATTGTTTGTGACAGGATACACTTGGGAACAACCCGATGTCTCCAAGGAAGAGACTAGTTAAATAAATTACGCTACGACTGTAAAGGGGAATAAAGTGCTGACTCCAAGGGCGGAAACAGAAGCTTCTAAATGCGCCGAAATGTGAAGAGGTGTTTATAACGCTCCCCCGACGCAGGGCCTTCGCTTTTTCTGCTCTTTCTGCCTGGAAAACCTGACATGGCAACTGCTCAACAGATGAGTGCTAAATGATGAGATTAACTGGAAGAAATCAATTGTAAAGCAGTACAAATTATAGTTTTATTTTCTAGATACACATACAGTAGATGGAGTTGAGAATGATACCAAATATTACAAGGGTTATGGCTGCTTAATCATATTTTGGGTGGTATTGGCGTCTTTCTTTTTGCTTACCTATGTTCTCTGGCTTTGCTCTAACCATGAACTTTGTTTTTTTCCTGAAGAGCAGTTTACTTTCAAATGAATGTTCTAGGCATAAAAGATAAAACGCAGTTCACTCCCTACATAGAAATAATAACCCAGTTGTGTGTGGGGAGGTAGGTGAAAGCATTTGCCACGCAAGCCGGAAGCCCCATGTTCAGGCTCTGGAACCCTTGTAGAAGGGCCACACGCGTGTTGACTGTGATCTCAGCCCTCCTGAGGTGAGGATGGGAGAAGCTTGTGGTCAATTACCCCGAACGACACAGCTCAGCAACCGAAAGAACAAGTGAAAGGCTGTCCCAAAGCCGGGGTACCCTCCCCCCCACAAATAATAACAGATAAAGTAAGTGATAGTGTCGAGAAGCTGGAACAGCAGTGTGTATTAATGCTTGTCAAGCACTGTGCCACCAGCCAAGGTGTATTTATTGCATGAGAGGTTTTAGTAAGAGCCACCACGACAGCCAGGCACAGCGGCACACGCCTGTAATCCCAGCCCTCGGGGAGGCGGAGGCAGGTGGATCTCTGTGAGTTTGAAGTAGGTCTGGTCTACAAAGAGAGTATGATCAAGGCTACACAGAAAAACCATGTTAAGAAAGAAAGAAAGAAAGAAAGAAAGAAAGAAAAAAGAAAAGATGGAAGGAAGGAAGGAAGGAAGGAAGGAAGGAAGGAAGGAAGGAAGGAAGGAAGGAAGGAAAGAAGGAAGGAAGGAAGGGTTGCCCTTATAATGATTTGATTTGGGTCTATAGTTGTGTGTGTGTGTGTGTGTGTGTGTGTGTGCGCTCAATATCTGTCCTTCTATGTCTGGTTTGTACCACTTAGCGTCATGACATCTTTGTACGTCATCTTTCTGCCAGAGCTTCTTCGGGTGGAATGCCACTGTGCATCCTATGATATTGCACTCACACTGTGCTGTTGTCTGTTGGACCCATGTTGGCTTCCCAGGTGCTCCGGGGAGCCACGCTTCTGTGAATGCAGGAGCACAGACTGCTTCCTGCCTCAGGGGATGGAGACCCGGATGTGGGCCTTCAGGAGCCTGCAGAGCTTCTCCTCCACCTTTTGAGGATCTGACCTAGTTTTCCACAGTGGCCAAGCCAGAGTCCTTCAGACACAGGAGGGACCAGCCCGCTGCCATGTACCTTGACGCTTTTCTTCCTCCCTCCCTCCCGGTCCTCCCATATAGCACCCATGCCTCTCTTTCCCTTGCTAGAGTCTCAGAGGACAAAGCAATGAACAGTTTCAGGAACCAAAGCCTAGGCACAAGCAAGCCTGGAGAAGAGCAGAATGTCACGCTGCAGGGTCAGGCTTCAGCAAACTGCTCTTCCGAAAGCAGTGCCGCCTCACACTCCCCACCACAGAGTGTGTCCACGAGGGACAGAGGGGTGGGAGCACAGCTCCCAGCACCCTGTGCTCCCTGCCCTCAGCGGCAAGTGTGCCTCTCAGTGTTTGTCCGGGTTAGCCTCCCTAGGGCACATGAACAGATGCTGTTGCCAAGGCTTCACAGAAGATGCTGGCAAAGCAGAAAATCACACAACAGTGCGGGAGCTTGACTCTCGTCGACTCTTTTGTCATCTTTGTCTCCCTCTCCTTGCCAAGACATGATGGCATCCTCCTCTCAGGGCTGAAGCATCCCAGTCCGAGAGTGGCCATTGCGGAAGCTGAAGAATTGGTAAGTAGTCAGGGAACATGTGTTCCAAATGACCTCAAAAGATGGACGGGAAGATTTCCCACAGTGTACCCTGGAGGGTCCCTGCTCTGTTTATGATTTCCTCAGAGATGTTTATTCTCCACGTGACATCTGGACTGTACGGCTGCCCGGCCCAGCCTCTACACTCCTCAGAGCTGAAGTGGACATCACCAGCAGACGCAGGGCAGCGAGGAAGCGGGGTTGCAGGGGCTTTGGCTCCCCCGCAGCCACCCATGCGATAAATTGCACACCTGCTCCCCTCACCCACCCCCTCATTTCCTCTCTGGGAGGGGACCATAGCTGAGGGGCTGGGGGAGCAAGGCGCTGCACAGCTGCACTCCTGGGTACCTGCTTCCCACCATCGTCTCCGCTGGAGCGAATGCCAGGCAGCGAGGAAGCCTGGATGGGTGAGGTGGCTGCAACTTGCCAGTCTCCCTACTCCTGCCTTTTCCATCCGCCTCGTCCACAGCTTGTCTAGGGGAGACTGCTTCATGAATAGACAGAAATCAGATGCCAGACAAGGGCAGCTGGTAGAAGAAATGTTTTCCCACCATGAATACACTGTTCAGTGTCTTTGAGGAGGGACTAGCAGTCAATACAATGATGGGGAGGGGCTTAAGTGTGAGTACCCCCGGGGGTCCCCTTCTCACTGCATCGTGTGTGCCTAGGTGTGTGTAAACAGAGGTCAACTCTGGCTGTGGTTCCTCAGGCACTTCCTGTCTTGTGGTCGGAACAGGCTCTGCTGTCCACTTGGGACTCACCAAGCAAACCAGGCTGGCTGGCTGCACAGCCATCCCTGGGGATCACCTGCCTCTGCCTCCCCAGAGTTGCCAATGCATGTTGCCAGGCCTGGTTTGCCTCTTTGTTCTCTAAGCATGAGTTCTGGAGATCAAGTTCAGGTTCCGTAGGTGCACACTGGGTGCATTTGCTGACAGGATCATCTCCCAGGGTCCTGAAGGTAGACGGTGCATGGGCAGGGCTTAGATCTTCAGTCTGGAACCCCTTTCCACTGCAGTATGTTCTAGGAGCATGCTGTGGTCCGCTCACTAGCTAGCGGGACAGCTCCTGACTGCTCATGTCCCTGTCCTCTTATTAAACTCCACCACATGGTTCATATTATCAGGGTTCCAGCACTCCCAGTTGGTCTTGCTGCCGGCAGCCAGGCTCTGCCTGACAATCCCATTTCATTTCCTCTGCCTCCTCCTGAACTCAACAAAACGAACAGGGATGCCACAGCTCGTTATGTTTTATAATGCCACAGTGTGTTGCCCGAGATGTAAAACAAATGCATTTGCCAGTGATAACACGTTCATTTAATTTAGATGCTAAATACACAATGAATAATGCCATCAACGAGGTGGGATGAGGAAGTGAGCCCACAATTCCGCACACTGTTCAAGGAGGAAGTCGCAGGAACAGATTAAGAATTCTAGTAGGATTACCATGCTTGAGCGAAGCAGAGAGCCACAATTTCCTTCAAGAATGTCATTTGCTCCTATTAAAGTCAACAACTTCAATTCGAGCCCATAGGTACATTCTGAAAAGCACTGCTCTGTCTCCAGTTCCAGTATGGCTGACCTCCTAAGCTTTCTTGTGAATTCCTAGATGCTTTGAAACAGAGGTCGCCATTAGTGGGCCTCTGCCCAACAGCTGTTGCAGACAAGGAGGCAGAAGAAACTGTCATGAAGTACTCAGGCGCAGAGGACAGTGGGAGACAGTGCAGTGACCTAGGCTGAACATCATGACCAACACCAACCTGAGGAGAAACATTTATCTGGCTTTCTCTTCCAGGTTGCAAGCCAGCGCTGAGGGAAGTCAGGGCAGGAACTGGCTTGCTTGGCCCACTATCTTACACAAAGCAGACCCACTGGACCAGGAGTGGCCCTGCCCACCCCACCATGCAGCAGGCAACCTCCCGCATCAATTAGCAATCAAGAAAATGGTCCAGAGACATTCTCATAGGCCATTCTGATCAAGGCATTCGCCCAGCTGAAACTTCCTTGGTTAACTACGGCATGTGTTAAGCTGGACACTGAGAGCCATGGAAATATCACACCTTTTAGGAAAACTATGTCTAGAAAATAGACTAACTTTATTGGTGTGTTTATCGTAAGAGATCAAGGTAATTAAGGAAGTTGACCTGTTGTTCTGATGAAAAAATGTTACGCACAGAAAGGCTTATTTTGGCTCCCAGTTCCAGGGAGATGGAGTCCGTTATCGCTGTTAGTCATCACAGCAGGAGCTGAGGTGGCTGGCCACAGGGTACCAACAGTCAGGAAGCAGAGAGAGACAGGAAATGGGTCCAGGCTATAAAACCTCAAGGTCCACCCTCAGCGACCCACTTCCTGTCCCGAAGGTCACACAGTCCCCCAAAACAGTGCCACCGGCTGGGGAACCGAGTGTTCAAAAACATGGGACTGTGGGGACAGTTCGAATTTAAACTACAACAGGCGGTTTTTAGTCAACCTTCCTGTAAAAGGGTGTCTGTGTGAAGCACACGCCCCTCTCTGCCTGGATTCTCCCAGCCAACCAGACCACGCAGTACCCAATTTGGCAACATCTCTGGGGACTCCCACAGAAGGAAGGAGCAAGCCTGAGGCTGGCCGTGTGTGGGAACGCATGGTAAGTCCTACAGCCGGGCCTTCTGCTCTCCTGCATCACCTGCCACCCAGCTGCTTCCTGTGGTGGCCTAGGCGGCTGACGAGGTTGCCATGGCTTTGGGAGGTTGGTTCTGTGGATGCTGGGCATCCAGGTGGCCATGTGGTAGACCTAAGGACCTCAGGGATCTGTTTCCTAGAACATCTGTTCCTGTTTCCAAAATAAGGTTTGGATAGCTCAGGTCTAGCTCTGCTAGAAGGTACCTCGGCCTCTGAAGCCAAGCTCTGAGGGGTCACCCCAATACACAACTATGGGGGTCCCCCTAATATACCTTTGGGAGGCCACCGCAATATACAACTTTGGAGTTATCCCAAGACATAGCTCTGAGGGGTCACTCCAATACAATACACAACTCTGGGAGTCAACCCAAACTAAAACTGTGGGGTCACCTGAGACATATCTCTGAGGCAGCACCCCAAGACACGTCTTTGAGGGACTGTCTCTGAGTCCCAGCTCACGGAGGCAAGCCTGGTATAATTTCTTTTGTGTTCCCTGAGTGTCCGTAGCTGGTGATCTAAAACCTGACTGGGGCGTAAGCCTGACCGCCACTCTAGCAGAGCCGAGCGGTGAAGTCACGTACTGTAAGACTCCGAGCCTACTGATCTGAATGTTTTAGTATTCTCAGTGACCTTGGAGTGTCAGGATGACAGGCTAGAAGTGGGTGATTAACCCGTTTGGGAGAAGGGAGACAGGTGGCTGCCTTCTTGATTCCCACAGTAAAAGTCGGAGAGCATTCACTTAGTCAAGGACCACCCAAAGTGTCCAGGGAGGTAGTGTGGGTTGCAGGTGGCCTGTCCTAACAGAGGCAGGAAGCAACAAACACTCAGACCTTCACCCTACAAGTAGATTTCCCCAACTGTCATTTACCTTTCTATGGGATCTTCTTTTTTTATTTTTTAAATATTTTTATTAATTTCAATTTATTCATTTTGTATCCCAGCTGTAGCCCCCTCCCTCACTCTTTCCCAATCCCTCCCTCTTCTCTTCCCATGTCCCTTCCCCAGTCCACTGATAGAGGAGGTCCTCTACCCCTTCCCTCTGACCCTAGCCTATCAGGACTCATCAGGACTAGCTGCATAGTCTTCCTCTGTGGCCTGGTAAGTCTGCTTCCCCCCTCAGGGGGAGGTGATCAAAGAGCAGCCCCTGAGTTCATGCCAGCGACAGCCCCTGTTCCCCTTACTAGGGAACCCATTTGGAGACTGAGCTGCCATGGGCTACATCTGAGCAGGGGCTCTAGGTTATCTCCATGCATGGTCCTTGGTTGCGGTGTCAGTCTCAGAAAAGACTCTTATGCTCAGAGTTTTTGGTCCTGTTGCTCTCCTTGTGGAGCTCCTGTTCCCTCCAGGTCTTTCTATCTCCTCCTTCTTTCATAAGATTCCCTGCACTCTGCCCAAAGTTTGGCTATATGGATACAGAAATCACAATGGAATACTACTCAGCAATTAAAAACTAGGAAATCATGAAATTTGCAGGCAAATGGGGGGGGGGACTAGAAAAGATCATCCTAATTGAGTTATCCCAGAAGCTGAAAGACACACATGGTATATACTCACTTATAAGTGGATATTAAACATATAATACAGGATAAACATACTAAAATCTGTACACCAAAGAAACTAAGCAAGAAGGAGGACCCTGGGTGAGATGCTCAGTTTTCATTCAGAAAGGCAAATGGGATGGACATTGGAAGGAGAAAACAGGAAAAAGGACAGGAACCTACCACAGAGGGCCTCTGAAACACTCTGCCCTGCAGTATATTAAAGTGGATACTGAGGCTCATAGGATCTTCTCTTAAAACAAACAAAATGTTTTGTGAGCTGCTCAAGCCAGTTACCTCAGTGAGGCCATATGCTTCCTCACCTCCAAGGTGGGCACAGCAGGATTTCCTGGAGCCAATGCCATACTGCGCCACTGTGTTGATGCCAACCAGGCTTTCGGTAGGTCAGGCATGGGCTGTGCTGGTCAGGCCTGGGCCATGTTGGTCAGGCCTGGGCCATGTTGGGCAGTCCTGTGTGTGTTGGGCAGTCCTGGGCTGTGTTGGGCACTCACCTGATGGGTGTGTTTCTCTGGTATTCCTGGAAATCCTCAACCCTAACACGTACTCTCCTTTTGCTTAAGCTGACTCTCTGCAGTTGAAACATAAAGCAGGCTGCAGATAGAGAGGCTGAGGTGGATGGGATTTTGGGGTTGACTAGCTAGGGACCAGCCAATACCTGAAGGTGAGGCAGTATGTGGGCCACAGAGGTGAGAGTCGAGTTTGGCTCATGGAGAGCACAGAACAGGGCAGCTTCTGGTACAGGCCGACAGGAAGGCACCATGAGTGCAGAGCTCATGGGATGAGGAGATGGCTCAGTCACCAAAGCGCTTGCCTTTCGAATACACACACACACACACACACACACACACACACACACACACACACACACACATGTCAGAACTTCTGTGGCCTGTTTGCTTCTCACTGCTAAAGAGCCTGATGCAGAGAACAGAGACAGCTCTCAGCTAAAGGCGGGATTGGCAGGCGCACCTCAAGATGGCCCTGCAGGCCATCACCCTAGTCCTCCACCCCAGCACCTGATGTGCACACTTCCATCCCTCACATCCACACCCAGTCCTGCTCATGCCTGCACGCCTACCCTAGTCCACCCTAGCTAGCTCTCCCCTTGAGTGAAAACTAGATTGGTTAACTGACTTCTGATGCGTGGAACCTGACGAGAGTATAGGTCGTGAATCACCGTGACTCCTGTTCTGTTTGATTCTCATCCTTGCTTGAGTGATTGTCCTGGAGCCATGTGACCTGTTAGCTTGTGGAGGGCCATGTGGTTGGATTCCAGGTCTTGCCAACCATCACATCATGTCTGTCTGAGGAGGTGAGGTTCAGTGAGAAAATGATGGGTTGGAAATAGCCCTACCTCCTGTCTGAATGAAACCAGAGTTAGGTGGATAGCATAACTCATGACAGAGTCAAAGGCACATGGTTAATCTACCCTTAGCTTCCTAGAAAAACTACGAGATGCTTAAACAAAACATTTTAATTTAAGCTACTAGTTTAGGATAATTTGTTATGCCCTGACTAATATAGGATCATAGACTCTAAGACATTTCTTTGATAGTCCTAGACTTCTTTATGTGTTTGTAGCATCAAGGAGGAGGTGGCTGAATGTCAGTCGGGGTGACTCTGCAGGGGAGCCCTCAGGAACCTAAGGGGACAAACACGTCCTCCTGCCCACTCCGCTGCTTTCTTGAGGGGTGAGCCCCTGAGCGAAACAGCTACCCAGGAGAGAAAGGCAAAGGTAAAAGGAGGAAAAGAGATTTATTCAATGGCCATTGTGAAAAAGAACAAACAGTACTCAGCGCACACCATCTTCAGAATGTCCTCGTGATGGTGACTGTCTCTGCGGCTCGCTTTCATCGGCTCTGTCCACCTCCATGAAGGCCATGTGTAACACTGCCGCCCTGGCCTTTGCTTGAACCCTGGGGTGAGATGAGGGCTCCGTACCTCCCCTCCCACCCCAGCGCGTTAAACACGCTCATTTTTAACCTTGTGAAGAAGGGTCCCTGTCCATGGAGCACGCTTAGTGAAGTCTGCAAGCCAGCCGTGAAGCCACAGGACATGCACGGGACGCTTCTGGTATCTCTACAGATTAGAAACCACAGACAGTGCTCCACGTGTCTTCACTCATGCAGGTGCCCACTGCATCTGCAGCCAAACCTTACAATGAAGTGCCCGAGGCTTGCACAGAAGACGTGGACACTTTGCGGGGTGTCCTCACTGACAGTGTGGCTTGTAGGCCCCGCCCACCGCAGGTGCCCCAGTACGAGGGTAGAGACTGTGGCTGAGTGCCAGGCGAATCGGGAGTGGTGACACTACCGCAGAGTGGGAGGGATTGAGTTTTCCACACAGACTTTAATCCTGGATCCACCACCTTTCACAGCCTCACTTAGCTTTCTTCATGAAAGAAAGTCAACATGCCTGTCTTTTGAGTGTGACTGACTGGATTAAAGAGGAAATTACTGTGGTCGTTCTTTGTAACTACTGAGCTCCTGTATTCAGGCATTCCTCACAGGCCTACTCAGTGTCTCTGCATTAACTTCTGGGAACACAGCCATCACGATGGAAGGCGGACACGCAACAGTTAATTGCACAGTGTATATAGTTTGGTTGACTCTGAAGCCTCTTTTTTCAGTGTGTGTGGGGGGAGGGGTGCCACAGCATGTACAAGGAGGTCAGAGGCCAGCCTTGACTGCTGTTCCTCAGTCCCCACCCTGCCTGAGGTAAATCTCTTTTGTTTTACTGCTATGTGCACCAAGCTAGCTGGCCTTTGGCTTTTCAAAGATTCCCTTATCCCCACCTCCCATTTATCCTAAAGGACCATGGGGTTACCCTGGGGCATCACCATGTCTAGCTTTATGGGGATGCTGTGATGCTGAGGATGCTGAGGATGCTGTGATGCTGTGATGCTGAGGATGCTAGGGATGCTGGGGATGCTGTGATGCTGAGGATGCTGTGATGCTGAGGATGCTGAGGGTGGTGCTGAGGGTGCTGTGATGCTGGGGATGGTGGTGATGCTGTGATGCTGAGGATGCTAGGGATGCTGGGGATGCTGTGATGCTGAGGATGCTGAGGGTGCTGAGGGTGCTGAGGGTGCTGAGGATGCTGGGGATGGTGGTGATGCTGTGATGCTGGAGATCCGAACTCAGGTCTTCATCCTTACACTTTATCCACCAAACCATCTCCCTAGCCCAATTCTGAAATCTTAATGGAGAAGTGGGAAAGCTTCTGGGACTGGTACAGGCTGAGCTGAGGGGAGTACAAGTGTGAGAAGAGACCATCCCAAGCAAAGGAAGCTGAACCAGGTACCTGGGGCTCAGAACCTCATCCACACAGGCACTGACACCAACTACAATGAGAACCTCTGTGTGAGGCTTTTAATATATCTACTTTTCAAAGCAATTTTAGCTTCAAGCTGAGAATATGGAGAGTTACCATATGCTCCCGGCCCGTCTGCATGCACACAGCCACACTCAGTACTGATAACTCTCCCCAGAGAGGTCGTGTATGGCTGTCAGTGGATCACATAGTCACAACATGATCTCCCCAACTCTGCAGTGTACCTTAGAGTTCATGCTTAGGGTCGCACACTTGGCGGAGCTTGACAAATGTGTGATGACAGGCACCATCACTGTGTGGGCCACAGGCAGCTCCCTCTAAAGCTGACCGTAGTGAGGGAGGAGGGGAGAGCACAGCAGGACGGTGAGTAAAGTCCAGGGGGAGGGCCCTGCTCCAGGTAGAAGTTCCTGAGTTCCCAGGCCCATGATTTCACTCCCGGAGCAGCCTCTGCGTTCACACCCTGGCTTCTTAGACATCTGTCTTGCCTTTGGTGACTGGGCGCACATGATCCTGTCCCTGTACCCACGAGCACGGCCTCCAGGCTGATGCTGTGTCACACGGGGCATATGGCAAGCTCACGCCTCACCTTGTCTTCGCCTCTGTCCCGCAGGCCAAGGGCAGCGGCTTTGGGGCTGGTTTTCCCATCGTGCCCTACCCTGTACAGAAAGCAAGAAGGGCTGGCTGAGCACACCCAGAAGAGGAGGCAAAAGGCAGCAGCATCACAGTACCCACCGGAAGGCTGAGGTAGGAGGATCCCCAGTTAGAGGCCAGTGAGGCCACTCGGGGAGACACTGTTTCAAAACAACACAGACCCACAAATAAACACAACTAAAAGAAAAACAAGAAGGGAGAAGAGGATTTAGTTGAGGAAGGTTGAAGGGAAATGATCCCAAGACAGGAAACAGTTTCACCTCAAATTTTGGGTTTTGTAAGGAAAGAGCTCCAACTTGGACAGATTGATGTTTGGCAACAAATAAAAAGCTTGTGAACAGTCCACAGAGTTATCGCACCACACACCTGCCCACAGTCCCCTTCGTCTCCAGGAAAGGAAATGTGTTTGGGGAATGTGCAAAACTTGGCTGTGGGGACAGTCTTGTGTTTGACAAGTGGTTATGGAACGTCTACAAATGTAAACGGCACAAAGCCTTCCAATCTGCTCCTTATTAGTGTTCCTCAGCTTGAATTGCCGCCAAGGGGCCTCCTCCCTCGTCCCTCCTCCCTCCTGCCTCCTCTCTGATCCCTTTTCCCTTCTTTCCTCTGCCTCCTCCCTCTTTTCCTCTCCCTCTTCCCCCTCCCTCTTTTCCTCTCCTTCTTCCCTCTCCCTCTTTTCCTCTCCCTCCTCCCTCCTTTCCTCTCCCTAGTCCCTCCCACCTTTGCTTCTCTTCGCTCTTCTTCCCCTTCCCTTTCTCTCCTCTCTTCCCTTCCCTCTCCTTTCCTCTCCTCTCTCTCCTTTCTTTTTCTCTTTATGTTCCTTCCCTTTCAGCTGTCCCCTCCTCTTCTTTCTCATTTTATCTCTCCTTTTTCCCCCCAAATTTTTGATCATTTAATTTTTTTCCCAACATAGTATTTTTGTTGATTATTTAGAATTTCACACAATGTAAACCAATCATGCTCACTTCCCAGTCCTCCAGGCCCACTCCTCTCCCTCATGATCCTCCCCCCCAAAGAAAGAACAAGAAAAAATATACAAGTCCACATGTGCTGTCCATATTCTCCCAGTTGCCAGCCCCTTAAAACTGAGTCTTGAAACTTCCCACCCCGCCCCCACCAGGAGCCATCACTCTGAAGAGCTACACCTCAGCATCCTTATCACACTTTTTAGTCTCTTCTATGATTTCCTGTCTAGACTGTTTTGGGGGGCTGGGGAGGTTGTCACCGAAGCCCTCTGTGTCTCTCCTTCCCAAATGTGGGTCCACACACACTGACCCCACGACAGCAGGAGCTTCCTGGAGCTTTACAGTCAGCGGCAGTGTGGACTGTGGACCTCCACGGGGTTTTGCTGGCAACAGAGGCACATCACCGGGGTCTCCAGTGGCAGGATAGACATGTGCGTCCACGCGGCCCTTGGCTGCAGCATGGACCATAGACATTATCGTGGTCCTCCGTGGCAGCACAGACATCAATGTCGCCCTCAGGGGCAGCATGATCCACGGACATCAGCGTGGCCCTCAGGGGCACTGTGGACCACGGACATCGTCACGGGCCTTGGTGGCAGCACAAACCTCTAACCACAGCAGGACCACATATGCCAACACAGCCTCAGGCAGTCGCCCAGGCCAGGAGCATCAGCACGGCCTCCAGTGGCACAGAGCACGGACGTCCATCTGGCTGCACTAGCACAAAAACCTCAGGTATCAGCACAAGGCTGGCCACACGGATGGCGGACACCAGCGTATCCCCCAGCTGTAGCCTGAACCAGCGTGGCCTCTGAGGACAACATATCCCAAGACGCTCACTTCCGGTCCTTCCCAATCCACCCTGGGGGTCTTTCAAGGATGCCTGTTCCAAAGAATGATGCATTCTGGGACCTTCCTGCTGTTGCTCAGAGCCAGGGCAATCATGTGGCCGGGCAGAGCATTCAGGGGCAGAGCCTGCCCAAGCTGCCGGCTGCCGCCCACCCTGCCAGTCGGCCACCACAGCCTTCACGCACAGCAGGCGTTGCCTCTGCGCCTCCGTGTGCCTCTCCCACTGCACGTGAGCTCTGTCCCTCATCTTCCCCACTTCTCCATTGCGTATCACAGCAGCATTGCGAACTGCAGTGTGTCACAGTGCACATAGGCCCAACAGCTTCATGTGCAGATTCTCGTTGGGCTCAAGATGTCTTGTTCCCGAAGCACCGTAAATGCTGGACCATCTCTGACACTCATCTCGGATATCCTGCTGTTGCCCAGACTCAGGGCGAGCTTGCATCTAAGGGGGTGTCCTGGGGAGGGTCCGGGGAGCCGCAGTCAGCAGCCCACCTCCCCGGCTGCGGCCCTGCGCCCATGTCCTTCGTGGTGGCATCCATAGTTTCTCTGTTCTCCATGCAGTGAGGCTCTGCTCTGCCGTCTTTCCTTGCAATTTCACGAGTCCACTTTTTAAAAGCATCTTCCCATCAGGCCTGTGGGTGTTTTTTAGTTGTTCTGGGGACACTGCGGGCTTTGTAGACTCCTTTGCTACCGAGGCATCTCCCTTTGGAACCTCCCTGGGTCTCTCAGGCACGACGGAGCTGCTCTGCACTTCCAAGATGGTGCCAGTGGCCGCCACCAGCTTTGAACGCCTGGTTCTTTTTCGTCCTTGGTAACCAATGTCACAGCACTTAGATGTTTTTTCCATTTAAAAATATTCAACTTCTTCCTTCCTTCCTCCCTCCCTCCCTCCCTTCTTCCTTCCTTCCTTCCTTCCTTCCTTCCCTCCCTCTCTCCCTCCCTTCTTTCTTCCTTCCTTCCTTCCTTCCTTCCTTCCTTCCTTCCTTCCTCCCTCCCTCCCTCCTTCCCTCCCTCCCTTCTTCCTTCCTTCCTTCTTTCCTTCCTTCCTTCCTTCCTTCCTTCCTTCCTTCCTTCCTTCCTTCCCTCCCTCTCTCCCTCCTTCTTCCTCTTTATTTGGCTTGCTGCCACAGCCATGTGTGTACGTGAGTGAACGCACACAGAGAGGGCTAGAAAGAGCACCAGGTGTTCACCTCGCTCACTCTCCATCCATTCCTTGGAAACAGGGTCTCTCCCTCAACACCGTGGCCTGTATTTTCTCAGTTGTTCTGGAAGCTGGCAACCTCACAAGATCCTCCTACCCTTGCCTACTCTGGAGCCTGGGTTCCAGGTGTACAGAATGTTCAGCTTGCTTTCTGGATGCTAGGATCCAAATTCTAGTCCTTATGGTCACATAGCAAATCCTCTTAACTGCTCAGTCATCTCTCAAGTTCTCCATCTCCCAGCATTGTCTTCTCCTCCTCCTCTTCCTCCTTCTTTTCTCAAAAGATCCCAAAGATGTCACATAAGAGCTTCCACAGAGGGATCAAGCCTTGAGGCAGAGCATCTCAAAGGAATCACGCCTGAGGATACAGTCTACATCTTTCCTCCTCTTCCTTCTCCTCCTCCTCCTTACCTTCTTCACTTTCCCCTTGCCACTCCACCAACAAAAGCTCTTAACCTCTTCCTTTCTTCTACTCCTGGGGAGGTTTATGAAGGAGATGGGACATTTTAAAACTGAGGAAAGCCTAAAGGAAACACTTGGAAATGCTTGCTTTAAAGGCGAAATGCACAGGACACTGACCACATAGGACTGACGCTCAGGAGCTTGATGAAAGCTGCATCCTTCCACCCTGCCATCTCTGCCAGAATCTCAGTTCTCTGGGTGCCTATTCTTTGAGCTGGAGAGCTGACAAGCTTAGGGCACGTGCTTCTGCCTCATGTGGCTGCCAGGGTGCCTAGGTACAAAGTAAGAGGGCATGGCCATCGCCATTGGAGGAGAATTGTGGCTCATCATGTTGGTGAGACAGCCGAGCTGGAAAAGAGCTGAAACTCACTCAAGCCATGTCTCCTGTCTCCAGCCCTGGCCCTGACATGCCATGTCAGCATGAGTGGACCGACTCGGAACCATGAGCTGGTTCTGGATTCTGGATTCTGTGTATCCCCCTGGGTTATACACATGGCTACAACATCTTTCTTTCTTTCTTTCTTTCTTTCTTTCTTTCTTTCTTTCTTTCTTTCTTGTTTCCAGTTTTTTTTTTCATTTTTATTTATTTGTATGAGTGTTTTGCTCCCACATATGTCCGTGTGCCGTGTGCATGCCTGGTGGCAACGGAGACCAGAAGAGGGCACTGGGTTTCCTGGAACTGTCATTATTAGTGGTTATAAAGCCACCATGGATGCTGGGAATGGAACCCAGGCCTCTTCAAGTTCTCAGCCTTCACTGCTGAACCATCCCTCTGGGCCTGGGAGTGAGACTCTGCATTCTTTTTATTGAATTTTTCTTTTTCCCTTTCTGTTCTGGCGTTGGGACCTTGCACTTGCTAGGCCAGCCACACCCTGGCTCGTTGTTCCTCTTTCTCTGCAGCCCAAACTGAAGTGTGTTCTCTACCTCAGTTCACTCAGTGAAACAACTCTCTCCCACAGCTCGCCTTCCAGTGCAGAAGCGTCGTCTGTCCCATCATCAGGGAAGTGGTGGCGTGTCTCTGAGTGGCCGTGCAAGCAGACTGCGTGCTCATTAGGCCGGCACACACACGTGTCTGCAGCTTCTCAGTATCTCATTCATTAATTACTGGCTCCAGCGTGTGGGTGTAATTTAGTCCACATCTTAGTATGAAGGGAGAGAAGACAGCAGTCACTACGCTACTGTCTGTGACCGTATGGGGCAGAGACCTCGTCAGTGCAATTGGCAGCCAGGGAGAGGAGCAAGTCATTACCACTCCCAACGAAGGAACAGGAGCACCTGCTCAAGCTCACACCGATGGTGACAGTCACCATGTCCTCAGTTGTCCTGGTGTCCTGATGTCCTCACAGAGCCCTTAGTGCGTGAACATCCAGGCCAAGTCACAGAGGGAAGCACACAGGGTGATAAAGTGCCAGAGCTGCAGCAAGCCTCGCCTGGCCTAGGAAGAAACAGAGCCAGGGTGTGGGTGGTGCCGTCAGAGAACACATGTGGTGCCCTGAACCCAGGCCACTCCACCCTTGGCAGCTTCGGCTCTTACTTGGTGACAGCAGCAAGGAAAGCCTGTGCTTCTTGAACCAAGGGCAGCTAGAGCCATGCTCAGAGCGGACCAAAGGGTGTGTTTATGTCTGTGTATGTGTCTCTCTGTGTGTGTGTATGTGTTTGTGTGTGTGTCTCTGTATATGTGTTTGTGTTTGTGTGTGCATGTATGTGTGTGTGTTTCATATAGGATATTAAAATTAAAAAAAAAAATCAGTTACACCGAATAGTTCACAGCACAGTTTGCTGCCTCGTTTTTCTCTTTGTGAAAGCTGCAGGTGACAGTTCTGACAGGACCCTCCCACAGTGCTCTCTCTGCTCTGAAAGATCTGCCCTTCTGCCAACTTCTCAAGTCATCCAGTGTGTGGACTGGCTGGTCCTGTGGAAGCTTTGCTTCATTTCTGAAACCATCAGAATTCTGCAAAGCCAGAGATTCTCCAGGTACTGAGTGTTCGTCTCTGTACACAAAGCACATCTATTAAACTTTCTAGTGCTTTTTAGACTATTTTCAAGGTCATGTCCCCATCTCTTTACAAAGAATTAACACGAGCTGGGGCTATCTCAGGTCTAGTGTGCACTAGGCTCTAGGTCCTTTCTGCACTGTTGCATAAAACGGGCCTGGTGGTGCATGTAATCTCAGCAGTGGGGAGACTGAGGCAGGGGGAATTCAAGGGAGGGCATCCTCCACTTCCCAGTGAAATTTGATAGCAACCTGGCATGTGTAAGCCTCCATGTGTAAAGGGGAGGAGGGAGAAAAGGGATGAGGGGAGATGCAAGCACGAAAAGCAAGAAAAAAAATCAAAGTTAAGAAAAAAAAGAAGAAAAGAAAAAAGACCAAGATTGCTTGCTTGGCTAAACCTCAGCTAGGTCCCTGGGCACACTGGCCCACTTGGGCTTGTTTTTGCCTTCTAAAGACAGGAGCAAACACTGGCATCAACACCATTTCTCACAGCTCAGGGTGACTCTGGCCCTGAACATGCTTGCTCAAGAGTGCGCAAGGCCATTCGAGGACGTGTGCTTTATTCCATCCGCAGTGAAGAGGGCCCTCCACACGGCGTCCACAGATTCCTTCCCACGGGTCAGCTTCCCCTTTCTGACCCCACGGAACCGCACTGTCCTTCTACGACACCAGCTCTCTTTGCGGTGGTCAGACTCCAGTGCAGGCTGGAGGTCACACCACTGCAGTGTTAGGCTTCAAACCTGGGAAAAGGCCGAGCTTCCTACTTAACACAGCAAAGTAGACCTGGCCACCAGGCTCTCCCAGCATCCCTCAGTCGCCACCGTTACCCAGGGGACAGGGCTGCTCTTCCCTATGTAATTAACCATTTTGGTTACTACCCTCTTTGTACATTTGGGCTTTTTGGCTGCTGTACCTGGTTCTCCTCTCTCCCCTCTCCTTTCCCCTCTCTCCTCTCCTCCCATGGCTTTGGTGAAGTCTGGTCATGTCCACTCTGGACTCTCCCAGATGCCCCCACCTCTGACTATGCTCTCCCACATATCTATGATCATCATTCTCCTCCACCATACCTGGACAAGCCATCTCCTTTCATTTTCATCGTCATCATCATCATCACTCACATAGTACACAGCCCAGCAGGACCGGCATCAGCCCTTCATGCCTTTGACACTGTGGCTTGATGACAGAGCCTCAGAACAGAAGAAAAAACACAGACAGAGAGAGGCCATCGCCCCAATGCCAAAGAGAGTTTCTTGCCTGGCAGATTGAGCTGAGACACCACCTTCCACTCATCTGTGGCAGGAGAGCTTAACTTCCCTTTTAAGAACAGAAGAAAGCACAGTTCCTTTCTCCTTCATGCCTCTGGCCTATGTGCCCACCCCACAAGCCCATGATCCTCAGTGGTCTGAACTGTTTGGATGTGAAATGTTTGAACAACTTGGTCCTGATGGTGACATTTAAGGGATGCTGTGGAACCTTCTAGACTTGAAGACTACCTGGTAGGTACAAGGACACAGGTATTGGGCTTGTGAGTAATAGCAAGCCACTTCCTGCCTGAGGCTTCCCACTTCCTGCCTGAGGCTTCCCACTTCCTGCCTAAGGCTTCCCACTTCTGGTAGTCTCTTGCTGCTGCCCCAAGTGAAAGCTACTCCCTGGAATTCCGGTCACAATGGTGTCTCATTGGATGTTTGGTTACAACAAGAAGAAAGCAAAGCATGCCAGGTCTATTGAGGACACAGAGCATCATACCCCACAGTCCAGGCCTCCTAGGACACAGGTTTCAGGAGGATGAGCCAAACTTCACCCCTTGGCTCTGGCCCCATCATGGGCATTACTATGTCACTGCAGATGGTATTCGCATCTGACAGGCAGGTCTTTCTGCCTGTCCTGGCACTGTGCCCAGGAGATAAAGATGCAAGCAGGACAGATTCAAGCCACTCTTTCTTCTCAAAATAAGCAATCCATTTTTCAGGGAGTGAGAGCTATTTTTAAGTGCATTTGCTCCTTGGCAGCTGTTTCAAAATGGCCTCACCATTCTAAGAAGCTGTGATTCATCCCTGGGCTAGGCGAGGAGGGCTGGGGACACGGAAATTCCATCAGGAGTTATAAATGTCACAGCTCATGCTGGAGGCTCCCCAGCCCCTCTGGGAAGCCAGAAGAGAGAGAGTCTGCAAATTCCACAGCCAGTGGGAAACAAGAGCCAGCATTCAGCTGGTCATGGGTCAAGAGCTCTGGCCTTGTCCAGTGTGGGAATCAGACAGCAGCAACCTGAAGCCACAAGGTCTTGGGACTGACCCCAGCCTGCTGGCCACCAGGTCCTTGCAGCTGGGATCTTACAATGTCTTTGTTTCCATGTATGATTTAATTATTACTTTCTTTTCTTTTGCTGATGGAAATATTCTAGAAAACAGTAAAGTAGCTGTAACTTTTTTGAATTTTGTAATTATTTTCATATTTGGTATAAAAGCATTTTAAACAAACTATGAAAAAAAGAAAGCACCAATCAGCCGTGCGGTCCTCTTCCTTTTCTGAGCCCACCATTGCTTTCTGGCCTCATTTCCCTAAGGCCTACAAATGTCCTCCGCAAGCATTCCACCTCCAAGCTATACTCCATCTGTACCTCATATTACTTAAACTTTTAAAAAACTGTTATCTTGACTTCTGTTCACATGTGTGTTCACAAGAGTGTGGAGACCAGAAGAGGGTGTTGGATCCCCTGGAGCTGGAGTTACCACAGCCTGTGAGCTGCCTGTTATGGGGTGCTGGGAAGTGAACTGGGGCCCTCTGGAGGAGCAGTACACATTCTTAACTGCTGAGCCAGTTCCCCAGGCCCCACTTTTAAATATGGAAACTCATCAGGGTAGATGGACCTTAAGACAGATAAGGTAACCACGACGACCATCTCATTAGGTGTGCTTCCAGGAAGTTCCATACACATGTTGAGAGGCCCAAATTTTGAAATTTAATTCCTGGGGCAACATGACCATGGTCCTGGGTACAAGTTTAGACAAAGAAGCAGACAAGTTAAGCCAGATCTGCCTACCCAGCCTTGAGGGCCTTAAAAGATATCGTTGCTTGGCAACCAGACCAGAAGGCCAGCAGTCCTCCACCCAGATAGTCCTGCCTAATCAGCACGTAACAGGACACTCCAGGCACCGCTCATGATCAGATATTCCCCAGATGGCCAGGGCCGGACCACTCAGCCTTGGTGCCTAAAACAGACCTATTATTTTAAAGGTCAACTTCCCCAAAGACCCTCTAACCCAATCCTGTAACGCCAAGGCTCAGGCTTCCCCACTTGCGTGTTTCCCTTCAAAAACCTTGTCCCCTGAGACTTCGGGGCCTCACTCCTCCTCTTCAACCAGGGAGGTTGTTGTGATCCGGGCTCGAGCTTGTAATAAAAGGATCCTCACGTGTTTTGCAGCAGAGTAGATTCCTGGTGGTTTTGGGGTTCTCACGAACTGAGCATAGCAGCGTGTGCACATCTATCGTCTCACTTAGGCCACTCTGTGTGGTATATGATGGACACCAACTCCTGCGCCTCCTTTTAGCTGGCTCCCCTTTAACATTCTTTTTCTCACCTTGACTCAGTTACCTTGATGACCAAATTGCAGGTTTTCTTTGATGGAAACATGAGAATTGATTTGTTGCCCTTATTAAATGGATACATCTGCAAACAACGAGATATGCTTCACCTTCACCCCAGGGACATTCACATCAGCACTGACCGCTCTTCTTTTGTGCATGTTTAAAATATGTTTAGACACAAGTAGCAAACGGTGGCCTTGAACTCTTCATGTACCTTCGGAGATCCTTGACCTTCTGTTCTCTTGCCTCTACTTTCCTTGTCTGGGATTATAGGCACAGGTGTGTCCCCCTGTACCAACCTCTCTCTAAACTACTTCTGCGCGCACAGCCCAAAGGCTAGCATGCATCTTCAACACAATGTTCAGCTTCCTGCTGTCTGCTTCCCACACTGAGCAAGGCTAGAGTACTTGATCCAGAACCAGCCAAGTGCTGACTCCTTTCCTTGGGCTGTGGAATTTTTGGACACTCACTTTGGACTTCTCAGAGTGACCCCCCGCCTGAGCTGTGGCCCTGGCAGGAGCCAGATACATGTTTTCTGGAAATGAGACTGGAATTCGTAAGAAGTCAGATTCAACAACAAACTCCCTTCACCCTGCTGCTGTCTGGGAGATCTTCTCTGTGTGTACAGTTTACTCGGCCAGCCCCTGCAGCAGCCTGGCAACTCCGTGGAAACCAACTTGTAAAGGAGCTTCAAGGACGGCCTTCCCAGGGCCGTCAGACATTGCATACCGTGGGTTCCATGGCGTTCTCAGAAAAGCAGCATTTCAGAGCCCCCAGGGAGCGTGGAATTTCCCTTGGAGGATTTCCTGGGTTGTTTCTGCTTTGTTTTCTAGATACCATTTTAATCCTTCATTATAAAGTTTCCTAGAAAGCACCAGGGCCTTCCTTTCAGGGAAACGAACAAAGTGCAACCTATTCTTTTTTAAAGGGGAAATTAAAAACTTCCTGACTAAAATTAGAAGTACTTAACCAGGCTCATGGGTGGGAAATAAATCCAGAAATTGTGAGTCTGGTTTGAGGGTCTTGAGAGACCAACTTGAGGCAGGAAGTAAAGAGAGTTCCGGGAAACGGGCTGTCAAATATCAGAGACAAGGAGCCAGTGGCCAGCTGACGATGCAGTGTGCCATAAGGCTGGCCAGAAGCCTCCAAGTGAATGAGACCTGGTGGGGAGAGGGGCAGAGCACAGGACAGGGCAGACTGGGAGGCGTCGGTTACTATCCAGAGCAGAGAACAGAGAGCAGAGCGGCCTCTTCCCTCCCGTCACTCTAGAGATGACCCCTCCTGCCTCTGACTCCTGGGAAGCTAAAGCAGTTAAGAGCAGTCATGCTGAGTGACACAGGGGCATGCAGATATGTGTACACGTGAGTACACATACATCTACATGCATACATATATGTGCACACCATAGAGGGAGCACCGTGGAAAGTGACAAGATGAAGCGACGTGGTACAGGCACAGGCTCTTTTGCCTCACAGGGACAATCTCCAAGCACTGCAGTCTGCAAAGGAAGTGGGTCCCGAGCCACTCCTGATGCTGGTCTAGAGGGCCCGGGGATCGGAGCCTCCCGCAGACTGTGTGGGAAAGTGGTCATTCCTCACTCGGATTCTCTGCAACCAATGTCCTAACTCTTAACTGTGGGAAGGAGAGGCCGAGGGCATGAGGAGGCTCCCTTCTGACCTCCACAGAGTTTGAACGTGCTCCCGTGGGGGCTGGGCCTGGCCTGCACTTTCTTTTCCCAGCTTTGGCTCAGGGCTGGGCTCCCCAGGAGGCTGAGAACAACAGAACCAAACAACAGGCCCCTTGTTCTAGGCTGGTGTGGGGAGCAGAAGCATGGTGTTCTAGGAGGAATGAACACATCCTAGTGGCCAAAGCAGGGCCTTCCATCCCTGGCTAGGGCTGAACACTCCAGCATACCCTTTAGAAGCACGGGCTTCCCAAGAAAGACTGGTCAAAATGAAAACTCAGTGCACAGCAGAAGTAATCAAAAAAGTGGAAAAAAGTACCATAAAGAATGGAAGAAAATATTTGCAGATTTTGTATGGGATAAGAATTTTGTGTCCAGGGGCTAGTGAGACAGCTAACAGGTAAAGGAGCCTTTTGCCAAGCCTGAGGACCTGGATTCAGTCTCTGGCACCTACACGGTGGAGGAAGAGAACCAACTCCTAAAACTTGTTCTCAGACTGCCACACATATGCTGTGAAACACGTGTCTACACCTTTGCACACACACAATAAATAAGTAAATGTAATGAAAATTAAGAGCTTGATATCCAGAATGTATAAAAAACAGAACTTAAGAAAAGAGTGACTTAATTTGAAAAGATGGGTAACAGTCTTGGGAGACATTTCCCCAAAAAATTACATCTGAGAGTGGCCAATAAGATTCTCAGAGCTGTCAGTCACTGGATGTATGCATGTCAAAACTGGGGAATCCCACAAGCCAGAATTACCAAAACCAAACAAAGCGGAACAAGGCTGTTGGCGTGGACACCCGGAGAAACAGGATGCTTCTGTGCTCCCGGATAAGGTGAAACGGAGCAGCGGCCGTGGGACACGATGAAGCTTTACCCTCAACACTTCCACAGTGACTCAGGAAGGTAGCTGCCGGGCAGACACAAGGACCTGTGCTCAGACCCTCCACCCTGTACACAGCCAGGCACAGCAGTGTGCGCACGTGTCCCTGTGCTGGGGGCGGAGGCAGGCGCACCCTGAGCCTTCCTGACCCGCTGATCTACCTGAGGTGATGAGCTCCAGGTCACCGAAGGGAAATTACCTGAAATTACAGTGGAGAGTGACAGAAAGACACCCACTCGGACCTCTGGTTTCTACACGTGTACACGCAAATGCAAGGTGGTGTTTGCACACCCACACAAACCACACACACTCCCCACACACCCATACCCAGGCACAGCATCCTCCCCAGCACAGTTAAACAGGGGTCATTACACATGGAGTGACACAAACACCTGGAGACACATGTCCGTCCTGCCAGCACTGTTCACGACAGGCCCAAAGGAGGACCAGCTATCGAAGGACCAATGAAGAAATTACACACACAGTGGATGGACGTTTGAGAGTGAATAAAGGTACCAGTGCACCCTACCAAGTAGACGAACCACACAAAAAAAATCTATGCTGAATGACAGTTTCTGGGCTCGTAAGTTCCCACGTCGTATGACTCCACGCGTTAAACACACATAACACCCTGGGCGTTATGTGTGTTTAAAAAGAAAACAAACAAGAAAAGAAAACGTTATGTGTGTTTAAAAGAAAGAGAGGACGCATAGATGTTTGTAGCTGCTGGCCAGGGCACTGCTTGTTAGTCAGGGGCTGCCTGTGTGTGACGAAGGGTTCAGAACCACACAGCGCAGCTGGTGGCGCAGGGCGGTGAGTGCTTGGGCTGCCACCGTGCCACCTGCGTCCAGCCAGCCACACACACAACCGACAGAAGAAATCAGCACTGCCGCCGTCAGCTGGTGAGTGTCAGCACGCGCCCAGTGAGCACGGCTGCTTCAGCCCACATTGGGGGGGTAACTCCCCCACTGTCGTTGGCGATCCCGATGGACGGTTTTGATTTTCTGACAACCCTTGCCTAATTCACTCTGGCAGCCAGCACCTCACTGTACTCTCTCTGAGGTCCGAGTCAGTAACCTGAGAATACCAAAACAATTCAAAATGACTACCCAAACCAGGGGAACGCGCCAGCCATTCTGGTGTCTTTTGTGAGTTAGTGTCTTCCTCATCTTCTTGGCTCTCTCTCAACCTCATAGCATAAAAGTGTGTTCTTGCTGCATGCTGATCACCATGGAGAAAGGCCCTTGGTTTGCTGTCACCAGGTTAGCAGCAGCAGAGTGATGGTTGGGGCCCAGCAGGTGAAATGCTTGCTGCTGTGGCAGCTTGGATAGGAATGGCTGCCGTAGATTCATGGCTTTGAATACTTGACCGTAGGCAGCTGCACTGTTAGGCGGTGTGGCCTTGTTGGAGTGGGTGTGGTCTCCTAGAGGAAGTGTGTCAGTGGGGGGGCTTTGACTCCCATGCTCACACTACCCCCGTGTTGTACACAGTCCCCTTCGGCTGCCTGTGGGTCAAGCTGCAGATCTCCTCTAGCACCGTGTCTGCCGCATGGCAGCATGCTTCCCACCGTGACGATGATGGACTGAAGCTCTGAAACTTTAAGTCAGCCTCCTTACCTTTCCCCTTCGTAAGCATTGCTGTGGCCTTGGTGTCTCTTCACAGACCCCAGCTAAGACAGTGCACAGGCATGAAGAGCCGAGAGCTGATCCCGGATGCAGAGGAAGGCTGGGCTCAGCGGCCGTGCCTGCACCTCGCGCCCTGGGAGGAAGAGACAGGAAAACGCTGGAGTTCACTGCCTGGCCGTCAGGGTGCACTGAGGTACACTGTCTGAAAAGATAAGGTGGAAAGGTAAAGATAAGGTGGAAACATCTCTGACCTAGGGAGGGAGTAGTGAGGGGAGGGAAATGGAAAAGGGGGAGGAGGGCTGGGGCAGGGCTCTAGACTTGTGGTTGGGTGCTCGAGGCTTGGGCACTGTTTTCATTGCTTTCACTGTTGCGGTGACAAAATATTCTAATAAGGCAATTAAACCAAAGGTCTCCTTTGGCTAGGGTTCGAGGTTCAGGGCCCTGTGTCAGGGAAGTCAAGGACAAGGAGCGACATGGTCATACCACAAGAAGAGCACGGGTGCTCAGCCGGTTTTCTGTCACCCAGCAGGACCCAAGGCCTAGGAACCAGGCCCTCGGTGTGGGCCTCCTACCCCAGTTAACCTAACAAACACATCCCCCACAGGCACGGCCAAGCCATGACTCCTAGGTGATTCCTGGTGTGCCCTGCTAAATCTGCACAGGCGTGCGCGAGCGTGTGTGTGTGTGTGTGTGTGTGTGTGTGTGTGTGTGTGCGTGTGACAGAGAGACAGAGACAGACAGACACACAGACACACAGAAGGGGAGGGAGAGAGGAAGAGAGAGAGTTAGAGAAAGAGAGTTAGGAGTGCTCTAGCCCGGGAGGTGAGCTGAGGAAGCCACATACACAAAAGAGAAGATAGTCAGACTGGACCAGGAAGAAAAGTGGGGTCTCAGAGAAGACATAGCCCACCCCAAGCTGGGCTTGAGGGACATTTTATCATGGCTGGGGAAGAGGACCATGTCAGCAGGCTAGCTCATGGAAGGCGGGAGAGAGCAGGGCTGCCGAAGACCCTTGAATCTCAGTGCTCATCCTCCTCTCTGCCTCCATGTCCCTACCTTCCCACGGCTTCTCCTGAGCCTGCTTGACCAATGGCTGCTCCTCTCTGCTCATGGTTTACAGATGGACAATAAAACCTTACCACTCCCAGCGTGCAATGGAGAGATTGGCAGAAATGTTATTTTCTATTTTTTTATGACTCTCTAAGATAAAAAGTCTTTCCCAGGGAGGTACTATTATTCTTGGACAGTCTTCTATTTTTAAAATTCAGGCCAGATCATACGTCTTGCTTTGGAGTTAGGTCAAGGAAGCTATGCTCCAGCCCATGCTATTTATAAACCCTGTCTGCACAGAGCGTGCACTAGGGCAGGATTTGTTTCTGGGGTTATCTCGTCACGGGGGACAGAGCTCTGGTGTCCTGCCTCTTGATGTTGGTTGGTTTATTGGGTTTATGGCCAGATTTAAAAGCTGGCTTTCTGGCCTTTCATCTTAGAATGTTTTTGTAACAGAAATCAGGGCAAAAAAAAAAAGGGGGAGGGGAGAGAAAGAAAAGAACAGGCAGCTCATGTCAATATGCTTAGGCTGATAGCAAATAAATTCATGTTTTATGGAGCAGGATTCGATTATAAACAGGAACACATCATCCATCTGTCCGAAGCCCTTCCAAACTGTAATTACCACACTGTGCCTAATGGCGGTGGCTGGTGCTGATACTGGCCAAGAGGGTCACATCCCCTGGGGTGTCAGGGCTCAACCACAGCTTCCTCATTACTAGGACTAGTTTTACAGTGACAATTAGGGACAATTAGCATCAGAAAACAAGCAGCTCTTTCCTGGATAAATAGCCTCTGGCTTGGTAAGGTACTTTAGCAATGGTGGCTGCCTCAAGCCAGCAGCGCAGAGGATTGGAAAGTTCCTTTCCTGAAGCAACAGGAAGCAAATTCAACACCCAAGAGAGACACACAGGATCCAGAAGTAGGATCTTCCATGCGGAGAGTGGAGAGCACTTCCGGGTTGCTCCACCCAGATGTCTACAGGGGGAATGCCGGAAGGTCAAGAGAGAAATCAGAGCCTGCTTCTGGGACAGCATGAACCCTGAGCTCACGTGACAAAGGCACTAACCAGGAAACACTCTTTCCAGATGCCCAAGAGGAAGGAAGGCCTGCGTCCAGCTTTCGAGCTAGAGGCGTGAGCGCTGGGGTTACGGCAGAAGGGGACGCTCTTCCCCTCCCCTGCATGTGGACTGTAATCTCTCTGTTCACCTTCCAGAGCTCTGTGTGATGGATTCCGGGCAGAACATCCCCCCGCCCCGCAAACTGGGCAGACGTACAGCCAGGCCTGGTACACCCCACTCCCTCAGCCCCCACGGTTGTTGCCCTTTCTGCCCTGTTGGCCCCGCAGGACCAAGTCCAGTTTCTTGCACCCCTTCATTAACAACTGAATCCCTCCGTGGCCTCCCATGTTTGGGGCCTTGTGCTGGGTCAGCGAAAAGCATGGGCCGAGTTCCAGAGCCTCTGAAACCCCACAGCCAGCCCACCAGGCCCTGGATGTCCTGGACGACTCTTCAGGGGCCGAGCCCACGTGGGTGTGGAGCTCTCGATGGGGGCTTGCCCCTCTCACACCCCGGTCTTCAGGGTTCTGGCTCTTTGCCCACCATGCACTGCAGTGGGCGGTGACTCATAGCTGGGGGTGGGGGTGCTTAGATGGCCAAGAGCAGACCAATCAAGCCAGTGTCCCCTCAGGTCCTGAGACAACACCCTTCCCCTTCTCTTCCTCCTCCTTAGCTGTCCCGGGTCATCACCAATGCCAAGCACAGTCAGTAAGCCCGGAAGCTCACTCTTCCCAGAGGAGCCGTGTGTCTGAGCTGTAGGGATGCTCACCCTGATCCCCTGGGAGGTACAGGGGTTAAAACAGGAGCTGCTGGGTGGTCTGGCTGGGTGTCACATCTCTTGTGCCTCAATGTGAGCTTGGGTGTTGCCATTTCAGTCCGTGCGGGGCCCAGGTGTAACTGAGCGCAAGGGACTTTTTAGTCTGTCAGGGGCACTTTGGGCAATGCCAGCATATTTAGAAGTGTTCTTCCCACCCCGCGAGAGGTGACTGAGAACAAGGCTGGAGAATGGGGAGCAGAGCTTCTGAAGGAGTCGAGCAGACTCAAGCTAGACGTAGTGATGAAAGAAGACGGGAGAGCATTCTGGGGGCGTGGTAGGTGAAGGCAAGCAAGGGGTCCAAGGCCAGTGTGGGAACACCTGTGGCTGGTCAGCCCTCTGCACCACCAGCGTTGATGGGAGGAGTCCAGGCAGCTGGAGACAGGAGGAGGAAAGGTTCTTTCCACTCTGTCATGGAAATTTCCAGCCCTTGTTCTCATGGCACGGGTGCCAACAACAGTGCCAGCTTCCCGGCTCTGCAGAGTGCTCTTTGTCCCGAGGGTTCCCTCTGGCTTCTCTGTCCTCTTTGGCCATCTCCATCCCCACCAAGGGTTCAGAAGACTGTGAGGCTTGTGGAAGCAGCACGCAGCCACGTTTCTGTCGGATGGTTCTTAAAGAAGCTTGCTCTGGTGGTCAGGACGGGGTCTCTATTGGCGTCTAACCTTTGTATAGGGAGAGAGTTTTCCCATGTCACGCACAACTCCAAACACCAAGCCCAAATGCTGATTTTATTTTGTGATTGTACGTATGTGTGTGTACATGTGTCAGTGCGTATACACATTTGCAGGTATGAGTGTGTGCGGGAGGGTACACATGTGTTTGCAGGTATGTGCACACATCTGTGTGTGAATGCCACCATGTGGTTGGCCTAAGCTGCTGACAGTGGCCTCCTGACCAGGCTCCCCTTTCATCCTCTGCCTTCCTTCTATCTGAATGGCAGTCAGCGGCCAGTGTACTGCTTGAAAACATAATTCAAACCACGTTTTGCTTCTGCTCAGAGCATTCCAACAGCTCCTGCCTGGTTCAGCTCAGAGTGAAAACAGCTCCTGAAATCCGAAATCTGCTTCCGCTGGCCCCTGCTCTCCCTCACTTCGCACCATGCCATCTGACCAGGGCCACCCCTAGCAGGACTTAACAGGCATCCCCTGAGTCAGTTAACTGCTCGTCATCCTTAACACACGTAGGAAAACAAGGTTGTCTGGACCAGCTCCCTTGCCTGAAGCCACTGACAGCCATGTCGGGCTCACATCGATGCAGCCTTCCAAGCCGAGCCATTGGATGAGCCCTTCCCAGAAGGGTTCCTGGGATTCTGCAGCTGGAAACACTTTAAAGTCTTACAAGCTACCCCCCTCCCCCGAGAGAGTTGTCTCAGGTGGGCAAGGGTCTTTGTAGCTAAGCCTTTAGACTGTCTGTAGCTAGCCCTCCATGAAGAGCAATCTTACCCTAACTTAGGCAGCCCAAGGATGGAGCAGGGCTGGCTTAGTACATGGGCAGGGGGATGCCATGACCAAGAAAACACACAGACTGTTTCAACACGCTGCCTTTGGAGGCCTTGAACCCGTGGCCCAGGAACTCGTGTGTACACGGGAAGTGCTTCTAGCACCTCTGTCTCTCAGGCCACGCCTCTGGCTCACACAGAGCCTTGGGCTGGGCTTGAACAGCCCCTGCCACCCACAGTGAACCTCTCATAAATTATTCTTTCTGATCCCAGCAGAAGCCACGGGCTTGGGATTAGTTGGATGATATCATTGCCTAAAATTCGAGGAGGAAAAGGTCAGTTTTCATCAGCTAAATGTCAAGCAACGAGCTTGATAGATTGCTTTTACTGACTAGCCCAAATCAATAGGCTGTTAAGTCATCTTGTTGACACTGATTTAATCAATGTCATTGGATTCGAAGGGAAGAAAGCAGATTGTAACACCAAGTTTTAGCCGTAAGAATCCGTTCCCAGGCTTGGTCCCTGCTCGTCATCAGCCCCACTGCCATCCTCAATAAGTCCCACGGCAAGCACACGTACAGCCCCAGCTCCACGGAAGGACAGTGAGCTTCAGAAATGTTTTACATGGCTGACCCAAGATCATCCTGGCTGTAACTGGTCGTCTGCCATGGCTAATTGCTTGAAAAAGCTAGCAGACACCGGGCCCCTGGAGAAAGCAGAAGAGGAAAGGCAGCTTTGAGAGACCCTGAATTGCCAGCAGGCCAACCTTCAAGCACATTTGCTTGACTGTCCAGAAGTTTGCCTGTGCTGCCCAGGAGCAAAAGTGAGTCTGGAAGTGGCAGGCAAGGCTGCAGGGGAGTTATTTCTTTGGGGTTTTATGCTTTGAGGTTGGAGCTGGGGCTGGAAGAGCTGTGGGGTACCCGGCCCAGCTGGTGTGTGTCTAAAGACATTTATTTCACTGCCTCTGTGACACTCACCAAAGCCCCTGAGCTTCAGACTTGAAAGGTTCCTTAAAGGGCACTGTCCTCTGAAGCCTGGACCCAAAGCTGCCTCCTGCCTCTCCTCCTCTGGTTCTCGGTGTCATGGCAAGCATGAATGGATTATCTTTGCTCCCCACAGCTGCGGCCCCAGTCTGGCCCCAGGTCAGCCTCAGCACCTGCCCCTCACGACACCCTCCAGTCCAGAGGCCTGGCCAATTTGAGCAGAGAACGCACTCTGATATCCCTTTCCCTTGTTCACTACTTTTGTTTCAACAGGCTAAGAAGCCAGTTCCTCTCCCAGGGTCTCTGATGTCTCCCTTGATGAAGGGGACAGCCATAATGAAACTTGGGGAGGGGGAATCTAACCAATGAAAACAGAGTTCAGGTGCTATTTCAGGGTCTTAGCAAGCATGATGAACGGGGTGGCCACTGGACTTACAGAGGCGGTCAGTCCTGGAGGCCTGGCACACCCACCCAGAAGAAGGCTGCTCTGGGTTGTGGAAAGTGCCCCAGCCTCCTCTGCAAGAAACAGCACCACAGGGCGCTCCACAGTCAGATCCGAAGCTGAGGCCCAGAGCAATCAGGGAGATGTAGGACCTGTGGCACCTGTGGATGGCAGAGCCAGGCATCACCAGTCAAAGGACCAAGGACGTGGTTTCTGATTGCCGTTTGGCAGTCCCCAGGTTGGCTGACTTCACTCTCAAGTCGAGATCAAAGTTTATCATTATTGGTAACTGAAAGTCACAGCAAAAACAAACAAAAGACTCAAAATTATTATCATAGGAAAAAAATCTGTATTTCAGCTTATTTTACAGTTTTGCCTGCTTCCACCTGTTCTTGAGATAGCTGGAAGCTCTCTTTGTGTGGGACACAAAGGTTTTGATTCTTGGGTCTTTTCAAGGTCACCTTCTCCTGACTTTGTCTCAGCATCTGTCACTATCTGGGTGACCCTGGACAAGTCCATTCATCTCCGTGGCTCAGTTTCCCTCTTTGCTAGAGAGCAGGGTTGGTAGACTTGGTAGACGAGATGGGGGTTGGATTTAGAGTCGCCATGGAAACACGCCTCTGCATTTTCTAGATTAGGTTTGACTGAAAACATCTGGGATTCTACCTAAATTGAGGTTTTTGTATGTTTCTTCTAAGAAAGATGAGAAAAGCAGTGATGGACAGGGCTGTGCTGGTTAGCGGGGTCCCCTTCTGGAGTCAGCAAACCACTTCAATATGGGCAGGGGAGGGTGGTTGGAATTAGGAGGTCTGCAAACATGAAAAGAGGATTGGTCTCGGCTTCAGAACACTCTGATACATCTAAATGCTTCTTGTCAGAGACACCGGAATAAGATTCTGATGGTTTAAATATGCCCAGCAAAGGCTTCAGTACAGAAAACAAAAGAACACTTGAAATCCAGGCCCGCGGGCCGATGCCCCCAGACTCGCTGCACTCACCCCTAGAGGCCCCCACGAGCTGGGTCTGCCAAACTCCCCGGGAAGCTGCTGCACACCCCTGCCTTCTGACCGTATCCTGGTTTGCGTGCTCCCTTCTTTGGGGTGTCACGAGCACAAATGCTCTCAGACTAGTGAGGCTTTGTGTCTCCATAATAAAACCGGCGCTTTATTTCCCACAGAGGAAAGAGTTGGTGTGATGGTTAAGCTTTGCCTTCAGTTAAACAGGATTTAGAATCACCATGGAAACACACCTCTGCATTTTCTAGATTAGGTCTACTGGGATGGGAAGGTCCACCCTAAGTGCCAAAGTCACCATGCCACAGGCTGAGTCCAGACTGAATAACGAGGAGGTGAGCGGGGCACCGGCGTCAGCTCTCTCTGCCTCCTGCAGATGGGTGCAGCGAGCTGCCTCACTCGCTGGCTGCCTTTCTCCACCTGATGGGCTATGTCCACGAACTTCAAGCCAAAATAAACCCTTTGCCCAGAGTTTTTGTCAGGAATTTTACTGCATCAATGACAACCAAATACAACCCAGACTTTCTCTGCCTAGTTGCCTGATCCTGAAGAGCTGGCCTGCCTTGAGTTGCCTAGTTTTTAGTGTGTGTGTGTGTGTGTGTGTGTATGTGTATACAGGTGCCCACAAAGTTCACAGGGCACTGAATCCCATGGAGCTGGGGTCTTCCTCTGTGGGAGCCTCAGCCATTCTCACCCCTGAGCCACCTCTCCAGCCTATTGGATGGTTACTTCAAGCATTATGTTCTTGAGACCCTACAAACGTTCTGCCTGCTTGCTTGTTTTGGGAGCTTCTGAGACAAGGTCTTGTTACATAGCCCTGGCAAGCTTGCTACTCACTATGAGGTCCAAGCTTCCTCCCTCAGCTTGTGGCTCCCCTGTGCCTGGTTCTCTTTATGACTTGAAAGAGGCTGGGCTTCTTTGCATGGTTTCAGTTCATCTTACTAGCTTTACCTAACATTCTCATGAACCATTAAATGTTTAAGAATAAAGCCTCATATCCTAACAAATAGTCCTGGCGCAACCGTGCTCTATCTTGTTCGAACAAGCACAGTTGGCCTTTGGTCATGCACTGATGAGAAGCCACCAACAGTCAGTGTCGTGCCTTGGTCAGCTTTGTGCCTTGATGGCTATTATCCCCTCCCCTTCTACGCTTCCCCTCTCCCTTCCGCCCTCTCCCTCCCCCTTCTACCCTACCCCCCTCAGTTTGATTGTAGTTACAGTTATTTTGGATAGCTTGAAAAAAAAATAAAGGATTCTGTCAAATGTGAAAAATTAGAAGCAGGTGGCTACACGCACATGGCCAGCATGCCAGGGCACTCAGTTGTGTAGCTGTGTATCTACAGGATGGACTGTACCATGGCTCAGAAGCTCAGCATCTTTGCTTCTGGATGAAGGGCAAACCTTGAAGTCATACCTGCCTATGTGCACATCTTTGATAATTCTCCAAGCTCAGGCCTCCCCTAGAACCCTGCCTGTCCATGGCCTGGTCCTCCTCCCCATCATTCCCCATTCAGGTGCCCTGAAGACAGACACCTCATGGAGAGAACAGTTGGCTCCATTCTGTGCGTGGCCCCCCTTCTGAGTGGCTTCTTGGAGAATCAGCTTCAAGGGAAGAGGAGGGGGAAAACTAGTGTGCAGAAAAGCTTGCTGGGTGCCCTGGCATCCACAGAAGCCTCCTTGGCATTCTGGTAGCTGCCTGAAGTCATGGCTTCAAAAGTAGGCCCGCTTTTCTATGCCACACTTCAGGACCAGATGCCAGATGACTAAGGCTCACAAGAGAGTCCAAAAAGTCAAGAATGAAAGAAGATTTCAGTACCCAGAGAAACAAAGAGACTTTGGAGAAAATAGGTTAATAAAAGGAGCAGAAAAATATAAGCAAAATAAGCCAGTGTGAAGGCGCATAGCTCAAGTCCCAGCACTCAGGTGGCGATGCAGGAGGTGAAGCAGGAACACACAGTTTTGTTTTGTTTTTTTTTAATACGGCTTACTCAAAGCCAGCCTGGGATACATGAGACCTGTCAAAAACAAAACAAAGAAAAAAAAGAACAAAAATATGTGTCATTTCCAGGGATTACATGAGTCACAGTGTTTGGAAATGAGAGGGGGGGAAAATGCAATCAGAGAAGGAGAAAACTTCACAGTTTAGTTGAAAATGACAGCCAAAAAAGAAAAGTGCAGTACAAGAGTTGCAGAGATTGTCAACAGAAGTGCCAGAATATAGACCAAACTATCCAGAGCGAACAGAAGAAAAGATATGGGGATGCAGAGATGACTCAGTCCATCCTAGCGAGAGCACTACCGAGGCATTGCCAAGAAACCAGACCTTCCTCCATCAACAAAATGCACAGGAAAATTCCCTAAGCGGAAGAGACACACACCCCACACACAATGCCAGCCATGTGCTGAGAAGGACTGAGCCTAAGAACACCTCGGGTGAGCTCCTGGGACGGGAGAGTGGATGGAAGATCCCCAAAGCCCCGTGGGAAGAGGAGAATGAGCCAGAGTTGGCTGGATAGGGTCATCACAGGAAGCCACACCACAGAAAGCCACTGACATATAACTTAGTGTTGGGAAGATGACTTTAGCAAGTCGGAGATACCAGGGAACAAAGGCCATCTGAGCATCCTGCAGGCGGAGAGCAGATGGTGTTGGAATTATGGAGATGAGCCCATAAGCCTTTGCAAACATCCTCAGAGAAGCAAGCAGAACCCCAGCCCAAGCTCCCAAATTAAGTGCCTGGGGAGAGTCCCCGAGAATGGAGAGGGTGACCTAACATCTGCCAACCCCTGCTGAGTGTGGGTCTCATGCATAGCCCAAAGTGCTGAGGAGAAGGGCAGCTTTCCCTCATTCCACCTCAGGGTAATGACGCTACAGGAGGTGAGAATGTCTTCCAAGGCATCAGGCTGGGGAGAGGCGCAGCCTCGGTCACGCAGAGCTAGGTCAGGCCCGGGATAGGTGACATGGTGCAGCAGCAGGCCACCAGGCCAGGGAGAGGTGCAGCCTCGGTCACGGAGAGCGAGGTCAGGCCCGGGATAGGTGACATGGTGCAGCAGCAGGCCGTCGGATGACTCCGTCGCCCAGGACCAACCGCGAGAGTTCAGAGCTTTTCATTTTCAAATTCGCATATGTGACTAATATTTACTGAGCAGCAACCGAGCCAGTGGCATCCTTAAGTGGAAATTAGGTGGTGAGCAAGGCAAAACCCCTGCCTTCTCAGATAGAAGAAGAAACGTCAGGCAATAATCTAAAGACTACAAGGAAAACATCAGTTGAAATTCCAAGTGAAGGGCCTGCATATATACCCTCAGCACTCAGGAGGTGGGGGAGAGCCGTCAAAAACTCAAGATCATCCTCAGCTATCAAGGCCACTCTGGGATCAGCGAGACTGTAAATAAAAGAATAAAAGGTCTTTCTATAAAGTAGAGTGGGCTGGGGGTGTAGCTTAGTGGTGGAACACTTGCCTACCAAGGCGCTGGAGTCATCTCCAGTATAGCACTACACAGAGTGGGGGGAAGGAAGGTGAAGGAGGGGGATGATGGAGCAGAAGGATGGGAGGGGAAGGGAAGAAGGAAGAGAAGAAGGTTGAGAAGGATGAGCAGCAGGGGTGTGGGGAACTGGAAGATAATTGTGAGCTAAAAGTGTGGAAGAAAGCACTCTGAAGGAGCAGGGATAAAGAGAAAGGAAGAAGAAAGCTGAGGTGCAGGAACAACCAGAGCTCAGGAGACCATCAGGGCCTCTCCGTCCCATCCCCTTCCTGCTCAGACTGAAATCAGCAGCCTGTCTCTGGGACTCCCTCTACCCGTCAGAGAGTTTCTGTGGAGCAAGAGCTCGTTGGCCCACAGAATCTCGATAATCCCTTTACATCCCCAGCATCTGGTAGCAAACTGCCTCCCAAGACGGAGGGCCATCTGATCCCAGCCACGAGCTCCGTGCCTTTCAATTAGTGGCAGAAATCAATACACTTGTGCCAGTGACCCCAGTGTGGCCTCTGCCCTTGCAGCCATGTGGTCCTTTCTTTCTAGATTCCAGTGTCAAGGGAAAAATAGTAATACCACTCAACAGATAATACGAGATCATAACAAATACTGAACCCTCCTGCTGGAGGAGCTTTAAGAAAGCACCCTCTTGGGGAAAGAGGGATCCAGGAGCAGAAATCCCGTGTGCAAAGACACCATCACCAGAATCCCAGCATCGCTCCCAAATCAGCTCTGCTGCCTGAGCCTTTCCACACGCAAGCCAGACAACGTGACAAAGCTCCTTCTGAGACAAAGCTCAACTGTTTCCTGTCATGTGGCCTGCGAACAACTCTGTGACCACTGAGAGCTGGTGTGCTTCTGGGCAGCTTTCCCCAAAGAGTCGTAGAGGGAACGAGATAGCAAATTCGTCTCTTGAATTCTGTCTCCAACATGGAGCTTTCAGCCCCGGAATGGGGAGAGATAAAATCCCAACTGACTTTGTTGATTAATGGGAATCATAGTCCTAATACATCAGCCCCGTCCAGTTGGGCTCACACTTATCTGGAAGCCCAGTGCCCGGGAAACTGAAGAACTGACTCTGAGGCCAGTCTGGGCTACATATTTCCAGGCCAGCCTGAGCTGCAGAGTAAGACTCTGTCGTAATTAATTACTTGATTAACCAACTAATTCCTTTGTGACTAGGGAAATGGGAAGTGGTGGGGGAAGACAGAGAGGTGCTGGCCCCTGCCCCGGGGAACTCCATCTGTGGCCCCTTCTGATGTAGAGGGGGAGTCTGGGGGAGTGGAACAGGTTACCTTCATGCAGATGGTGCACACACACACACACACACACACACACACACACATGCATGATAAGGTAAATGAATGAATGAATCATTTTAAAAGAAGAAAACATAGACACACAGAATGACAGAAGGAAGCCCAAGAACAGCCACAGTGACGGCATGATGCGTGTTACAACAGAACACGGTCATACTGCTGGTGGTTGTTAGGTCACAGCAGTGTGTGTGTGTGTGTGTGTGTGTGTGTGTGTGTGTGTCGGGGGTGTAGGGCACACACAGACAAGTACTTTCCAGAGACGCCACTGTTGTCTTGTGGACTCTGTGGGTACTACACATGTAAGGTGCACATACATGTGGACAAAACACCCACACATAAAAAAAAAAAAGACAAGGAGAAGAAGACCGAGAGATCTTATCAGTTTACTTATCAGTTGACATAGGACCTGTACCTGGAATATACTAAGTTTTAGTAAAACCACAAAAATAGAAAACTCGATGTGGTGGTGAAAATAAGCTCATGTTTGAATGTTGGTGTCCAATTGGTACAATTGTTTGGGAAGGATTAAGAGGTGTGGCCTTCTTGGAGGAGGGATTTGAGGGTTTAGAAGCTGCCTGCTTTCTGCCTGCTGCCTGCTGCCTGCTGCCTGCTGCCTGCTGCCTGCTGCCTGCTGCCTGCTGCCTGCCATGCTCCCTGCCACAATAGTCTGCAGTTGTGAGCCCCAAATCAAACACTTTCTTTTATAAGTTGCATTGGTCATGGTGTTTTGTCATGGCAAAAGAAAAGTAACTAAGACATTCAACATCGTCCTTCCTCCACAACAAGAAATATTGAGCTAATGGTTTATTAAATTAGAGCATGGTGACATGGTCAAAGACAGGGATAATTCCACATCTGCGCAACCCTGACCCTAAAGAGCGAATTCCTGGGAGAATCAACTTAAAAATAAAAATTGGTTACACAGTTTAAATGTCTGCATACATTTAAGAGTTATGAACGATATCCCTAATGATTATAGATATTGAAAATCAATACAAAATACCATTTCAGAAGAGAAGTGAGAAAGATACAAAATTACTGAAGAAAACATGTATTCTTCCATAGCGGAGGCTTCCCAAAGGCACGTGGTTATTCCCCTGAGGAATACGAAGAAATTAGACTTCCTGACACCACACGCATGCCCAGCCACCTGCACCCCCAGGCTCTGGGACACTCCTACAGCCCCATCTGGTTCGCCTGACCAGGAGCAGTGCCTGCTCAGCTTGCTACTTCAGCCTGCCCTGGACTGGCTCTCACCTACACGTGGCCTGTGTGCCGGGAAGTTTGTTGGAACACCAGCTGTGAGACCCCAGCAGTGCAGTTTACTTGCGGTCAGCACACGGGAGCCAGGCAGAAACAGAGCAGCCACTGAGGTTAGCAAACATGGAAACCATTCCAGGCACGTCAAGATGCGGCGCTATGGTGACACTAACACGCTCCAAATGGTGGACTGGCTGTGGACAGATTCTGTTACCTGGACAGAGGTCAAGGACTATTGAACACCCTCGGAGCAGTCAATGGGAGCGAAATTAAGACGGTGTGGGAGAAGAGGCTCCGAAGGCAGAGGCTATCCAGCAGCAAACATGAGAAATGTAATCACAACGGAAGTTTAGAGGCGGGACCACACAGACCCCAGGCAGGGCCTTCTCTGCACGCTGAGTCCTATGGGGAGGACACTGCTGGTTAATAAACGAGATTAGCAAGTTAGTCATTGGCGGGACAGCTTTAGCTAAGGCTCTTTCCATACCACACACTAGCAGAAGTTTGGATGTAAACTTTCAAAAGAGAGAGCCACGCTATCCAATGTAAATGAAACACCTAACATTATCATTCATGCATAGAAGCAACTGAGGGGGGATCCCACTCCCAGGAGAAGAGGCAGATGGAGGAGTCGGGGTTTGTTTGATGATGTGGCCTAGTGCTGATTGCTCATCAATTCAGAGATGAAAACAAGGGGGCGGATCACCATGGAAAAGCTTCCTTCAAACACAATTTTAATTGAAGTGTAACGTTCGCATAGAGAGGTGCGTGACCACGAGTGTGTGGTCATTCATGTCTCCCGAGCACAAAAGCGCTGTTTCCCAGCTCCCACCACACACACCAGATTTGACTTACTTCAGGCTTGGTGTAGGCCAGGTGCCTTACAGCACACCTCACCTCGCTCCATCAATGGCATGCTGGTGAAATCCCTGCACACTACTGTGCCTGAAGAGATTCATCCTCTAAACTGTGCCGGACTCACTCTACACCTGACAGCTTTTGACTCTTCCCAGGTCCTGATAGTGAACCTTACACAGCTCATAAGCCCCGAAATCCGTTGACTCGGCTGCGTTTCCCAAGCCTACGTGCGGGTTTGACCCATTCAAAACAGTGCAGTCACAAACATGGTTGCAGCTGCTTTTGTCCGTGCAGTCACGCATTCACCCAATGGTGGATTGCTGGTTAGGAAGGAAGGGCTGTCGAGGGCTTAGGTAGCCATGCCAAGGGTGATAGCCCAACCCCTCCAGCTCTGTGCCGCTGTTTCTTGTTCCTTTACCCTTTCGGGGGTGGGGCGGTGTTGTGATTTTCTCAATTGACCATGATGCTGATTGTTTGGCTTCACACTAGGTTTTTCATCGCTGTGGCAAGTACCGTGAAAGCAGTGTGAAGGAAGGAGGGTTTATCTCGGTTTCTGACAGCCCCGGCACAGTGGCTTGTGAGGATTAAGCAAGAAGAGCTGACAGGAAACAATTGCCATGAGTTCAGTTGGTCATTGCTATGTGTGCTGTTTCTTCATTTCATTCCCTATCTCTCTTTGCATTGAAGTAAAATCCTGTGACAGGCTGGATATTTCAGAGGCCTAGCACTGCTTCTTGTTTCTGGCGTCAGAAGCATAAATCAGTCTTCTAGGTTAGAAGAAACAATGCTGGGGGAAGGAGCATAGTTCAGGTGGAGGAAAGGGGGGATGGTTGGGAAGAAGAGGGTAGCCTGGCATTCACAAATAAAAGCTCAGCACAGTAACCTCAGAAAATGTTGGTGGATTGTTAAGTGGTTTTTTTTGTTGTTTTTTTTTTTTTTTGGTTTGTTTTTTTTTCTTTTTTTTTTGGTTGAAAGTGCCTTTTTGAGCCTGTGTGTGTGTGTGTGTGTGTGTGTGTGTGTGTGTGATGTCTGTGTGTATGAGTGTGTGTCATTTGTATACATGTGAAATGACCATGGAAACCCTTCCCAGATCACAGGCCACCTTACACAGCTAATGGAGCCTTCACATTTTCAAAGCTACTTGTGTGTGTGTCTGTGTGAGGAGGGCGAGGGAAAGCACAGTGTCTGAGGCTCTAGACCCAAGTGCCAGCTCAATAGTGCCAGCCCTCCTGACCCGGCCATCAGAGGGCACTGTGCCTGCAGAGCCCTGGTCTTTGAGCATCCTCCCACGGTCTGCTGCTGAAGATGGAGCAGAGCACCGCAGGGCCCAGGGCCCAAGGTCAGAGGGCCCAGCAGGCTGGACAAGGAGTCACCTTAGCCCTCGTGTCCTCCTATGTGAACACACCCAGATATATCCCCCACATACGTGTGAGGCTACTTGGGCCCACTCGTTCCCGGGCCACACCTGGTGTGGACAGCTGGCTGGCGCTGAGAAGGGAGAGTCAGAATAGCACAGAGCAGGTGCGAGCCATAGGAGGAGGCTGAAGGAGAACGGGCAAGGACAGCCAGGCTCAGAGAGAAGCACGGCATCCCTGAGATGTGCAGCAGCAGCCAGACAGTGCTGGAAGCTCCCAGTGTCCTGTCAATGCCACCACTGCAGCCACTGCCTCGGCCTCCCGAGCTGGAAGGCAGAGGGGCCACTAGAGCCTGACCCTTCACAGAGGGCTACTGGCCGTGGGGAGATTGGGAGATGAGAAGTCACTGGCTGTCCTTTGTGTATTCACTGTTGAGCCCACTCACACCACGGCAAACAGTACTAGACAGTCACACTAGGTTATGTTTTTCTAACATTGAGTGAATATTTCTATGGCAGCAAAACTTGTATTTTTTGTTCAAGGTTAAACCCTGGCTTCTAAAGCAATGCCCTGCTTGATCCATCAATGAGAACCGAATGGGAGAAACTGCTGTCAGCATTGGGAGGTTGGACGCTCACGCCTTTAGTGGAGGACCAGCCGTGTGTTATCACTGAGCCAGCAGAAGGGTTTGTAAGTCAGACTCTCTAACCTGCAAGTTGTTTGCAAATATGCCGTTATTCTTGTAAGGCACAACTGTGCATAGAATTGATACAACTGTGTGAAGAAGCCTTTAATGCTGATATGGTAAGGTAACGTGTGTGTGTGTGTGTGTGTGTGTGTCTGTGCATACTAGTGAGTTTTTACCAACTTGACGAAAAACTTTCTACACCTGGGAAGAAACCTCAGCTGAAGCCTTGCCTCCCTCAGATTGGCCTGTGGGCATGCCTGCTTCGGCTCCGCCTCCAGGCTCCTGGGCACGGCTCCTCCCATGTCTTCCCTGGTGATGGACTATGGCCAGCAACGTGTAATAATTCCACCCGACTTCCTCTTGGTCAGTGCTGTATCACAGCAGCAGAGAGGCAAACTAGGACTCTCTAAAGTGTGTCAAGATGGACATGGTGATATGCGCCTCTAATCTCAGCACTGGGGAGGCTGAGGCAGGAGGACCATGAGTTTGAGATTAGTCCAGACTTTTCACAAACAGCAAGCCAACACAGAGCAATGACTCATGACGGGAAAGGGACAGAACGACGATGGCCAAGGAGGGGCATGGCATGAAGTTTGGGAAGGACGCCAATTCTTGAGACTTTGCCCGTGCAGCCCGTAGGAGCTCTGGTGAGTGAGTCCACTCGAGGGACACTAGCTTCTTAGTGTCACTCCCTCCTGTCCACAGCCCACAGCCCTGTCAGGAGAGCAGAGAGATCCTCTGCAGCCCCCCTAAAGCCTCCCCGGATGGCTGTTGGTGTTGTGTCCAGTCAGGAAGCAGAGAGAGATGAGCACTAATGGTCACCTCGCCGTCTCCTTTCCGCCTTTTTTCCTTCAAGCCAGAAGCCCAGGCACTTCTTCACCTTTTAGTTAAACTTCTCTGGGAACACTCCAGTCTGGCAAACGCAGGTGTGTCTCCTGAGCACACCGAAATCCAGTCCACCAGTTTCTGATCAAGGATAATCAATAAAGTACGGGAGAGGGTCTTACAGCATGAAGCAGGTCTCTGAGGCCCTCGAGTGCAGAGTGGAGACCACGAGATAGGTGCATGGCCGTAACTCTGTGGCACTGGGAGCCTTTGTAACTCCAGCACTCAGCCCTTCGTGGAGCCCAATAGATGCTTGTCAGACTGAAAAACCCCAGCCACAGGTCTGAGCACAGCCCCTTTTCTATGCTTGTACTTTACTGCCAGTGCTGGGCTTCACTGTCACTGAGATGCTCTGATTCCAGCATGTTTGTCTGTGAGTGCTTGCTTCATAATTTTGCTATAATGTTGCGAGAAAGATAATTTTGACTGGGAACTTGAAGTGTGAAAAAGTAGAAGCACAGAAAACATGAGAATCCCTTTATAACAGTTGGAGATGGCGAGAATCCAGAGTAGCCCTAGGCTCGGGAGACTAGAACCCTGATCCCACCATTGTGAGAGCAGCGGAGCTGGAAGACTGTCCCTGGTGTCAGGAAAACAATGGAACAGGTGCTATGAGAGAGCCCAGCAGCCACAGGACAGAAACAGTAGTGGAAGGAGGCGTGCAGGGCAAGCCCTGGACAGCAGGGACGGCCAGCAGGAGGTCAGCTGCAACACTGCAGAGTCCTTTCCAGAGCCGAGCAAGTGAGGCCAGGAAACACTGTTGGATTTGGCCACTCCAGCGTCAGGAGAGTGTCAGTGAGTAGGTGCGGGCAGGCAAGATGGCTCAGCGGGTAAAGGCATCTGCCGCAAGTCTCACGACCTGAGCTGAATCCCCAGGGCCTGCATAGCAGGAGGAAAAGACTGACCCCCACATGTGCTGTGGCATATGCAAGCCCCCACATCAAATAAGTAAAAACGGAATGAAAGTTTCCTTTAGAAAAGAGACGGAAGCAGAAGGCACCAGTCGAGTCTACACGGAGAGGTTTGACAGCCCAGACGCGTGGGTGCCTCACACTACAGGTGCTCATAAAACGCCTGAGAGGCCACACAGCCACACTCGCTGTCCTCAGGAGTGGTGCCAGGGCTGCTCAGTCCTTCCGTCAGCCCTTCCGTCCTTCTGTCTACCCGTGAGGCCATTCTGGGAGACTGAGGGATAAATCCGGTATTAAAATCCCACTCACCCCTCCACCGTGGTTCAAAACAAAACTGTCGGTTGCACCCAAGCACACACTTTGGGCACCTCCCAGCCATGTCTGCGGAAGAATAGCATTTGTCGAGTGTATCTCTGTCAGTGTCTCTCTGAGCCTTTCAGTAACGTGAGGGAATCTTTCCTGCCTTCAGGAGAGAAGGACTTCACCATGACCAAGGGAAGAGAGACTCATGGTTTTTGTTTGTTTGTTTGTTTGTTGTTGTTGTTGCTAGCACATCAAAGTGAAAATGGATCTCAGGGAAGCTTGAGACCGAATTAATGGCTGTGATTTCCAAATTTCCCACACTTATCACACTTTAATAGATGGTACAAGAAGAAAGAGGCTCAAGAGGAGAGATAGCGGTGGTGATGAGAGATGGTGGTAGTGATGGCCGGAGGAGAGTGGTTTAATTTGGCCTCTCGAAGCTGGCACAGAGGTGCAGGCTGAACATCAGGCCCAACAGCAGTGTACCCGATATGTGTGCTCCTGCCCCACTGCCTGGCTCAGCCTGCCCCTGGGGATGGGTCTGGTGGCTGTGCCCCAGGCCTGCTGAGGGGACAGACCCGTGAAACTCCCCCAGAATGTTCAAGGGACAAGTGTCCCAGGATGTCAGGGATGAGCTGAGGTCAAAGTCACAGCAGCCACTCCAGCAGCGCCTGCCCACAGTGCGGAAGGCCTGTGGTCTTTCTGGGCATGAAGCAGCCAGGTGTGTGCAGCTCAGCTTTCAAGCCATGTTGAGCTCCCCACATGAAGCTGAGCTCCGTGAACAGGACCAGCCACTCTGTCCTCTTCCTCTACAGAGGATGGGCAAAGAAGAAGGAGAGAAAATGACATACAGGTAACAAAATTGTCAAGTGCAGGATATTTCCAAAATTAGGAAAAAGAGTTCACTGAGGTTGGGTGGAGATGAAGGGAAACCGCCAAGAAGAGGTCTGGTGTTGAAATGCATTGTGGGAACTACAGGGGCTTGAGTCGGCAGTCCTGCCTGACAGGGGTGGGGGTGGGGGGTCAGGGCCCAGTTCAAAGGCAAGGAAGGCTGCAGGGTGCTGTCCCTGCCACAGGCCGCACTGACTGTAATGCGGAAAACGCAATGCCAGTTGCATGAGAACATTTAAGTTACACCTGACCAAGTTGGCGAAACGCTGTGTACGGTAAAAACAACCCTAACAATGCTTCCACAGCACACTGGAAATACGCACACCGAAAAGAGCGAAAAGCAGCTGGCAGGGGTTAGAGCACGCTGAGTGGAGCAGAGAGCTGCGGACATGCTGAAGTCCCGTGTGAAGCCGCACAGCGGTGGTTCGCGCCTGTAACGAGTACTGTGGAGATGAAGGCCAGAGGATCGGAGGTTCAGGGTCATCCTCTAAAACATAATGAATTCAGGGAGACGTGAGACCCTCTCTCAAAACAAATAAAACACACTGTCATAGCTCTGTGGAAAGTCATTTCTGTGTCTCTCCGTTGTGTTAGAGTCAGTGTTTACACACAGATTTAAAACCAGAAGTTCCAGAAGTGAGCACTCAATGTTTCCGTGAGTGAGAGAGAGTAGCCCGGGGCAGGCTCATCCCCACTACAAAGACGGCTCTACTGGACTCAAGGAATCATTCTGCCCTGGAGATACAAGGGAAGTCAGTGTCTTCAGGCTTCTGTCGCTGTGGTAAAGACCAAAAGAAACGGGGAGGGAGGGTTTTACCAGCTTACCATTCTCAGGTCACACTCCGCCCGAGGGAGACAGGTCAGGGAGGTGATGTGGAAATGGAAGCGGAGGGAGGAATGCTGCTCGCTAGCCTGCTCCTCCTGCCTTGCTCAGCCCACTTTCTTACACAGCCTGGGGCAGCACAGGCCATGAGAATTGGAGTCTCCCACATCAGTCACGACGCAAGAACATGCACCCAGTGTGCCTGCAGGCTGCTCTTGTGGGGGCTTAGCTGAGCTGCCTTCATCACAAAGGCCTGCGTGTCCAGGTGGCAGAAGCCAACCAGCACTGTCAAGAAATTTTCTGGGCTGTCCTGAGTGTGGCTGTTGATCGTAACCTCTTCTCCACGGTAGGAAAGTGTGTGTGACAGGACAGCTCAAAGCACGCCTAGAAATTAACCGAGCGCTGGCTGTGAGAGGCTCTGAAGGGGCTGTGGGAGGCAGAAAGCAGCTCCTTGGCCCAACATTTCTCATCTTTATATGTCCGTCATTCAAGACTTGCCTCTCGCTCTCTCTTTCTCTCTCTCTCTCTCTCTCTCTGTGTGTCTCATAGCCAAGACTGACTTTTATTTCCTGCTTCCACATCCCAAGCACTGGACTGCAGACACTCTCTCCTCGTCCCACATTTCATGCTGCTTCTATTTTATTGTTCCTGAGAAGGAGTCTGCTCTTACTGTAGAGGAAGGTTAATTCTGGCCGGTTAACGGTGAAGCTTTCCATTAAGCCGTCCACTCACAGTGCTGTTGAGCTCACATTTCTTCCTTCCCAGTCCCGGCCCTCACGTACTTCTCAGATTTCACTGAATCAGCTTGCTTCTCCGGCTGGTGTTCACCGGGCTCTTGCCTTGTTCCCATGAGCCAAGGCCACTTTTTTTTTTTAGTTACATTTTTATTAACTCTGTATCCCAGCTGTATCCCACTCCCTCATTCCTTCCCTTCCTCATCTCTTCCCTGCCCCTTTCCAAGACCACTGATTGGGGAGGACCTCCTCCCCTTTCATCTAACTGTGTTTGTGTTTTATCAGGTATCTTCAGGACTGGCTGCAAAGTCCTCCTCTGTGGCCTAGCAGGACTGCTCCTCCCTTGGGGGATGGGGAGGTCAAAGAGCCTGCCATTGAGTTCCTGTCAGAAATAGTCCCTGTTCCCCTTACTAGCGAAAATGAATTGGTTACTGAGCTACCACAGGCTACATCTGAGCAGAGGTTCCAGGTTATATCCATACATAGTCCTTGGTGGAATGTCGGTCTCAGAAAAGACCCCTGTGTCCAGACAGATTTGGTCCTTGTGGAGCTCCTATCCTTTCCACATCATACTAACCCCCCCTTCTTTCATATGATTCCCTGCACTCTGCCAAATGTTTGGTTATGAGTCTTAGTATCTGCTTTGATACACTGCTAGGTAGAGTCTTTCAGGGGCCTTCTGTGGTAGGCTCCTGTCCTGTTACTTGTTTTCTCCTATATCCAATGCACATCCCATTTGTCTTTCTAAGTGAGGATTGATCATTTTACTCCAGGTCTTCTTTCTTGTTTATCTTCTTTAGGTGTATAGATTTCATTATGTTTATTATATCTTATAGGTCTATATAAGTGAGTATATACCATGTGTGTCTTTCTCCCTCTGGGATACTTCACTCAGAATGATCTTTTCTAGGTCCCACCATTTGCCTGCAAATTTCATGATTTCCTTGTTTTTGATTGCTGAGTAGTGTTCCATTGTGTAAAAATACCACAATTTCTGTATCCGTTCCTCCATTGATGGACATCTAGGTTGTTTCCAGGTTCCGGCCATTACAAATAAAGCTGCTACAAACATGGCTGAGCAAGTGTTGCAAGGCCACTTTTGTTTTCAGCTCAGTCAAGGAGTCTGGGACAGGTTTTTCTATTTGTGGACATCTGAATATATAAACACATGATTTTACACCATAACTTTATTGCAAATCCTTGGGTTCGTGTAAGTAAACACACAGCTGATTAACTCTCTTGTCACAGATTGTTGAGAGGAACCGGCGTGACCCACTTCTATCACCTCTGCTCCAGAACACAATGACCACAAGGAGCACCATGGCTCCAGCATCAGTTTTTATTTCACATAACAAGCAGGACACTGAATAAAGCAATAACTTACATGAAAAAATTCAAAGATCAAATAAAGTGGTGGCATTAAAAACAAAGGTCAGTTGTGTACACAAGAGAATGCTGAGCAGTGTCTGTGTGGTTGCTGTCGTCCACAGAACATGGACATGGGGCCCACAGTGATGGACATGTAAGGAGCCCCGCTTACACAGAAGGCTACCAGAAACCCGCCCAGTATGAGGCTCTGAGTGGCGGTTCCTGGAATAGTCCTTGCAGTGACTGGGAAAAGCTGGGTCAGGACGGTAGATAGAGGTTGGAGCTGCTGTAGCCAATATGACCCAGGCTACATGGTGGGGTTTGCTGGGGGGGTTGCAGTTGCCCCGAGTTCAGTGACCCTCGGGAGAAATTCACAGGGCAGGCATGGGGTTTTGCTGGTGAATGCATTTCATAGTCCAAAATGCAGCGAGGACATCAGAGGCACTTTAGAAAGGACCCTGGTTAGGAGCACAGCCTATGGTGCTCAGGACGCCCCGGCGCCCTTCTCTGCAGCCAACGCTGAACGCTGGGAAGGGGCTTTCTCTTCCTGAGGCCTACGAGCACCATCTGTAGGGCCCACTCCTCAAGATGAGGCACTGCGGTGAAGGGCTCAGCGTGGTGCCCACCCACACTCATTCCTGCGGCAGGAGCACACCTGATCACCAAGAAAAGCAAGACTGGAATCCATGGTGGCGTATTAACCCGATTCAGGGAATGGTCAATTCTCTGAAGTTTCAGGGTCTAGACCTGGCGATGATGAGGTAACGGAGATGCTCAAGCTGGTGACCTCTGAGGCCCAGCTCCGCATCAAGGTGCCAGGTACCATTTCCTCCCTTGCTGAACATCACAGTGAGACCAGAGGCTGCTCATGACAGATGGGTTATGAACTCAGTCCGTCAGCATATGAGTTGATAGGACAATATAGCATATTTATAACATATATATATATATATACACATATAATAATGAAGAATGAGATTGTGTCATTTGTTACAAAAAGGATAAGCTGCCCCTTTCAACTCACAGCTTTGCTGGGGTCTTGGTCATCTCATAACAGTGTAAACCCAAGTCCCAACCTCCCTTGAGCATTTTATGTGGCCTATCAAACCCTTCCTGTCCTATCACTGAGGGTGCACAGGTCCTGGATCTCCTAGGCCAACCTGGGGAAGGTTGTCATGAGAAGGTCGTGAGGTCACAGGAGACACCAGCCTTCATCACTGAAGCTGGATGGCGCTCCAAGGCCCATGAGTCCCAGGGTCTCGGCCCCGTACCACAGAGCCCAGTGGTCCCTCAGCCCCTTAAGCTTTCCAATGCTTCATGACCTCACAGAATGGCATCAGAATAACATAAATGCCCAGGCTAGCAGTGTTAGGTGACTCACGCTGGGAAGCTCCTTTTGAAAGTAACAAAGAATGTCCTTGGTAACAGGGAGTGATCCTGGCTTCCAGTTTGCTTTATTAGAATTATGCCAAGGATTTGGGGGCTTCAGGGGCCATGTGACTGGTTCACCAGACCATTAGAGACACAGTTACAAACGATTCAGGAACTTGATTCATTATCAAAACATCAGTCTGGGAACAAATTAAACATAATTCTCATTCGAATATGCAAAATGTGGCTTCTAAATTGTTCAGATGACACTGCGGAAAATCGGTGAACAAGCTTTTCTTCAGCTCCGGGCAAAGTGATCCTCATCCTGGAAGGCTTGGAGAAGCACCAGGCGCCGTCCAGAAACAGCAGAGTGTGTAGGAAGGGTGAAACGCTGTGGCCAGGTGTGTGGGACCGCACTAAGCTCAAGAGCTGAGAATGCTGGTCTTGGTCTCCGAGATTCAGGTCATCCCAGAGTGTGCAACACAAGGTATCCCAAGACTTCCAGGATGAGCAGGTTGTGTGAGGAAATGCAAAGTCCATTAGGGTTGGGAATGCTGGGCTGGACGGAAGCTGGTGGGCTTATCAGGCCAGCCCTCTTGCAGGGAGGCTAACCGAGTTCATCTATGGCTCTGGAGCAGGAGTAATGACGCCAGGGTCTCACCAGACAGACTTGTATCTCTGAGGTGCCCTCCTGTGGTAGTTCACGGTCGTCATCATGACTGTGCTCAGTCACCCAGGAGGCAACACTCTGAGCATGTCCATAAGGATGTTTCCAAAGAGATTTGACTGAGGAAAAACTCACTGCAAATGTGGGTGTCAGGAGCACATGGGCTCAGATTTTGTACTGAATCAAAAGGAGGAAGAGATTAAAGCAACATGAATCGCTCTCTCTACTTCCTGACCAAGGACACAGTGCGAATAGCTAGCTGCCTCACGATCACCCTTCCTTCCTTCCTCCTTCCTTCCTTCCTTCCTTCCTCCTTCCTCCTTCCTTCCTTCCTCCTTCCTTCCTTCCTCCTTCCTTCCTTCCTTCCTTCCTTCCTTCCTTCCTCCTTCCTTCCTTCCTTCCTTCCTTCCTTCCTTCCTTCCTCCTTCCTCCTTCCTTCCTTCCTCCTTCCTTCCTTCCTTCCTTCCTTCCTTCCTTCCTCCTTCCTTCCTTCCTTCCTTCCTTCCTTCCTCCTTCCTCCTTCCTCCTTCCTTCCTTCCTCCTTCCTTCCTTCCTTCCTTCCTTCCTTCCTTCCTCCTTCCTTCCTTCCTTCCTTCCTTCCTTCCTCCTTCCTCCTTCCTTCCTTCCTTCCTTCCTTCCTTCCTTCCTCCTTCCTCCTTCCTTCCTTCCTCCTTCCTTCCTTCCTTCCTTCCTTCCTTCTTCCTTCCTCCCTCCCTGCTCTCTATTGTACCAAGTTGCTTTGGCCAGGTAGTTTTTCCACACCTCTTGAGCCCACTTGAACAACCTGCCTGTAGTTTCCTCAGCAGGCATCTCAGTTGATCCCCAGGAGCAATCCACAGGAACCTGCTGCAATCCGCTGTCAGGGAGCAGCGAGCTGCCTGAGTCCACATTGCCTCAGGGAACCCAGGTTGTTCTGTAGGCTCTCTGAGCTGCAGCCACTGTCAGAGAACACAGAGGCGCTGAGGGGGCACCGGTGGGCATCTCCTGAGGCTGAGCAGAGGAGTGGCCTGGGAGCTATGCACCTGCACAGACATGAGGTTCGAGGGCCACAGGCGTCGGAGTTCCTGTGAAGATAAGTGCAGCAGCCATCTCAGGTTTGGTTTCGAACGGAGAAAGACCAGGCTGCAGGGAAAGCAAACATGGTGGTAAGAAAAGGGACAAATTCCAGGAGAATTTAGTTGGGGCCACGATGGAAAGTTGATTGGCTCCTGTGCTAGATGCTCTCCTCACGCCGGGGGACAATCGGGAGAGTGAGTAGCAAGCCTCTTCCCGTCTCAGTCTGTGCTAAGCACGGGCCACTTTCCCACCGGGGGACAGCAAGGTCTGTGTTTTGGAATCGGTCCAGACACATGGGCACGGGGTGTGGCTATGCCACAGCGGCACTGAGCGCAGTGGGCTCTCTCCATGCCCCAGAACTCTACACAGACAGCATGTGGCCTGTCTCCTTCCCAGCCCCCACTCCACACGAATGCCATGTGGCTGGCCCCGTCCCTGCTCCGGGCTCACACCTCAGGCCTCCGCTCCCTGAGCACCAGCTGTCCGCTGGGAAGGTGCGGCCTCCCCACCTGCCTCCTTTGTTGGCTGGAGCTGCAGCATCATGGCCTGCAGCGTTTCCTTCACCATCTGGAGCTGCCCCTGGAGGGACTGTGGATGTTGTTAAGGAGCACACAAGGAGGAGGACCCGGCTCTGCACACCCCCCACAGGGCCTGTGCGAGCAAGCCAGCCTGCCCAGAGCAGGTGGGCCCCGACACTGAATCTCAGCTCCACGCTCTTCCAAACTCCAGAGATTAAATATTGATGTCAGTTTTCTATTTCCCTTCTAAGAAAACCACCGTGACTTCTGCAGGGCCAAGGTCATTAACTTTCAAACTTTGAGGAAAGACTCAGCGGCCGACCTGAGATAGACGTCCAACTCAGCCACTCAGTGACCTTGACAGTGGCCACAGAGCTGCCAGGCCCTACCCTGGGGGGGGGGCAACTGTCACATCCAACTGCTCTGACAGTGGGAAGGGGAGTTAGGGCCACCGAGAGGGGAACCCGAGACATCAGCCATGTGCACAGAGGGCACACTTGGCATTAGCAGCCAGCCAGCTCAGTGCCAGGGACTGCGGTCCCTGCTCACGAGAGCCGAGAGCCGGTCCAGGCCCTGGAACAAAGACTCCACTCCATCCTGGGCTCTAGCCTGCGGCCACTCATTCAGTGTGAAGTGAAAGGCTCATCTGCTGTCTGGGTTGGGAGACTGGGCCATTGATTTGAATGCATGAGCTGCCGATTTCCTGATCTGTAAAGGAGAACAGCCACAAAGACCTCAGCAAATGGTAACACGGGACAGACAAGTGCTGCCCCAAGAAATCGGCTCCCTGGGCATTCAAACAAAACGCTTAGCCAGCAGGAGCTTTCTGTTCCTGCGTAACCAGGTTCTCTGTGCTTCGGTCAGAACTCTAAGAGTTGGATGGTGCTGCAAATGAGTGCAACCTCATCCCATAGAGATGAAGGGAAAGGCAAAACAAGTTGATAGCCCCTAACTATGCAGAATTCTTCAGGTGAGGGCAAGCCAACATGAGGACAGCCATGGAGGAAGCTGAGTTTGGGGATAGTGCAGGCCCCACAGGCCACAGGCCACAGGCCACAGGCCACAGGCCACATGCACTGCTGTTTGCCTCTGGCTCAGTGTCAACACAGTCCTAAGAAAGCCACACCCTTAGGGCATAACTAATAAAATTCTCCCTATTTTTTACAATGAGAAGCTCCAGAGGATCTTGGGAATTATGCAAATGAGCCTTCCCAAACAGAATTGCTAATCCACCCTGGAAAGTTCTGGGACAATTTTTTTTGTCTCCTGGGAGTGTCAGCAGGTTTCACTGTTGTGTCAGGTGCTCACTCTCCCAGGATGGTCCATGATCTGGGCTTAAACTTGAAGGGAAGAAGAGCAGGACAGGCAGGGCAGGGAGGAAGGGATCCGCTAAAATGCCTTTGGGTTTGTTGTAAGAAGTTCTGTTTACCCCATCCCCCTGGACGGCTCTGCTAACTGGGAGGAGTCACATGACTTCACACAAGCCTGTGTCCCAGACTGACCGCCAAGCTGCAGTTTGTCGCAAGCTCTGGTCTCTTGTGAGAGGTAAGTAGAAGTATGCAGAGGGCTCTGGATCCTGACGGTGTCCTGGGGTTGTCTCTGGGCATATTTGGTGCTCTCTGTACTCTGCTAAGTGATGGTCGGGGCCTGACAGAGAGAAATGACTCCAAAAAGGGATGCTCAGAAAACTTCTGGGACCACAGAGCAAACTAAAAAGCCTGAAGACAGAGAAAAGCCACCAGAGGAAAAGACTAAATTATAAAATTAAATTAACACATCAACTTCACACATAATAATTTCCATTATTGCACCAGAGAGTCAGTGAGATGGGATCTGAGAATGCAAGACCCCTGGGATGATGGAAATCACCTCATGTGTATTTAATTGTCCCATCTGTAAAATATAGAGTCTCACAGCTTAGTCACAGAGCAGGGCCTAAGGTTGCACGTGTGTGTGTTTGTGTGTGTGAGAGAGAGACAGACAGACAGACAGACAGACAGAGAGACAGACTTGTGTGAGGTACCATGAGGTTTACGGCTTATTTCCCAGCACAAAGCCTGAACACCTCACAAAGCCTTTGGCACATGAATCACTAATACAGTTAAAATCCCATCCGCAGGGGCTGGAGACCTCGCCCAGCAGTTGGGAACATTTCCTGCTCTTGCAGAAGACTCCCCACTTCAGTTCCCAGCACCGACATCATGGGGCCCACAAAGACAGAACTCCAGGTCCAGGGATTAGACACCCTTTCCCGACCTCTACAGGTACCTGCGCTCACTCTCACAGACACAGATAGGCAGACACATACACATACACACACAGACAGACACAGAGACAGACAGGCACACATACACACAAATAGACACAGAGAGAGACAGAGACAGACAGACACATACACACAATTATTTTTAAAAATATACCCAATATTTTAACACACTCAAATATTTTAAGAAATCATGTTTATATTTACAAAATACCATGCCTCAGCCTCGCCTTATGTGTGTGAGGGAGTGGGGTGGAGGTGTAAAACAGTTGGTGTGCGCTGAGATGGAGGAGTCCAGCATAAAGCATGAAGGGAGGCAGTTCTATCGGCTAATTCTGGAAGAAATGTCCAGACATAAGCCACTTATGGCTAGAAACCTGTCCCAGGAGAACGCAGTGGTGAAACCTTCCAGACAGTGCCTGGTGGGGGGATGTCTAAATCCTGCCCATGCCTCTCAAAGCTCCGTGCACCTGCCTTTCTCTCACGCTCACAACTGTCCCTCGCTCTACCCGGGGAGAAAGGAATATGCACACAGAGTTCTCTCTTCTCTCATTCATAGGGTTGGCTGTTGCTTTGCCTCTGTGGAGTGGGGGTGTCGCCCGACCCTCCAGCAACCCAGAACTGGCTTTTGGTGGGGGTGAGTGCCTGTGAGGAGCAGACTGCAAACATGAAGGCATGTGGGAGGGAGGCTGGCTGTGTGGAGATCTCCAGGCAGATGGCAGCCTGGGAGTCAGCACACCCGCAGAGGATGCACTGAGGGGAGGAGGCTAACGAGGGGCTCAGGGCAGTGGCTGTGAGGGGGAGAAAGACTCAGGACTCTGAATGGGAAAGGTACTGAGAAGATCTCCCTGATAACTGATCTGAACAAAGACTAGAGAAAACAGGTTGTAGTGCGTGAGAAAACCGCCGGAGATGTGCGTGGGGAGGGAGAGGAGTTGAGGACTCAGCTCCTGTTTTGTCTGTCTCTTGCAGTGTAGCTCAGGTTGGCCTCGCAGGGTTGTGCCGCTAAGCTGAGCCTAAGGACTCAACTTGGGACACAGTGAAGGAGAAGCTATGAGGCCAGGGAAGGGAAATGGGCTCCGTTACTCTTCAGAGGTCCAGGCTAGCACTGTGCACTCAGGGCCACACCAAACCGCGCATCTGAAACACATTTTTGTAATACTGTCTCACGGATATACAGAAAAAATTAAACTGTATAATCTCAGCAAGGTCATCTCCTCTTTCTCCTTCTCCCTCTATCCTTTGCCTTTTCCCCTTCTCTTCCTCCTTTCCTTCTTTTCTTTGACACAGGATCTCTTGTATCTCTGGCTTCAAACTCACTAGGAAGCTGAGGCTGCCCTTGAGCTTCTGACCTTCCTGCTTCCGCCTTTGTCTTCTAGGGTCACCATGCTGGCTCTCACCTGCAAGTGGGGGTACGTACATCCATCCCTGCAGATAATGCCCCTACGGGCAGCCTCACCTCACGCAGCTGCAGGCACACCCAGCTCTGAGCAACTATGGCAGAAGCAGGGCAGGAGTGCTGATCAGGCCCGGACTGGTTTTAGATACACATACAATAAGGAAAACTTGTCCTCAGAGTGAACTTTTAAGGGAGGATCCCCTATTTTCCATCTTATGCCTTTGCATAATCTGGCATGCATATGATTAACATCAGATGCATTATGGGAAGGGATGAGAGAAATGGTTATTCAACTTAAAATACGTCAGTTATAATAGAGAACTACACAAATCACATTCTTAGAAACCAAATAACCCCTCTTGAACCCCACGAGAAGAAGCCTGAGATGACAATCAGGGTTCTGGAGTGCTGGCACTGCTGCCCGGAACTGTACTTTCTGTCTTCTGTGTTTTCTGAACTGGACTAACACTTTTCTGTGAAGAAGGTTTGCTCCTTCCCCAAACTTGTGTATAGTAATTTTGATGCTCTGAATAAGACACCAAGAGCCTGGCGACACCTGACCCAGCCCCTGTCCACTGGTGACAAAAGGACACGCCACTTGCACAGAGAGATTGTGTCACCGAGCTCGTGCTAAGTCCGCCCTGCATGCCCCTGGCAGCAGAGCCATCCTGGTATGCACACACTGTGTGCTCCAAGCCTCAGCAGGAGGCAGAAGGAGTCACAGGCCCATCACCCTCCTCAGCGGGTCATGCACGGCCTCAGAGAGCAGCCTGCCCGGCTCTTCACTCTCCCGCTATGAGTCACTGAAGATCTTCGCAGACGTCCTTTCTGCTCTTTGGTTTCGGAGGCAAAAGAACATTTCCAAGGAGGCAGGGCAATCATCCCTCAGCTCTGTCACCTTGGCCTCTTCAGGCTACACACTGGAAAGTGGAACCAGACAGGAGCCCTTTGGGGCTGTGGAGTTTATGCATGAGCCTGCATACATTTATTCTCTGCATGCCATCAAGGCCAGCAAAACGAATCAATTGGGCACCCGTGCATTCCCAATGAGCGGAGAGAATGGGCTCCCAAGAGGGCTTCTGGACAGGGATGCAAATGCCATGCAAATAGAATCAGCCTGGTCCTTGCGCATCCATGACTCAGCAGAGGCTGGCAGAACTGCCTCGGGCTCTGAAGGGTACCAGGTTATGCCATGCTTCCTTTCCTCCTCTAGTGAGCTATGGAAGTCAAAGGAGAAAGGAAAAAAGCTGCTTAAGAATTCACCGAGCCTAAAAGCTCTCCAGTTAAAGCATCCTGACCGTGGAAGAGCAGTTGCACAGACTTTAAGGGGTTTTTGGACTGGAGCTGCTCATTAGAACCCAGAATCTGTGACAGGTTCAGGCCGCAGCTGATGGCTACCCAGCATGCCTAGCAGCGATGGCCCATCCCAGTTCTGCCGCCCCCCCCAGGCATCACGCGCCCCTCCCCACCGCTGCTCAGCCAGTTAACGGAGCAGATGCTTGGGGTCACCCGGGGTGCTGGTCTGAAGTGTTTGCAATGCCCATACCTGAGGCAGCCCACCAGGATGGCAATGAAACAGCCTCTCTGTCTCCCCTGTCCCCAAATCTGCCAACCCAGCCCTCCTCCCACCCGCCAGGCTGCTGTGGTGCTGACAGACTGCACAAGAACTGTTCAGAAGGCTCAGGAGCATGTTCCCCGCCCGCCCCCTCTGTGTGTGTCACACTGGCACACCACCTCCATCTGCGCTCTGTGGCCTGCTGGCGATAAGGACCTGCTCAAGCAAGGATGGATAGCCACGGCATCTGGGGCCCGAGTCCTCCCGAGAGGTATTGGCGTGGGCTCACATCCGCACATTCCAGCGTGGACCTGCTCCTTGCACACAGTGGGTCCTGGCAGCATGCTTAATGGAATCAAGCGAGACCACGCCCTTGCGCGCTGCTCTTCTGTGTTACTGGTGGCAAGCTTTCATGTCAGCCTCACTCTGCGTCATGCCTTTGATCACAAGTGAGAACACACACAGCCGGAGTCTGGCTGGGGGAGTCCTGCAGCCTCTTCTGATGCCTTGATAAACTCTGATTTGAAACAACAGCTTTTGTTTGTTACGGAATCCCACAGGGCACTGTGAACACGGCTTCCTGTCTTGGGCCCATTGTCACATTCAAATCCAAGTGCTGCTTCATGGGGTTTGAAGACACATCCTGTCTGTTATTCTCGCTCAGTGACACAGAGCAGGGCCTAGGCTTCAGAGGAAAGCTGGGGTGAACTGTGTCATGCTGGAGATGTTATCCCAGGAGGGCTGACTTACTACCCAGCCCAGTGCTTCCTGCTCCTCGGGGCACGAGCCGTCCTGGACAGGCTCAGATGCTTGAACGCTTGCTCTGCCTCAGGTAGTGCTGTGTGGCAGGGCTGTGGCCCTTTTAAAAGGCGGCTCCTGGCTGGTATAAGCAGGTCCCAGAAGATGGGCCTTGAGAGTCCTCATCCTGGCCTGCCCAACCCCCACCTCTGGTGGGGATCTCCGCTTCCCGAGCAGATGGAGAAGTCACACCACAAACTCCCGTCACCATGCATGACAGACATCACCAGCTACCGTGCTCTCCCACGGTGGCAGCCTGCATCAGGAGCCATGTCCCTCTCAGCTGTCCCAAGCACTCCACACCCCAGCAGGCCTGGGGCACCCCTCAGTCTCTGGTCACTGTCCTGTCATAGACACCACGTCCCCAGAAGACTTCAAGTCTGTGTGATCAACTAACGTGTCTCCTCCTGCTTCCTGGGCCAACCGGGCAGGTTACATCTGGAATTGGAAGAGGCAAAGAGCTGTGCAGAACAGAGTGTTTTTAAAATGTGGGCATTCAAGCCATTTCCTGCTGAGTCAATATGCAAGGGCAAAGACATCACCATTAGCCAAACATCGAGTTCCTCTGAATAAGACCAATATTTGACGGCTCAAAGCTGTGTAACTATATGCACGGAGGTAAAGTAAAATAGGAATAAAGTTCTAAAAAGTCAGGCATTGAGAAGCAAAGACCAGAATGCCTAAGTTTCCCACACGTGTAAGCCAGGCTACTGAACAGAGAGCATCACCCAAGGAAGCAGCTATCGCCAAGCTGGGGCCACTTGTAAGTGCAAGATTCAGAGTGGGCAAAGCGCCCATCCGGGGTCCTGAAGTGGCTCTTTAACTGACGTCCCAGAAGGGAGCCTCAGTTGAAGACTTGTCTACATCGGGTTGGTCTGTCGGAGGCTGTCTTGGTTGTTAATTGAAACAGGAAAGCCCACTGTGGGTGGCACGTTCCCTAGGCTAGACCCTGAGCTGTACAAGAGAGGAAAGCAAGTAGGCAGCGTGGGAGCGTTTGTTCCTCTCTGCCCTTGGCTGCGGATGTGCATGACGAGAGCGGCCCCTTCAGTTCCCACCTTGACATTTAACCAGGAAGTGTGAGGCAGTGAACCCTGTCCTGCCCCGAGCTGCTTTTGGTCCCAGTGTTTTTATCCCGGCAACTGGACAGGAAACTGGGACAGATGCCATCACGCTCTTCCACAGGGCTCACTGATGACACATGGCATGCACACATGTCCAGGGATCTGTGCTGCCCTTGCATACACGGCTGAGCCCGTGTGTCCTCTTGCCGCCTGACGAGGGCAGCTAGCTTTGATGTGGTTGTCTGTAGATGTGGCACTAAGATTGTGAGTGCAAGAAAACAGAACCAGGAAGGACCATGTGACCCTTCACCGTGAGAGTGTGTTGGCCGTCAGAACGAGGGTGCCCTCTATCTACTGCACACAGAAGGTGGGGCACAGGAGCCCACAGAAGGCTTTGGGACCCTTGGCATGGAAAAGGACCTTAAGGAGGGAAGCCAGTGACATTTCTTTCTGGCTGTCCGCTACGACCACACAGGGGAAATGCTCTATCCACAGTCAGCTCACATCCAGGAGGAGCTGGACCACAAACCAGCATCTGCGGAGGCGTGGGGAAGCGCCGCATATTTTTAGGCTTTCTTTTGCAAAGGGATTTCTGAAAGGTGGAAAGGATATGAAAGAGAGCTTCATCGTGACTGTGGCTTGCCCTATGAAGCTGGTCTTCCAGGTGCAGGAGCCTCACGCCTATGGCTTCACACTTTTCTCCGACTTCAGCAGTAATGATGTGAGATTCCTGGTCAGAAAACAAGAAAAGGGCCATGAGTCAGCTACAGGAGGCTGAGGGCTCTGTGTCCGGTCAGGGTGTGTGGACAGCTCTCCTGGCTTCCATGCCCTGGTGGGAACCCTGGGAGGTTGTTCCCGAGAGCACAGGAGCCGAGCTCAAGTCCTAAGTGAAAGAGAAGCTGTGCCCACACAAATCCACAGGCCCAGCCTTACCTGGTCTATTCAAAGCCTGATTTCAGCATGGACGCTCCCCCGATGGATTTATTTGAGGGAGCCCGAGTCTTCTAGCCGAATTCTCAGACAAGTCACAACTCGATAGAGACGGTAACAAAAGGGCAGAGGTGTCACCAGGGAGACTGAGCTAACATACAAGGACAGAGGGAAATCTCCTCAAGGACGCAGGAGGTTAGTGGGGCACTGAGCATGTCTGCCAGCAAGACGCAGCCCCTGACAGCCAGACTCTGAGGGAGAGTTGTTTGTTTACGTCTATTGCTTCATTCTTGTATGCGTTTGAGCGTGTGCATACCCGTGTGTCCTTGTGTGTGGAAGCCAGAGGGCAACCTCAGCTGTCATTCCTCAGGTACTATGCCCCTTGGGTTTTTTGAGGCAGGGTCTCTCATTGGCCTGGTGATCACTCATTAGACAAGGCTGGCTGTCCAGAGAGCCCGGGAACTCACCTAGCTCTGCCCCCCAGCTCTGGAATTACAAGCATGTGCCACCACACCTGACTCTTATGTGGGTCCACTCCATTAGGGCAGACATGATGGTGTGTGGCATGGTGCTAGGTTGACGCTGGGCATCATGCTTGTAACAAGCATGGTTCAGTCAACAAACAGCTGGGTCTTGAAGGCCCCTGGTCCTGTAGTATTTCTCTTTCAAAGTGCATCCCACACATGAGCTATCTCTATGTCACAGTTTTTACACAGAGCCACTGCACAGCAGCGCCTGAAGGTCACTGTGGCACCAGCTGCTCTAAGCTGTACTTCAGTTGTCCCTCTTGACGGCCCCACAAATTGATGATAACCAGGTTAGCCTGATATCACCTTCTCCCTGTTCCTCCTGAGGGCACACCCTCTCCCCTCCTCCTCTAAACCCCTCTCCTTCAAGGCCCCACACAAACTCACACTGTGGAGCATCAGTCCACACTTGAGTTATGTCCCTAAGAGATGTGAGCCCACTTACACTAAGGGCCACTGGCTGGCCATTCATCCCAGGCCACCGTGAGTGGCCTATAGAAAGTCACAGAGTCTTAAAAATAATTAACAAAATCAAGAAAATGAAGAGCTAAAATAGAGGATCCAAGAAAAAGGAGAAAATAAGCAAAAGGCAGCTTAGAATTAAAACCACAATATGGAGGAAATATTCCCCCAGAGAAGTGTGAAAGACTGAGAAAGCCCGTTAAAGGAATTCTGCATAGAAATTAAGGTTTTAAATTCAGATAAAATGGCCAGGCTACTGCAAAAACTACAATTAATGTCTACCTATCACATGAAGTGCTCAGGCCTGGCAGGCTGTTCCAGGTCCTTAGAGAACTATATGGGGTGTGTGTGTGTGTGTGTGTGTGTGTGTGTGTGTGTGTGCCTCAGAACCCAGGAACACCAATCAAACCCAGACACACGCCTTGTCGTCTGCTCCATCCATTCACTCTGGGACACTTCACAGTTCACGTGCCCAACGACCGACGATTCTTTAATAAAACAGTGCTGATGGAAGCTATAAACATCTAATGTAAATGCTGGAGCAGCCTTGTGTGATGCGAGCATTTGACTACACAAGGGAAAGGAAATCTGCACGCAGCGTGGAGGACACACGGACACTGTTCAGGCTTGAATGTGAGACACAAGGGCTGGCTTGCTGGGCTTCAGCACGGAGGAGAGGACACAAGACAACCATGGGTAGCCATGAGATTCACTGATCCTAAGTCACAGCATTGTCCGCAGACATGCAGGCAGAGAGGAGAGGACTCACACACTTGAGGACGGCCGCCATGACTAACAGTCACAGAATCAGCAAGAAGAAGGAACAGACAGCAATGACTGACAGTGGCCAGAGACCCCTAGTCACACCAGTGGACAGGAAGGAACCCAACACTCTGAAGCAAGCCAACAGCTCAATCTCCATCCACGGGGATCCAGTAAGGTGACGTCAGCATCACACTGAGCAAACTAAAACTGAAGACTTATACTTCCCCCAAATGGGCCATCTCTGAAAAACGTCACGCAGACTGACAGTGCTGGTGTGAACTCTGGAGAGCAATCTCAGATGGCACGGGTTGTCCCTGTCCTGTGACCCAGCCATTCCACTTCCCGGAATCTATCACAGAGAAATAATTTACATATCTAAATTTAATTATTTCAATTAAAACTTTGTAATAAGCATGGAAAACCATACCTGTGTGTGCACATGCCAACCTGAAATCTAAGATTTGAACGATACAAAGATAAGAGATAGAAGTGTTATGAGTCCAGCAAAGTGGAGAAAAAAGCCCAGCCATAATGAGAATGGTTAGAGGGAGGTGTTTTGTGTGTGTGTGTGTGTGTGTGTGTGTGCAAGCCCACCATGGCTAGTTTCTCTCTACAGTAGTTTGCCTGAGGCTGTTCTCTCCAGCTCATGGGTTTCTGGATCTGCCATGGTCTCTCCACTCTGAGGGGTTGTCCAGCAGGAAGGAATTCGGCTTTACTGAGGGCCACATACAGGCTTCTTTTACACATTTCTTTCGCTGTTAAGAATTCATCAATAAGCCGGGTGTGGTGGTGCACACCTTTAGTCCCAGTGCTCGGGAGGCAGAGGCAGGTGGATCTCTGTGAGTTCAAGGTCAGTCTGGTGTACAAAGCAAGTCCAGGACAACCAAGGCTACACAGAGAAACCCTTCTTAAAACTCGGGGTGGTGGTGGTGAGATTTAGTTAAGAGTAAAGCAGACAGAAACTTTGAAGATTTTTGTCTCCTTCCCTTAAAATAAAGGAAATCTTTTTTTTTCCAAGTAAGTTGTCCTTCATGAAAAGCCCCAGAAACATTGAAGATCCCCTGTAAGTCAAAATGGTGAATTATAAAACACATGTGTCAGCTGAAGGTCTCACCTGGGGAGGGAAGTACCTGGGCCCAAGCCCTCTGAAACTGTTAAATATCCACAAACAGCTGGCTCCGAGGGGCCCAGGCCTCCCGGAGAGTTCTAACTGTCCGGACAGCGCTCCAGCCACTGGGTCTCAGGAACTACCCCGTATCATTCCAACTAAGGAAAATGCCTCAAAGTATCAGATGGCCTGGGCACCGACTGCCCTCTCCTCTCCCACCTCGGCACAGCTCAGCCGGGAGGGAGATGGTGGGGCACCCCTTCCACGCCCAAAGTCTGTGAGGACCAGCAGCGGCAAGGTCTACAGGACAAGGTTGAGTCCAGCACCCCCGCAGTGCCTGCAATTCTTCAGTGGCAAAGGTAACCTGGATGATTGCTATTTGATAATTAAAAATTATCACCACTTATCCCTCCCCCCTTTCAGAATCTTGGCCAAGTTGGGCTTTCCCAGGATCGGCAGTTCTGAGGATAATTCAGTATGGGTTGTATGTCTCTGAAAGCCGTCCTGTAAGCCCTCCTGTAATTTAACCCTTGAGCAATCTTTTCAGCAATTCTAATTGTTTGTTTGTTTTTTCTGTTTTAGATGCTCCACCTCTCATTTGCTCAGAGGGGTGACTGTTTTTCCACGTGGGTCAGAATGAAGGTAAACCACCTCCTTGGCCTGCTCTTCCCCTCCTGGGCCTGGCTCACACCCTCAGTTCTCAAACCCCCGTAACCCCCTTCTGGGACCGAGTCTATCAGGACGTGCTGCCCACACAGCCCTGTCTCTCTCTGCCAGGCTGCAATGAACCAGGGGTCCTGACACCGCCACAGCCCCAGAAGCCCCTGCCTCCCTTAAAGGAGGTCCCCGGCCACGGCTGTTGAGGCCTTCCCCTCCCAGGTGCCAGGAGCAGAGCTGTTTCATCCCGGCAAGGCCGCTGTGGGGAGGACTCGGGCCCCAGCATGGCCGTTAGGTAATGAGGCCACCAGACACTGCCCTCAGAGGACTATGTTACTGTACTACTGGGGAGACTCCTTTCAAAGAGCAGGCCCAAGACGCTCTGGCTTCTTGCCTCACCATGTGATCTGTTCTGCGTGATGTAATACCCCTTCCAGTGAGTGACAGAGACACAGGGGCTGTCACCAGAGGCCAAAAGATGGGGCTGTCTGACCAGGAGCTCTTAGACCCACTGTGAACTCAATATACCTCTCTACTTTATAAACTAACCAGCCATAGGCAGTTGGTGACAGCAATAAAATATAATCAAATGCAGAAAGACCTCAAGAATCTTTGCAGTATATTAAACTGGACTCGCCAGACATGCTTTCAAGATGGTGGGCAGAGGCCGAGAGAGAAGTCTTTTCCAAATACCTAATGCTCGTCCGTGCCTCAATGCAGCTCAGAATAACCTGTCAGGGTAGCTGCCCTGCCTCCGGTGCTGGCCTTGAATGCCCACAGCAGCATTCTATGAACACATGTATGTGTGCATGCACACATGCATGCACATATGTTTTGAAATGGAATCTGCCTCTAGGTGGGGGCAGGTCCTTGTCTCCTACTTAGGGTTAATCTCATGGGCAGGTCAGGGGCCTGGCTGGGGCCACCGTGTGGACGATGGGTTCACGTTAAGATAATGTACCTTTTCCTTCCCAGAATTCCTGTGTCCTAGCACAGCGCCCTTGAGGCTCCACTGCGTCTGCAGGCCTTTCTGAGTCGAGCTATTTCGCCTCTCCTGTCCTTTTCTTGTAGTTGCTGGCCAGAGCCTACCCATGCTTTAAAGCTCCCTGACCAATGAATGCTCTGGACTCCCTTCACTTTTCCTGAAGCTCCCCTTCCCCACTGGCTGACCTCCACATCCCTTCCATGCTGTGCCTCTTCTCCATTTTCCTTCCTACAAGACTGACAGCTCACCTGCCCTGCAGTGTTTATTTTAAAGGCTAACAGATTGTTCTTGGGCATTCTTTGTCCCCAAGCATGTTTGTGTCTGTCTGTCTGTTTAATGAGACTAAAAACTCCAAGACAGAACTCCTATTTCTCGAGGACTGTAATGGCTTTTCTGGGATGCCCATGATACCTGATAAACACTGCTTTCCTACCTTGTAATTCTGTAATCAGAAGATCCCTTTCCTGTACTTCTAGACAGCATCATGTGACACACGCACACACAAATGCATATACTCATGCACACACATGCACACACACACACACACACACACACACACACACACACACACCTTTTGTTGGCCTCAGAGGAAGCCCTGAAACCTCACAGGTGGCCCCTCCATGGATGCAGTTCAGTAAAGCCAGCATCATTTCTAACATATCTGCAAGTCACCTCATGATCAAACCTTCAGGCCTGAATGCCAGTGTGAAACCTTTTTAGCTGTGTTGAATTAACGCTAGTGTTAGATTTCTGTCCTGCTCTCCCATCTCAAGGAGACTGGTTTAAAACAGAAAGCAGGATTCCCCTCGATTATGAGAACATTCTTATGACAACAGCTTTCCAAAACCACAAACCTGCAATGGCTGGCATGATGCTAACCCACAGCATGGTGGGACCATCACTCACTCCACAGCCAGCATCTTTGAGGACTTTTATTAAGCCACATCTCCCATAAGGATGGATATGTCCTTGGATAAGACATTTGGGAAATACCAACATTTAGAAGTTTTGAAGTGGATCTCATATTTGGCTGTCAGGGAGTGCACAATCATGGTTGTTTTGATGAGCATTTATTAGCAGGGCCCAGCTGCACCTAGAGCAAGAAAGTCTTGTGTGTTATTGTTATAATGAATGTGTGACAATTTGGAATAGGAAGCCCACCGAAATCTTTGCTATGTGGGGTTTGCTCTGTACTTGCCAGTGCTGTGTAGGAAAGGCCCCCTGGGCCCACAGAACACATGGTTTGGGAAATGTCAAGTGGACAGCTACTATCACAGGATTTAGTAGGTCTCTCATGCAGGAAGTAGGCTGACCTAGGGCTGGATTCCAACACCACTGACAACCTCTACTGTTCTGGTGGTGGTGGTGGTGGGGTGAGAGTGATAGCCAAGACCACAAACTCTTGTCTGAGCTGCCATCTTGCTTACTGTCCCCTGCCGTAAATCAGCCAGCTCACCCAGGCTCCTATTTTCCTTAGATTTCTGCAATAGCCATCTATCCACAAAAACATCTTCGTATAGTCAGGAAAAAAGGTAACTGAGCAGTTTTCTTCAGTAAGGATTGCAAAGCTACAACACTACCCAACCCCCCCTCCCAAACACAAACACAAACACAAACACACACATACACAATTCAATCTGATGTCTTTTTCTGTGGCTAAGTCTCCCTCTCCTACAGCTTGAGGTAGACCAGATGGACTACAAGCATGCAGGAGCTTAGTGGATGCAGTGATGCTTTTCTTCAGCTCACTGTTGCAATCACAGCCTCCGGGCTGTTTCCCAGAATTGTTTCTTTGCAAATGTATTCCAGGAATGCTCTATGGTCTGTTTCTTCCCTTCAAAAACAGTCTTCATAAAGAATCTTTGTCTCAGACAAATGCCTGTCCGTCACACAGACTATCTCTTGCATCTATTTGAAATAGATTCTGTGATAAGCTTCACTTTCCACATCTATGCGGAGAGCTACACTCACTGTGTAAATTCCGTTAAGCAGAGAAACACACAGTAGGACTGCAAGGGTGCGTCTTTATTATACTGGGGAATAGAAATATTCATCTGAATTCGGAATTGCATGGTCACACCCAGAATGGGTGGGCTTCTCTCTTAAAAGCATCCAGATGTCTGAAGGGCAGAAGGCATCTGAATCATCCAGACCTCTTCACGTCTGAGCAAGGCGTGGGCTGTCTTCAAGTACTGTACGTTCGTTCAAAGCAGGCTTTGAAAAGTGAGTTCATGACAAGCATGTTCTGTTTTATTTAGTTATTTAGAACTAATTAACAGAACCAGAACCTTTGATGGCAGCAGAAACAGCCTGACCGAACAGTGAGGATGGGTCTTTCTTTCCAGTGTACAGGGATGTTTGGGGAAACTGACAGGATTATTCAGGAGGGTTTGCACTGCTTCCGTTCAGCATGCCGGGCTTGGACATCAAAGCCACATAAAGCAGGGGCCGGAAAAGGCTCATGTGAAAGGCCAGCTGTGACGGCACACTGGGGAGGCTGAGGCACACAGGTCCCTGAGTCCAGAGGTTGTGGTAAGTCCCAGCCCAGTTCTCTTCTCTCAAAAAACAAGATATACAGTACCTGACAAATGACTCCCAAAGTTTACCTCTAGCCTCGGTGCATGCACACACACTTGTACACAAGCACACACACACACACACACACACACACACACACACACACACTAGAAACCCCCCAAAACAAAACTGAGCAGACCAGATTCCAATAGGACCTTCATCTCCCTTCCATGAATGTTAAGAGTCTGGAAACAGTGACGGGGCCACACCAGGACCCCTCTGTATAGGAAAGTGCAGACAGGGGCTGGAGAGACTGCTCGGCAGTCAGGACTGCTCACTGCTCTTCCGGACCACCAGAGATGGGCACTCACATCAAGCCATTCCCAACAGCCTGAACTCCAGCTCCAGTGGAGCCGACACATTCTTCCGGCTTCTGTGTACATCCCGCACCATGTGTGTGGCATACACAGACACATAAAGAAAAATAAATCTTCTTACATTACTCTAAAAGAAGGATGTGCAGACAGAGCACGGCTGGGGACTCCTGCATGGGGCACCAGGACATCTGTGGCCAAGGACACAGATTATCAGAGTGACACAGACCTGAGAGAACAAGAACAAATGCCACATGGCACCCATGTGTGCTCCAAGTCTGAAACACTTGAACTTCTGAGTGTAAAACAAACAAACAAACAAAAACCAAACAAACCTGCTTGACAATGAGACCCAGAGAGTGCCTGCTTTCAAAGGCAAGACTGTCCTGGATTCTGAATCTGCCGTCCCGGCCAGTGCTGCTTCACTCTGTAGTCACAGCCCCTGCAGGCTGCTGGGCGATGACGGCCACTTAGGCTTGGCAGGACCTAGCCCTCGTGAGACGCTGGTACCCTAGGTGGAGAGCAGTGAGGGCCTAACTTGTCAGAGAGGGGAGGCCCAGTTTGTTATAAACAGTGTCCCTCACAGACGCATTAAGAGGAGAAGCAGCCGGTGGCTGGAAAGACAGATGACCAGTGTAGACAGACAGAAAGACATTAAACTAGTAACTGAAAAGGAGGGGAGCAAGCCTGGCGTGCAGTGAGACAGGCCCACCCCACGCAGCCAGTCTGCTTGCCTGTTCCTGTCAGCCAGTCCTGCTCACACTAGCCTCTGGGGGCAGGAAAACCCTGTCCCTAACTGTCCTGTCCTAGGTGATGAAGGATAGTATAAGTCCATTTACAGAAACAGGGAGCCCCGGGGTGGGGGGCCTCTCAGGTGCTCAAAGGATACCGCGTGCGCTTGTCAGTGAAGCCGGCGCTGCCGGTGTGAGTGCACCCTTGCCACCCTTGGTGGCTGTGACCACCCTGCCGTCTGCCTGTCCCTCAGCCCTTGCCAGCCGGTGAGAAGAGTTTCCACGGCGGAAGACTCCAGGGGCCTGAGGTGGTTTTCTCAGAAGCACTGAGCTGTGGTTAATTAATGGAACAAGTGCGGAGGCCCAGCCCGGCCAGGGAGCACAGACCCTGATCCCACATTTTTCCAAAAGCACAGGAAGCAGGCAGATCAGAGGGACCAGCTTCCCTCCCTGGGGTGGGTGAAGGAGGCTGGCAGCAGGCAGGGGCATTAATTAACAGAGAAAGGCCAGCAGGAACCACTCACTGGCTCCGGACGAAGGCCCGCCCTCCTCACCCACCTGCTCCCTCCATCACACCCAGGGGCCAAGGCCAGGCCGGAGGGCAGAAAACTTGCATTCTTATTGGCTGAATGGTTTCTAAACCTATTTATGCCCCTTGCACATAAATTCCTAATTATATAATGTAAATATGTACCATATAAAACTGCAATATTAGTGTGAAAACAAAGTTCTTATCTACATTTTTAATACAACAATATTAAAGAGAGGGAGAAAGGAGACTGCAGACTGGGTTGCACGTGCTTCTTAAGTGTTCTGTCCACTTTAAAGATGCCACAACTGCACACAAAGCTCTAACCAGGAAGCAGGGCCAGGCCACACACCTCCAGCTTGTAGGTAAAGCATAGGCAAGAAGGCCCCTTGATCGACACTTGGCAGACCCCTCAAAGGACCCTGACCTCCACTGAGTGATCAGCGGCTGAATGTTTGTGTTTTTAGGGTCTGAAAAAGAAGACTGAGAGGTGTTCATTGCAGGAGGATACAATCTCACACAGGAGATGGTCTGAGCAGACAGCACTGACACATCCCTGCTGGGCTGGCATCCTGGGTCTACCCTGTGGTCCTTACACAGCTCCCTGTACCTGTCTGAGCTGTGGCCAAGATACTTGAAATTAGCTGAAGAGACAGGGATTTAGTTCAGCTCCTGGGTTCAGACAAACGGTTTTCCAAAAGGAAACACGAGTATAGTCTCCTAACAGACACCATTCCCATCTGAGGCTCGGGAATACGGCCTAGTTTCCTGAACTTATGCCAGGGCTGGCCTCTCAGCTCTGCTTTCAGCATCCTACACTTGCAAACTCTTCCCAACTTATCCAACAAGCTACTTCTAAAGTTTTAGGAGCCACAGAATCAGGTTATTCACAGCAACCAATCGCTGAGTCACTGAGTCCCCACAGCAACTTCATGATTGTAACTCTTCAGCACTGTGACCAAAGCGCCTGTCACACACAGGGCAAAGAGGTGAAGGTTTGTCTGGGCTCATCGGTCAGAGGATTCTACACACGGTTGGTTGGCCCGGTGCGCTTGGGCAGAGCTTGGCGGCCAAGGACTGGCAGACAAGAGGACCTGTTCACCTCTGTGCATTGTGTCTTGTCTGTTGTTGTGATAAAAACATGTTGGGGAAAGCCTCTAAAGGGAGCAAGGCTTGTTTTGCATCACGGGTCAAGGTTCCAGTCTATCATGCTGAGGTAGCCACAGAGGCAGGAGCTTGTGCTAGGGTGTTAGGTCAAATCCCAGTCAGCAAGCAAAGAGCAGTGACAACCTAGTACCTATGGCTCAGTCCCCTTTCTCTGCTCACACACTCCAGGACCATAGCCACTGGCTGGTACTGCTCCCTCCCCCAAGTGAGAAGACACAGTGGAAGGGCTGGGAGGCTGGGAAGTCACACTGAAGCTCTAACCAGGAAGCAGAGAGTGAAGAACCAAGGCCAGGCCACACACCTCCAGGTTTGTTCCCAGGGATGCTCGTCCTCAAGGAGGCTGTGACACCTAAAGGGTCCAACCTTCCCAAACAGCGCCACCCATGGGGAATCAAATGTTCAACCCCATGAGCCTACACGGAGCATTACACATGCAAAGCACAATGGCAGAGAGCAAGACCAGAACTGGGACAATGCCCTCCAAAGGCCACCCCCATCCCAGAGGCCTCCTGCGAGATGTACCTCCTAAAACTCCCTCAGCTTCTCAAAATACATCACCAGCTGAGGTTCAAGCCCTAACACATGAACTTTCAGAGGGACATTTCTTGTCCAAACCATAACACTGCCCATTTTCCCTCAAACACCAGCATTGAAAGAGAGAGAGAGAGAGAGAGAAGGAAAGAAGGAAGGAAGGAAGGAAGGAAGGAAGGAAGGAAGGAAGGAAGGAAGAAGGAAAGAAAGAAGGAAGGAAGGAAGGAAGGAAGGAAGGAAGGAAGGAAGGAAGGAAGGAAGGCAGAAAGGACAAAACCCAGAGCTTTCCCTGAGCCACTAGGCTATTTCTAGGCTCCTGTGTCTCATAAAGCTTTGATTAAATAAATTTGTCACACTTTCCCCCCCTTGTCAGCCTGTCTTCTAAAAGAAGAGTATTGGCCATGATTCTGTGATGGCAGGGGAAGGGGACCCAGCTTCCCACCCTAACACTCTGGACGTCAGCCCCTGAGGAGACAAAGCTGGCGTCTTCGTTGCTGACTTCCTTGCCTGCAGGAATCAGTAGCCACTTTCAGTGCTGTGTGTGAGCCGCCATGAGGCCAGCTCCTCTCGGGCTTATTTTAGCTTGCTTGGTGGCAGCTTCTGGCTTGGAAAGGACATGGCTGGGAGGGATATCAGAGGGAGTCATAATGTCCAGGGATCTAGGCAGGAGGGGAGCTCATTAGAACAGAAAGCAGCCAGCGGTGGGGGCAGGCTAATGTCAGGAAAGAAAGAATCCCAAAGGAGCCAGGGTCAAACAGCCCACACTGCAGCACCCCTCAGAACCGGTGCCTGGCACAGTGATTTCTCCCCCCTCTACCTGGCCCTGGGCAGCGTTGGTGTCATCCATAAACCAAGGCTAACAACAGCTGAAGGCTAGGCGGAGAGCTCCTGGGACACTGGAAAAGAAAGGGCTCTCCTAATCTGTGCACGCGCATGCAGCCTTGGCTGGGCTGCTGGCTTCCTCTGGAACAAAGCTTCAAGCCAGGCGCTTTGCCCTCATGGACTCAGCTGCAGAATGAGGGACCAGCTGAAACCTGGCGGGCCCTTCAGCCACAGGGCTGGCGATGGTTCTCTGCAATGTGCCTCTGGAATGCATATCGCTGTGCTGGCCAGATAAGCACAGGAAAAGCTTTGAAACCATCTCCCCGTGGCCCTCTTTAAGAAGCCCGTGATTTGCCATGGAAGATTTGGATTGAAAAGCAATTGCCTGCCCCCAGGGTGTCACGCTTCAATAGGAAAACCAGTGTGGGGTGCCCGGCACAGCAGAGCCGTGCAAAGCTAAACACACCTGGAGCCGAAAAGCAAAGGACATTTTGCCTCAAGATAAACACCATTCCCCAGACTGCAGCAGCCCCTGGAAAACAAGACAGGAAGGCAAAACCACCTTCACCAGGCGACTCCCAACCATCGCAGCGCAGAGCCCCAGGGGTCTGAAACCCAGAAAACACAAGCAAGACTCCCCTTTGTCAAGCTTTTCTCTCCTTAGGCCTCTCTCTCTCTCTCTCTCTCTCTCTCTCCCTCTCTCTCTCTCTCTCTCTCTCTCTCTCTCTCTCTCTCTCTCTCTCCTCGCCCTTTCTCCCTGATAGCAGGAGCAAACTAGATTATCAAAAAGTGCTTTCTGTCCTCCAGAAAGCCAGAGACACAGAGATTAGCGCTGGCTGGGCTTTACCATGTGTGCAGGCTCTGACAAGACCACAGAGATGGCCCAATGTGATGTAGGCTGCTCTGCTCACACACGCCTCACCACGCACAACAGGCTGAGACCTCCGAAACAGTGAGCAAAGATGGTCGTTTCTCTCTTGTTTCTGTCAGGAATTTGGTCATGATAACAGGAAAGGTAATAAACACAATAAAACTTATTTCTGACTACCCTCTCTTTGTTTTTATGGCCGTTGTGATTTTTGTATGTGTCTGAGTGTGTATATGCAGGTATGTGTGTATGGGTTTGTATGCATGTTCATGAGTGTGAGAAGGGTATGCATGGGTGTATGTGTGTGCACAGGGAGACCCTTCACGTATGTGTATGTGCATACGGAGACCGGAAGTCAGCTTCAGGTATCCTTTTAAGACAGGGCCTGTCACTGCAAGCTGGGCAAACCCAGGGATCCTCCTGCCTCCACCTCCTCCGTGCTGGGATTACACACCTACACTGCCATGCCCTGGCTTGTGTGTGGGTGCTGGGAATTTAGCTCTGGTCCTCACGCTTACCCAGCAAGCACTTTGCCCCCTGAGCCATCTCTCCAGCCCGTGCTGGGGGTGAGGAGATGCAGCCCAGCAGGAGCAGAAACCTGAGCAGAGACTCCGTTCAGGCCTCTCCAAGGGCTCTGGGTGCTGAGCCAAGGCCACCTGCTTCACACACAGCCCAATTGTGAGCAGGCAGGCATTGTTTTTAGTCACACTTAGGGAGTGCAATAAAACCCACTCTTTTTTTTTTTTTTTTTTCTGGTAAAGCCATGATTCAGAAACGTACACGGTCAGGAGACTGAACCACGGGACAGATTCATCGGCCTCGCCTCTTAGATTCTTTCTCCCCGCTTCCAGGCAGTGAAATCTACTCTCTGGTCCCATCGTGTCCCACAAACACATCTGTCACCCTAAGATCTATCATACTCGAGAATCCAAAAGACTCTGGCTGGTCTCACTATACAAAACAAGCAGAGCTTCTCCATAGGACAATGTTCCAGGACCCCTCTGCACACAGAGGGCATCACACCCAAGTAGAACAAAATTTCCTATATGTATACCTACCTGTGACAAAGCTTGATTTATAGGTTAGGCATGGTCAGCGATGAACAGCAGCAAACACTTTAAAATAAGACAGTTATAACAGAATCCTGTCCTCGCACCTTTGAGAGGTTCTGCTGGCCGCTGGCTCCTGGAATGGGCTCATGGTTAAGTATGGCCTGTGTCTTCCACTGCACCACTGGCTCCCTGAGGAGCTTTCATGGATTTGGCAAACTCCACTGCTATTCCAGATAGAGCACTGGGGAGCCCACGGGTCCTACCTGAAGCCTACTCAGCTGAGACCAGCAGGGACCCAGAGTGACTGACACTGCCCATGGGGGACACACATTCAAACCCAGGAGCAGGGCCAGTCCTCAGATAGCACAGGCACAGCGACCAGATGTTAAGCTGAGTGCAGGGCTCAGGGTCTATGATGTAATGGCTCTGCAGCTCTGGGCCCACTCAGGGGCAGGAGGCCCAGTGGACTGCCTGGGTGCTCTCCCACCCACCCTCCCGTCGCACTGAGTCTTGACAAAGACAAAGGGCACAACAAGACCTGGAAGTCCAGGTGAAATAGCCAATTTATGACCGACCTCGTCCCTGTTAGAATGTGCGAGAGCTGGCAGCATCCCCGGGAGGCACCAGACAAGGGGCTCTGAAGGTTCAGAGGGAAGGCAAGGAGTGGGGGAAGCCCCTCTGGATGCAGGGAAGGGGAGGGGTGGAAAGTAGGGAAACGGGGGTAAGCCTTCTCCACTTGTTGGGGACAGCCTCTGATATTAAACACTAAGTAAAGCAAGTCCCGATGGAAGTACACATTCATTCATCAGGCCTAATTCATCACACTTCCTATCCTTCCTACTTTGTTTTGTTTTGACTTCATGAAAACAGGAACCACAAACGTCAGTCATGATCTGTTCTTGGTGAAAATGACAGCATGCATCCGTGCATTAGAATGTTTAGTGCGTGCTACACATAATCCTATATGTAATATATATATACATATACATATATGTATATTTATATATGTATGGATATATATGTATATATATATAAATAAAATAACGGCCTTATTCTAGAATAAGTTAGAATAATGGGGCCACCTAAACCAGGATTAAAAAGAAAGCTAATGTGCCAAGCTTTTCTCTTTGTTCTACATTTTAAGCTTCAGAAAGCGATCTAGTGCTTTGCTATCATACTTGAGCATTATATACATTTTAAGGACCCTGTGAGAGTGTACGGAAGCCCTCCCAGTTCTGTTGGTTCCTAAGCTCCATCTGGTGGACCCCTGGACACGCCGCACACAAAGGACACACCTCTCTCTGCTGGCCAACAGCGTGGTGAGCTGACGGAGCCGGGCGGGCGCTCCACTCTTGGAGCACCTTCGAGGGGGTGTCCTCCTCTCCAGGGTGGGGTCTGGGGTGAACGGCCAGGGAGGCCTCTCCGACGCTGTCTGCCTGCATCTCGCCGTCTGCTTCCTGGAGCCTCAGGCTCTGCATCAGCAGCTGGCAGGCCTCCAGGTCTGCGCTCCACACTCGCCCAAGCAGTGGGCACCTGCAGCTAAGGCAGAGGGACAGGCACAGCCGTCAGCCCAGTGATGGTGCTCCATGCCACCAGCAGCGGCGCCCTGGCGGCAGGGGCCATCTCACACCCACACCATTTCACAGAGACCAAACTTATCCACCTGGGGACACAGAGGGACCAAATCTACGTGTCTCTGCTCACGGTGTTATTCACGTGGGTCTGGCCGCCAAGGACACCCAGAATCCCGCCAGTGCTTCCAAGAACAGCTGCAGAGTGCGGCCCGTCCTGCCCTATGCCCACGCTGGAGTCAACACTCCTGCCAGCTCTGCCCAGCCACGGCTTGTGCACGCACTGTTCTACACCTGAAATGTCGTCCCGCCATCCTACCACAGCTAATGTGTCCCATGTCCCCGCTGACACACCTGGAACCTGTGCCCGGCTCCAAGGACCTGCTGTCACCTGCCCCCGCCTCAAAACCCACAGTGCTCAGACTCAGTTTACACAGCTGCTCACGGGCGGAGCACCCATGCCCAGAGCTGGAGTGAGGGCAGGTCTTTGGCACTATGGGGCATGTGCCTGCAAGCCCAGAGTCTCATGGAAATGGCGAGCTCCAAGTTGAGTGAATAAGTGGAAAGAAAGGAAGGAAAATGCCTATGGCCAAATTGTGTCAACTCCCAAGTCTTCTCTTCTGACTTCCATGCATGCATGCACATGCACACACACACATACATACATACATGCACATAAACACATATACACATGTACACACGCACACATACACTCACATACATACACATATACGTATATACGCACATACATACATGTGTGCACATACACATAGATACACATATACAACATGCACATACACACAGATACACATTTATGCACACACATACACACACAGGCACACACACACATAAATGCACACACACATAAATGCACACACACATAAATGCACACACACACACACATACATACACACACATTCACATACATACAGGTGCGCACACACACTGAGTAAAATGTTTGAAAAGACAAAATGAGCAAGCATGCAACACTACATTTCAAATCCGTGCCAAAAAATGGGCTGATTTCCACAGAGGACAGAAAACGTAAACCTGACACAGAAACGGAGAGCTGGTGCTGGAGTGACGGCTCGGCGGTTGAGGGCACGGCCGCTCTTACAGAGGACCGATGCCGTGTCCTCGGTGCCAGAGCCGTGTCAGGAGGCCCACGGCTGCCTGTGACTGCAGCTCCCAGTGCACACCCGTGCGCACAGGCGCACACACACATATCACTAAAAAATTAATCTTGAGAAGTGGAAAGAGTTGAGTTGGTGATAAAGCTGACAGAGACTGACTAGAAAGTCTCCATCACGTGCCTTGGGGCAGAAGGGACCCAGGAAAAGAGCAGCTGGGCAGCGGGCACCAACAGATGTCTCGGGAGCCAGACGAGAACCTTGAGGAGAAACTCGAATCCAGTCCCCGAGGCTCTGCCTTCCAGCTACTGAATTGGCCAAAACCAGGAACTGGGAGCTGACCAAAGCCAGGGTGGCTAAGGATCCCTGTGACCCACAGCACAGGAGCTCAGAAAACACCTCCTCCTCTTCCTTTTGGTTACGCTGGATTCGCACAGAGCACAGGGAAGGCCTCACCAAGTCATCCCTGACAGGTTTTCACACAAAGCACACACATATGGGACGCAGATGGGCCCACAGCACCAAGGGCCCCAGAGCCCTCCTTGCTGTGACACCCTTTCCCCCAATTGCCTCCTATTTTGATTTCTGATGTCACAGATTTGCTTTGCAGTGTGTGGGTGGGTGGGGGCTCTGAGGGTTCGGATGCGTTCCACGCCAGCTTTCTCTCTGTGACCCCTGCTTGTGGACAGACGTAAGCTCGAGGCCGTTTCTTCAGCCTGGCTGCCCGCCGCCGCCATGCTCCACGCCATGATGGCCACGGACTCACCCCCTCAAACTGTGAGCCAACAGCATCTTCTGTAAGTTGCTGTGGTGTCTTTTCCCAGCAACCAAAGCGTAGCTAAGACACTGCTTCATTGTGTTATTAGTTCTAAGACACACACTTTGTTCATCGATCCTTGGGACTGATTTTTACTCTCCATTTCATTGGCTTTTGCCCTTACCTTTATCTTCTTTTCCTACTTCCTGTGGATTTATTATCTTACTTTTTACCGATTCTTTTCAGCTCCTGCCTCATTTTTTTTTTCCTTTCTGGATCCTTTTTCTGTTTTTGCTCTCCTTATGTTCTAATAAAGGTACTTGAGAGTCTATACTCTTGTCTGAGAAATTCTCTAGCCATATCCACAAATGTACATTTAAGTCCTCAAATACTAAATACTTTAAATGTACAAAAACCTGGAAATTTATTTCACAGGCCTTCTGCCCTTGCTACGAGCTCGCTGATCTCACGTTCCCCGGGCTGACCTGAAACTAACTTCCGGAGTGTATGACTTCATCAGCGACAGACTTAATGCTGCGCCTTTGCTTTCCCTCTTGCTCTCCTCTTTAAGCTGAAGATGCTTGCTGGTTTGCCAGTGTGGGGCCCAGTATGGCCAAGGCTTCCCCGTGGGCCTACACCCTCTAAGCCACGGGGAGAGCAGGGCAGGCCCAGCCCCAAGCAGCTTACGGCTCCCAGGGAAAGGGGTCAATGACTTTCCACATTTTAATTCCTGGAATGTCACGAGAATCAGTGAACTACAGCACATCTTCCGTGTGAGTGAAAGTGGGACTAGTTCCAAGCTGTCCCTAGAACACACTCGCCAACGTCCAGATTTCAGGGTGCAAGCACGTGGCAAATCAGATATGTGGGTATCAGGTGGCAGCTTTGCTTGTAGGCCGCAGGACCGTTTCCTCAAGGGCTGCGTTTCTGAGACATCTGTTCCTTGCATCTGTTCATCATGGCTGGTGTGTAGGTCATGGCCGGCGGTTCTGTGGTGAGATGTCCTCTCTTCCTGCCCAAGAAAGTAACTGGGTCATTAACAAAACTTGCTTCACTGATGACTCAGAGCCGACAAGCCCCAGAAGAGCAGGGTGGTGCTTTGAGTGGGGTGAAGTGGCTTAGAGGTGTGATCTCAGCGCATGCTCCTGGGTAGAGAACTGAGAACCAGCCCTGCTACAACTGCATCAAAAGTTAGAGGAGGCCTAGGAGATCAACAGCCACGGCCTTGGAGGGCTGAGCGTGAGGGAATTGGGGGGAGCCTGCTTCTCCACTGAAGAAGTAGGAACATCCGGATGTAGTGGCTCATGGGTGTAACCCAAGTGCTCGTGAGGCTGAGGCCGACAGGGTATCGTGAACTCGGTGCCAGGCTTGACTATGTATATAGTGAACTTCCAGACCAGCAGGGGCTAGAGTGAGACATGGTCTCAAAACAAGCAAACAAAACGCCAAACCGCCGGAAACCCCGAGTTCTAACAGAGTCTGTAGTTTCAGCCTTTGGCACCAACCCATCTATTCTTGTTTAAAGGATTCTCTGGAAGCTTTAAAATCTTCAGGTCCTTTTCCAGACTCACGAGGGAGGAAAACAGCAGCCTGGAGAGGGGAAAGGTGACGGTTCTAAATTCTCAGTGGGGCCCTGCCACATTGTGTCTGTGTTCTTTCTGTTCCCTGGGCAACTTCACCCCCAAAAGAGAGAAGATATCACTGTTATAAATGTTTACATTTTATTCATTGATTTGCTTTCTTTTTTATTCATTACAAATGTAGATGTATTTTATGTGATGGGGTGCTTTGTCTGCTTGTGTATTCGTGAGTCCAGTGTGGGCCTGGTGTCAGCAAAGGCTACACAAAGACATCCAACTCCCTTGGGGAGAGTTACAGATGTTGTGAGCTATCTGGTGGGCGCTGGGAATTGAACACGGTCCATTACTGAACAGCCAGCGCTCTTAACCCCTGAGCCATCTCTCCAGCCTGTCACTCACATCCTAAGGAAGACACTTCGCCTTGCTTTGTTTTGTATGTATGTGTACACACATGTAAAGGCCAGAGGTCAATCTTGGGTGTCTTCCTCAGTCACTGTTCATCTCGGTTTTTGAGAGTCTCACTGAGTCTGGAGTTTGTGGGTTCAGCTATCGTGGCTGGCTAGAAGCGCTGGGGTTTCCAACATGCCCCCGTATGGGTTGGCGCTGCTTACGTTCAAGGCGGAGCTTGTCGCTCTGGAAACACCCTCACAGATGCACCCAGAGGCAGACTGTCGCTCGAAGCCACTTCTCAGTCCTATGAAACTGACAATCAAGACGAAGTCCACAGGCGCTGGACAGGTGCCTCGGGTGTGTCACGTCCCACATAGCCTCACCGTGTAGTAGTTGGCACTACATGGCAGAGGCTTCCAAACACACCTTCACCTCTGCACTTCCACATGAGACCAGCTGGGCTAGCCTTGTCCACTGATCAAATGACAGTGTGGGTGGAACAAGGTCCAGAGCTGCCAATACAGCAAGGCCACACGGCTTCCAAGAACCTTGTTCTTTTGTCCTGTGGGGTGGCTGTCCATGCTGGAGTCACCGGGCTGGGCAGGCAATGGCCCTCAACCTCAGCCAACGGCAACTGTCAGCGAGGGTCTGCAGTCACCCTCCTGGGGTGGGGGTCAGTCTCCCCTATTATGACTCACTGACTGTGAGCTTCGTGTGGCTGTGCCGGGGCTGAGCTCTCTGGCGCAGCTGAAGGCGTCTGGGATCTCAGAAATATCACAAGCACAGCCAGCTTCCCTTTCTTATTACAGTGAAGCCAGCCAGCCACGGGCTGTGGATTTTCAACAACTCACAGAAACAGCTGCTCCACTTCCCTTTCTGTTGTTTCGATAAAACACTGAGCAAAAGCAACTTATGGGAAGAGAGTATTTATTTGGCTCCCACTCACTGAGGAAAGGCTGGGCAGGAACTCAAACACAGGCCTGCTTGCTGCTTCACACAGTGTTACCTCCATCCAGGAAAGTCACTCACAGCCGGGGAAACACAGAGGAACCGTTGACGATGCTTGTTTGCTGGCTCTCTTCACTTTTTTAGCTAGCTCAGGGCCACTGGCCTGGGGAATTGTGCTGCCTGGAGTGGGCTGGGCCTCCCTGCATTAATTAATCAAGTCAACACCTCAGAAAAAACATGCCATGGCCCAACCTGATCTGGGCAATTCCTCAGTGTAGGCTTGCTTCTCAGGTAAAGTGGACAGCTACAGCCACCTAAGACAACAGGCGTCTAGGCATTTGCTTGTCCTGTTTTACCACCGTGAAGTGGGAAAGGGAACACCACAGGAATAATTAGATGGACGATTACAAGAAGAAGGCCTTAGAGTTCTGGTTTTGGATATAAACCAATGCCTCAGGCACCCCCTTTCCACCAGCTTGTAAGAGTTAGTGCTGACAGTGAGCTGGGCAGGCTCTAGGGTCACCCAGGAGGCAATTGCTGGCCCAGGCAGCTGGGAAGTTTTGGCTTGCTCTGGACTCTTCTGCATGGCTTCTGGTGTCTTCCTCAGTTGCCATCAGAGTGGCCTTCTCGGTCAGAAAAGACACAGGCGTCTATTTCTCAGCCCCTTTACTCCCTCAAATTGCCACTCGTTAAATTCCAACCATACGTGGTCAGCAGGTGGAAGAGGACTGTGCCAGTGCAAGGATCCAAGTTTGATCCGAGAGCCGCAGAGACAGGAGAGAACTGACTCTCAGAATCTGTCCTGCCCTCTACGTGGTCGCCGGGCAGTCCACTGACTCTTACTGCTGTTTCCATCATCAGTGCTGCTGCTGTTTTAAAATCTGACCAGCTCTTCGGGGCCAATATAGAAACCATACCATGCATGTCTTCCCAACCCCACCCCCATCAGTGCCCCTTCCTCTGAACCATGAGCTCTGACACAGCCACGCTCTGACTCTGTAGGTCAGGCGCAGGCCTTCCTCGCCATATTTAAAGAGGACACCGAATTTCACGCCCGTGTCTGTAAATCCCAGGAAGCATGTAGACTGGCAAGATGTCACTCATGTGGCCACTCAGGAACAACCTAATGAACCTCCCCTGGTGAGTGAGCACCGGGGAGGCTGGGAAAATATCCATCCTAATAAAGATTAACAGAGGGAAGCCTTCCCAATAAGTAATTGCTGTGGGATTGCTACATTAAAAATTAAAGTCTCAGAGAAAGGCAGCCAGTGCTTGTCTCGGGCACCACTACAATGGGTGAGTGGGTGATGGAGAGCTGGGAAAGGTGGAGTGCGCAGTGGAGAGATGGAAGAGAAAGGAATGCCGAGGGGTTTGTCCACTGTGGAGAAAGATGAAACTGGAGAGTCCAGGGCAGTGAGGAACAGGCAGACATGAGGAGGCCATGGTGGGTCCTGGCTCGGCTGCTGCCAACAATCATAATAGGGACATCTGGGCACAGGCTGCGGCTGGTGACCACGGCTGTGTCCATGACCCAATGGCTTCCAGGGTCTGGTTTGATGTCCCAGGGTCACGTCACCATCAAAGGCCATGCAGCTGTCTTTGGTCTGGACTGCTGCCTGAGGAGCTGTGCTGAGCTGGGCCCTCCCTCACTGGCCACCACACAGAAAGGCTGGCTCCACCCTACTTTGCCATGGGGTGGCATTGGAGAGGGAAGGGTGCCCTCCTCTCTCCTTTCTTCCCTTCCCTCTCCCCTCACTGCTTCTGGAAGGTGGGCTAGCTGGAGCACATGAAGGGGCTGGTCCTGCAGATCCAAGCTGCAGGATCTCCACCACACAGGGCTACAGCAGGATAAGCTCCTGCTCAGTGAGGACCCAGTATGGGCACTGCAGCAGAAGCCAGAGGCCCCAAACCAGGCCAGTGACACCTTGCGATGAACATTTGCAGGATGTATGGACAAAGGGCACACTGTGAGACACGCTGTGACACACTACCACCTTTAGGATGAGATTTTTTTTAATTTTAATTTATTTTCTTTTGGGAGAGAGTTTGCAAGGGCGAAGAGTGGGTACAAAAGGACAGAGATGAGGGGCACTGGGGTTGAATGATGTGAAATTCACAAAGAATTCATAAAAATTTTTAAAAATTAAAGTCTCAGAGTAAACATGACATGGCCATTCTAGTTGGCTTCTTGGCTGCTCAAGAAACAATCACAAACTTCAAATTATCTGTACAGTGTTGAAGTGGGAGGAACCTTCCTAAGCAACTAAAGGGACAAAACTGAAATATCTAGGTAAGTGTGAAATATATGTGTGATTGCGCATATTGAAGTATAGGGCGTTGGGCCCTCAGTAGGCACCAGATCTCCTGTACCACAGACGGTATGTGCTGCGTCCTCACACGGCGGGAGACGCTAAGGCCGCCGTCATGTGATGCTCGTGTTGGCCATCCCTGAGGAGGACACACCCTGGCGACCGCTGCACTGGGCATTAAGGATCGGTATTTTAACTAAAACGGGGCATAGATATCCAGACCACCGCAGACTATTTAAGAGTTCTGCAGTCTGAAGAAGGAGCAAGAGAAAGAGGAGGTGGATGAGGGAGAAGAAGAAGAAAGGAAGAGGAAAAGAGAAAGCAGCAGCAGAAGAAAGAGACAGGAGAACACGGGAGAGGGTGGATTTGTGCACAGATCATTTTATAAGGTCACTTGGGAAAGGCTGTTAAAGTCCTGTTTCCTGGCCTGTATAGTTCAAGGTGGCGGTGTGTGACGTGAGTGTTGGCGCTCTGTGGTGCAAAGTGTGACAGTGACAAACAGGTTGTGGGTCAATGGCCACTGTGTTCTAACATCTGCAAGGTTCAAACACAAAGAGGCCTGAGCTGGCACAGGTGCCAACATGCACACATGACGCCAAAGGGCTCAGGCGGGTACACCTGGAACGCTCCCGAGAACCCCCCAGTGTTTCGGACAGGCTCATTACTAATGCTGAAGACCTGGAAAATCTGCTCAGGCGCAGAGCCTTCTACCCAGGCCAGGCAAAGGTGGCCCAGTGCTGGCATCCTTCTGATTGTGAGAAGGTCTACCCGCACAGGATTGAGGGGCGACCGTTACACACATGAAGGAAAGAGCAGCTGGAACCTTCTCAGGTAAAAGGAGACATCAGACATGACAGAGCTCTGCGGCTGCAGAGCTGCACCAGCACCCTGAGACCTGGCAGGCCCCAGAGGCCGGGGGACAGCAGTGCTACGACACAGGCTGGGAATCGCCCTGGGGCCTGCCGGAGCCCAGGGCACTCTAAGAACGGTACTGAGGAGCTGTGTGCAGACAGCTCTGTCCACCCAGGCGCACAGAGTATCATAACAGCTGAAATCTAAATTGAAGTCTAAAAATAGCACAATAAAATTACTTCCTTCCCTCGCTCCACAGAGAGCAAGCGGGCTGACATCCGCAGCTGCGGGGCACGGCTAACTTCCAGAGTTCATGTGGACGGAACGCTTACACAACTGCCCCATCTTGCGAACACATCGCCCATTCCCAGAAAACGAGGAAGCAAGAGCAATTACCCGGTTGGAGGAAGCCGATCACGGCCATTTGATTATAGTTATTAATGGGGGAACAGGAGCAGACCGCTGAGCGGCAGGCAAGCACTAAGTGAATGTAGCAGGTTCCTGGAGGGGGATTAATTTCTGTTTGCTTTTCATCTCTCAGCTACCATCTGAATGTGACATCAAGTCCAAGCGTGGCCTGTCACGTCCTTATCAGTATTCAGTGCTGCTGTAAGCCAGTCACATTATCTCCGCTGGATGTACCAAGCCGCGGTGTCTTGCTGCGGGGATCCTAAGAGAACGCGGGACTGGTAGAGCCAGCGGCTGGCTTTTCAGAGGCAGGAAACGTACCTTGAAGTATCAGAAAGGCATTCTTCAGGCCAATATTTACCTCCCTGTGTGTCTTCCACTGATGTGGAGCACGTGGACCTTAATCCAGATGGTGCATGAGCCACCATCAAGCTCTCCCGCCAGAGGATGCTGGGAGTCTCTGAGTCTCAGCTAGGAGATCTCAAGCTCCTTGGGTGTGGCTAGGTGTCTCAGTGTCCGTTTGCCTGTGGCAACTGCACATCCAGCACCACGGAGCCCAGAGCTGGACCCAGGCTTTGTTCCGTGTTCCGCTGTTAAGACAAAGGTCTTAAGAAGGCTTCTCAGCGCTTTCTCTCCACGCCTCAGCCGCAGTCCTGAAGTTTGTCCTTGTCTGAGGTCGGCAGAGCGAAGGACCCCAGAGTCCATCACACTGTACTGGAAATACTCTTGTCACTGCACTCACCGGCCTCTCTCCCTTCCCACAGCAAGCAGTCTGCTCCCCGAATTTGAATGCAAGGGCCAGGGCAGAGGGGGCACCCCCAATACAGCCCAGCCGATAACAGCAAGGAGATGGCCTGACGGTGCTCAGTGTCAGAGGGCCAGTGGCTCAAAATCCAGCAGCATAGGCACTGCCAGAAGTCAAGACACGCGGGACACTCGTGAGCCCCACCTGAAACTAGCACCATCTTTCTCTGGCTTCGACTGTCTGGACTGAAGTCCAGGGGCTGTCAGAAGAGACTCAGACTGAAGGAGCTTCCGGTGAGAACCAGGTTCCAGGCAAAAGCCCACCAGGTGTGCCCAACCTGCCACCTGCACGCTGCACTCGACACAGATGGCACAGAGCATGGCCCAACTTTAAAACACAGAGGGATCGGGACGGGACTTTTGGCAGGGTCCTCTGGATGAAAATGTTACGTCATGATCTCAAAAGCCTGGCCTCTCGCTCAGGTGCCGATGCCCTAGGAAGCCTGGACAGGACCACGCTCGCTCTGAGACTGTTCTCTAGACTCGACTAGCCCCTTCCGCTTGCTGAAAGGACCCACGGTCATGTAGCGATGACAAGGTTTCCAGGGGAGACCTCACCCTTCTGACAAGCAGGAGGAGACATCCTTCAAAAGGCAGCTCTCCTTCACACTCAGTGAGCCACACAGGTGAACACACCCGTACCCACCAGCCTCCAGGGCCTTCCATCCGGTGACAGTGAACATCGGAACAAGGGCAGGTCCACTGGCAGCAATGAATGCAGAAATCCATGACACAGAGGTCGGGCTGCAGCACCCTGCGGCCTGCACGGGGTGGTGCGACCACGCCAGAGCCCCCAGGAAACCAGGGCACCGCGTGCTGCCAAGTTTACAGCATGGTCGAGGAAAGAGCTCCGGCTGGCGGCCTGTGACTCCCCAGGAAACAACTGTAGGGCTTCTGTTGGAGACTTTGAATTTTTAATTACGTTTATTTGTGTGTGTGTGTTTATGTGTACCTGAGCACATGTACACACACGCCCACGCGTGCCACGGTTTACCTGCGGAGATCGGAGGACAACGTGAAGAAAGCCATCTCTCCTTCTGCCGTGTGGGCCCCAGGGTCAGACGCAGGGCCCCAGGGTCAGATGCAGGTCCCCAGGGTCAGACGCAGGTCCCCAGGGTCAGACGCAGGTCCCCAGGCTTAGCACTGGGCGGGCGGGCAGACGCTTGTGCTGGAAAAGCCATCTTCTTTTCTTAAAGACGCATAGCTAAGGGGCCGGAGAAGCAGCTCAGTGGGCAAAGCCCGTGCCACACGAGTGTGAGGGCCTGAGGTCAGCTCCGCAGTGCCCGTGCAGAAGCCAGGAGCGCTGATGCGTGCCCGTACGCTCACCCGCAGAAGCATAGCAGTGTTGTGCCGAGTGAGGCTGGGGAGTTAGTTCTCCTCTGGGGCTCAGCACAAAATAAGATCACGTAAGTCCAGAAACATCATCTTTGCAGCAGCAACAGTGGAGGAATGCTGGTTTCCACCCAAGGTCGCCGTGATGATGCGTGTTCACCCACACTGGTGTGAGGGCAATCGTGTGGGGCCTGGTATCTGTGACCCTGGACTCTCAGCGGCTGCGTGGCACAGGCAGGCAGCAGGGACAGGCAGGGGGAAGTGGGAGCAGCTGGACTGACATAGCCCTGTGGGTGACCCTGTGTCAACCCCGTGCTTGCCATGACCGAGGCACAGGCTGCCCACAGAGGTGGAGATGCAGCCGACTGCCTTGAAACGCCCACCCTCTATCTACAGCGAGTGTCCAAGAGCCTCCCCAGCAGCGAAGATTTCAGAACCCACATGTCTGAAGGTCACAGGTTTGTGGCACGTTGTCAAATTAAACCGTCACGTGTTCTCCACACTTCCTTGGATCATTAAAAGGTCCTCTCATTTCATTAAGGACAAATTGGATCTCTGCCACTGATGTATTGACTCAGCTTTGATGGCTCCTCAAGAATTTTTAGTTCATGGCCAAACACATCAAAAAGACTTTCAACTTGAGTGTGTTAAACTCATCTGAGATTGGACACTCCCTGCTAATTAGTAACTGTGTGTGTGTGTGTGTGTGTGTGTGTGTGTGTGTGTGTGCCTTTCTTGAGACAGGACCTCACGTACTCCAGGCTAACCTCAAACTCACTATGTTCAATACATAGCTAAGGCTGACTTTGAACTCCTAACTCTTTTGCAAGTGCCTGAGTTACAGTTGCACCCGGGAATGTTGTCCTTAAATGTGTGAAAGTCGCTCTGGAATGAGGAGGCTGAAATGCGAAGCAGTTTGGGGAAGTGTCTGCTTTGCCGCCTAGAACTGGCGCTCCTGTGCTGAACCTTACCAGGCTCCGTGAGAACGGGCCCTTCACACCTTCCGAGGAGTATCTATGGGTCAGCAGCTGTGGTGCACACTGCTGACGTAGCTGCCTGGAGGCTTCTGTGCCCTTGTGGGGAGCCCCCACGGTGCCCCTGTCAGTCAGCCCAATGAGCTCATTGCTCCACCAGGGTGGACTTGGGTGGAATTGCTTCCTTCATCTGTCCTGGGACCTTCTGGGGTGTGTTCACACCTCCCCAGGAAAAGCCAAGCAACATGGGCTGTCTCTAAAAACAGCCTCATGCCCCTCAGTTGTTACAAACATCAAGGACAAGGAAAACAACGAGGGGTGTTACCCCTCCTCACAGGAACTCAGTGCTGACCCCAGGTCGGCCGGTCCTCCTGGCATCATGCCAGGGGTAATTCAGGTCTCAGTTTCCTTATCCGCTCTCTTCTCCAGGGACGTTTCCACTGTCTCTGAGAACTAGTAAAAGAGAGGCAGCTTTCGGGGGGGGGTCTCCACCCCAGAGATGGAGGCCCACAAAGGGTCACTATGCAGAGGCGGAGCTCAGGGACCCCACCGGCTGGTTCCCGGGCCTGGCATGCACAAGCTCAGGGCCACAAGCACCACTGCCAGGCGTGTGGCTGTGAAGACCTCAGCCAGCCAAGGCTACGTGTGGGAACCACGCTGGCTCCGAGTCTCCGTCAGTGGCAAGGACTCAACTGCCACATGTCCCTTCTTCTGCCCCCTGCAGGAGCTGTCGGCATCTGGCCAGAGGGCAGCGGCGCGAAGAGCCAACTCTTCCATAACGGAGGTTGAGAACTTGCCGTGACCTTGAGCCTTGCTACGGAGACAGCGGAGTCTCTCCTGCTCTCGGGAACTAAGGGCTGTTTTTCAATGTCGAATTGTGTGAGTGTTCTTGTGTGTACGTGGAGAGGCGAAAGGACGACCCCGGGTGCCAGCCACCTTATTTTCTCTCGCTGAGAAGCAGGGGAGCTCAGCGAGCCCCATAACCCTCACGTCTCCTCCTGCCCAGTGCTGGGACTCACGTGTGCCACCACACCTGGCTTTTTAAGATGTGGGTCCCAAGGGCTGGATTCAGGTCCTTCTGTTTATACATCAAGCACTTTGCTGGCCCAACCTCGCAAAGGAGATTCTTTTCATTCCATCATTTCTGTGGGTTTATTCTGCTGCTGATGAATAATAGCTCTCATTTATTCAGTCATTACTGTATATAAGAAGCACCTATTCTCTTTTCTGTAATTGTCTCATTTTTATGATAGAAGGAGGAGGCTTGAAGAGATCTATTGTCTAGTGAACAGCCACTGCTCAGAAGTGGGGATCAGACAGTCTTCTCCCAAACCCAGAATGTATCCCCCTGTGCCCTCTGTCTACCCTGCTCCCCCACAGCAGCCACGAGAGATGCTCCACGAGGCTCCCTGTAGGTCTGCCTCCCACCTGACCCCAGATTTGGGGTTCACACTGTTCTCCAGCTTCAAGGATGGGAGCGCGCAGAGCACAGCTGTGCTTGAAGGTTTTCTAACTCCTGTTCAAGGGGAGGCCTCAGACGAAACAACCCCTCAGGACACTCCCTGTGCCTGCTGCTTGGCTCACAGTACTGAGAATTCAGGGTTGATCCTGCCTGTCACTGAGATGAGGCTTTTGAGGCAATCTAGCAGGAGAACTGAGTGACCAGTGACCAGAGCTGGGAGCTCTCTCTCTGATCTGTCCTCATGGCTCTTGAGAACAGGCAACCTGCAGGGAGTGACAGACCCTGGGAGCCTTGTGGTGCACAACAGGCCTTTTTCTCTGAAGTGGCACATGAGGTACAGGCCATTGCTCTCATTCTGCTGCTTTCCCACACTGCTGGTCCTGAGCCTGAAGGCAGACTGTTGGTGCGAGCAGGCTGAGGTGTGTTGGGAGCCCTGGAAGAGAGTCCACGGCTTCCTCTGGCCTCGCTCACCTCCACTGAAGCCCTGTGGGATTTGTTACCTGAGTACCCTACCTCAGAACCATTGCCTGTGACGGTGTTCATGCAGAGACTTCAGGATGACCAGTAGGTAAAAATCAGATTTTTAAAAAGGCTCTCCTTTAGAAAAGGTTCTCAAGCTCGTAATTTTAAGATAAAATTCAAGTAAGACCCCCGAGTTCCTGCATGTTCATCCCTCCCAGGGGCACCCACCAGGACTCTGAGCAGCCCCACATCCAGAGAAGAACCGTGTCTTCTCTGCTTCGATTCTGAAAGTCTGCTTTACCCTCAAGTAAACACTTGAAAACTGAAGTACAGGGCAAGGACACAAGTGTAAACCAGCAGCCACTAAACTGCATTCACGGTTTGCAGCGAGATTCAGCTGCAGGAAAAAGGCAGAGAGGCAGCTCAGACAGCCCAGAAAGGTAAAGAAATGTTCCCCTAACCACACATACAGCGGGTTCCATGGGTGAATACAAAGCCAGTGTATGCATCCTGGGGTTGGGGGCAGGGGAGAATTGGCCCCTGTCAACCAGAGGTGCCCGGCTTTTCACTGGACAATAAGGATTTCTCCTCCACAGTGGTTTTAAGAGATGATAAATATACTTCATCTACAAAGGGGAGGAGTAGAGAGGGGGAGGGGGAAGAGCAAGGAGAAAGAGGGAGGGAGGGGAAAAGGGAGAAGAAGAGAGAAAAGAGGGAAAAAGAAGGAGAGACAGAGAGACTTCTGGGTCAATCTTTGGGTGCCATCCATCTTTTTTGAGTTTGATGTGTGTCTCACTAGCCTGAAACTCACCAATTAGTCTAAGCTGGCTGGCCACTGGCCCCCAGGACTCAACTGTCCCTACCTGCCTAGGAGAAAGCACCAGCACACAGCACCACAGCAGGCTCCTCTTTTCAGCCTGCAGCCTAGGGACCAAACACGTTGGGTGGGTGGGGTCAGCGCAAGCACTCCACCAACGGAGCCGTCTTTCTTGTCCCGTAATAAAAACCCGGAAAAGCTGTGGTGAACACTTGTAACGCCAGCCCTGGGAGCCTGGAGTGCGAGGCCCCTGAGTGTCATGCAAACCTAGCCTATAGAAAGAGACTCTCCAAAAAACACAGGTAGAGAGGGAAGATTTTACAAATATTCTTTTGACTCACTCAGAAAGCTAACAGAGAATATGTGATAATTGAGGAGATGGAAATAAAGCAGAATTCAGCCCTGAGGGGAAAGCGCTAAACCAACACATCCTTCCTTGCTGTCACCCGGAAACAGCCTGAAGGGCAACCATGGGTGCGTGAGGCTTTGTTTGGTTGTTTTGTTGTTTTGTAATACTCTCCTGTGGCGGTGAGTCACAACGATTGGATGCCAGAGCAAATATGTTTAGACATTACACCTTCCTGGGATGCTTTGAATTTTAATCTTAAGAAATTAAGAATAAAGTTTCAGGGACTTGAGAGATGGTTCAATGGTTAAGAGCACTGCGTGCTCTTCCAGAGGACCCAGGTTCGATTCCCAGCACCCATACGGCAGCTCACAACTGTCTGTAAATCCAGTCCCAGGGAACCCAATGCCCGCTTCTGGCCTCCAAGGGCCTTGGATACATGTGGCGGGCAGACAGGCATGCAGGCCAAACACCCATACACGTAAAAACAAACAAGGAGAAAAGAGAGTTTCCAGAAGTAACTGCCACTTACCCACTGAGCCTTAAACAGAGCCTAAGAGAGGATTTGCCACCTGGTAAACAGCACGCTCGCCCCTGGGACACGAGGCTTCTGAGGCGCAGGCTCCTTCTCGGGAGCTGGGTTCACCCAACTTGGACATAGTTCCCAGAGCAAACTGTGGCTGTGGCTCTGGGTATGGGGGTGAGGGAGGCGGCAGGAGGGCAGCCCTGAAGAGTCCCCCTGCCCCTCCTGATGGCCACACACAGGAGGATAGGCCCTGGGTACAACCGTGCACACAGTCCTGACACTATGCAGGTCAGCTCGGAGCAAGGGGCCAACATGGTGCCTCCCTGCTCTCCCCAAAGACCTGCCTCCCGTCTATGGCAAAAGACACAGAATGGGCTCCAGAGGTGGCTCAGCGAGGAAAGGCGCTGGGCAGCCAGCCTGGACGCCTGAGTTCATCTCTGACCCTGGAGCCTGCACAGTGAAAGGAGAGAGTTGAACCCTGGAAGTTAACCTGTGCTCCGCATGAGTGCCACCGCAAGTGCGTGCCAACCCACACGCAGGAACCGTAAATAAATAGATGGATAGATAAGGGGAAGGTGGCCGATTCTTCCTGAGGGCTGTGGGTCATGGGTGCAGAGCTACCCTTGGGCTCTCCTGCCTGTCAGCGCTTTGCTCTGGGGCAGCAGGGTGATGTGCAAAAGCCTACTGTACTGTCAGTCACCCGCTCAGGTGGCCTGCATGCCTGAAAGAGAGGGTGGCAAGACTAAGCTGGAAAGAGGCCTGTCGGAACGCCCCTCCCAGCCCAGCCCCAGATCGGAGCCCCGAGCTGCTTATACTCGTGACAGCACTCTCCGCTGAGCGGCTGTGCCACAGTGTCCCCCCCAGCTAAGGCAGCGCCATCAGTCGGTGGGTGGAAGGGCTTGACTTATTCCCTGCGGCTAAGCCGTGCCCTCAGGATGAATGCCTGGCCCAGGACGCTGAAGGGAGAAGCTTTGGCACTGTCCCGGCAGACAAAGGTTTAAGGCAAATCTGTTGCAGAGCCACTTAACAATTTCCAAAATAGTAGCAAGATGTTTCCATAAAACCAAACTGGCTGCCAGGGAGGAAAAGCACAGACTACATTGTCAAACTTGTTCCCTTAATTAGGACCAGATCCCGCTGGCTGGGGTTTATTTCCAGAAGTCGGCATCCCAGAAAACCAGAAACAGCTTGACATGCTGCAGCGTCGCTAATGCTTCTCCAATCTGAATTCCTAATTGGGTTTAAAAAGAAAAAAAAAAAAAAAAAAAAAAGCAAGCAACCAGGAATTTTCATGCTGGTTTTGATACGGGATTCAAAACAGAACCTGCAGCATTCATTCCTGCATTGTTCTGTGCGTAAACCAGTTCACAGTCCTCCAGACCCTTCAGAGGAGAGAAGCAAGCTGCGTCGGGAATCCTCAACCCAGTAGCCCAGAGAGGCTTTTCTTATTCCGAGACGCGAATACGCCCCGTGTTCTCGCCAAGATGCTTTTAAACACTCTAATCTATTTGCTCTGTCGAGGGGGAGCTGGGCTCGGAGGCGCTGGAACAGCACCTGCTCCTTCCCCTGAGGACGAGACGGTGTTTTCCTGCTTTTCTTTGTTAGTGTAGCACAAAGATCGGCGGGCCCTCCCCCGGCCTCCCCTGAATGCTAACAGCAAGCAGAGCCCCGTTCTGCAGGGCGGCGCCCCTCCTTACCTGCGCAGCCGACCCTCCAGTGCTTCCATCCGCCTGGCGGTGTTCGCCTCCACAGTTGCTTCTGCAAGGCAAAACCCAGCATGAGCATGACCGTCGCCCAAACAAAGGGCTGCGGTCAAGGCTCTAATAAGGCATGTCGTGTTTGGAAAGCCCTCAAGACCGTCTAGGTGCTGCCTGGAGCCCTGCGCTGGAGGGATGCAGAAGCTCAACGGTCTCTGCAGCTCTGACCTGCTGCTTTCACAGGTGGCTCAAGGTCAGCCCATCACCCCGTGTGGCCACAGCTTCCTTCCAAACAGACGGCCTCGTGAATGAAGATGGGTTTGCACATGCATTTGTAAATAACTTGGGCTGTCGGACGAAGACTTCACCAAACAAATTAAATACTCAATGCTGGATCCCTATTGCGGTTTAGGTGTGAAAGCCCCTCTGGAGGGACACTGTGTTTGGAGGGTGTGGCCTCCAGCCATCAGAAGTGAGTCCCAGCCAGCTCTGAAGTCCAGCTGCTTCCATTCCACATTTCTTTCTCCTGACCCACCAAGGTGTGAAGATTCTGCACACTCACACTGCTACCGCGTGTGCGTGAACAGGAGGATGTTAACAAAGGTGGGCCTTGGCGGAAGTTATCTTCTGCCATGGCCTTCCCTTCCTGCTCAGCTGGGATCACTGTAGACAGAGCCGCCCACTGGCCATGACTGTAAACAGAACTGCCCCACTGGCCGGGCCTGGGGAAGCATGATAGGGTTTTCTCTCTGAAACCATGAGTCAAAATAAAATTGTCTGATCTATTTTAATCCAAAGGGAGGTGGCTCTGGGCAAAGCAAGGATGAATATGATCAAAATACACTGAGATTCTCAAAAGGTTGAATGAAACTATCATATAAAAACATGAAAAAAAAAAAGACTCTTCTCTCTGAAGTCGCTTCTGCTTGCAGGGAAGTAGCTGATTTACCCCTCTAGGCTTCTGCAGCCTGGTAGCCTGGTGGCTTTCCCCAGAATGTTCCAGCAACTTCCTGTGCTTTCCGGCCAGCCTGGACGCTGACACCCAGACAGAACATGGCTGGAATAAGAGTTTGCTGACCCTGAGCGCCCCCCACACCAAGACAGGCAGTCTAAGAGCACACGCACTGAGTCAGCTCACAACCCTCAGAACAGGCCAGAATGTGGCATGGGATTTAGACGCTTAACTTCCAAAACAATATACCCATCAACACAGCATCTGAGGACGGGGCCATCGTCTTTCCTCACACCCCTGCTCCTCCTGCTTCTCCACCCGGAGTCTACTGTAGAGGGGCCTGTGAGGAGCTGGTGAGGGAGGGTGCTCAGGAGATGCCGAGGGAACCAGCAGTGGGACCTCAGGCTCTTCACAGGGGAGGGCGTGAAACAGTACTTCCCTGCTTGCCAACAGAACCCGGCATCCAGATTACACTGCTATTAGAATGGAACTCAAATAATTAGGCTAATAATCCAAATTAGGTGGAAACTAGTAATTGAATACGCTAAATTCGTGAAAATATTTAGCAGAGTGAACGCCACAGCATAGGTCAGTGCTACAGGTGTTTGACACGGGTCCCATTTCATGCCAGGTGCTGGAGTGTGAGTGTGTGTGTGTGTGTGTGTGTGTGTGTGTGTGTGTGCGCGTGCGTGCATGTGCGCGTGTGTAGACATCAGGTGTCTTCCTCAGCGGCTTACCCTTGGGGAGAGCGTCTTCATTTGGATGGCCTGGTGACAGCCAGCCTCTGTGCTCACACCTTTCCCGGGCTAGGAACATAAGCATGTGTCACACATCAAGCTTGTGTGTGCTGGGGCTGAGCTCAGCTCTTCCTGTGTTCCCGGCCGCTCTTTACCCACTGAGCCACTTAGCATCACTGAGCCAGGGGGGCCAACGCTAACAGTGACTTTCGTGTAGCCAACAAGCTAGGAACGGTTCCTTTTTTCCTTTTAATGCAGGTCTTACTGCGCAGATGCCGGGCTGGCCTCAAGCTCACAGAGATCCTCCTGCCTCTGCCTCCTTAGGGATTAGAGACATATGCCACTCTGCCCAGCTATTATGACATCTTCTAAAAATATATTTTTATTTTATGTGTATGTTTGCTGTGTGTACATATGTGTACCATGTCCATGCTAGTACATTTTTTTGAAAGCTGGAAGACCTTTTCTTTGGATGCAGCCACACACAAACATACACACACACACAATGACAGAAGTGATACTAGGCCTACTTTTACAAAAACAAGTCATCAGATTTCAAAGATCAACACTCAATCACCAATTTAGCCAAAATTAACTAGTATTTTAAAAAAAGAAAATTCAGAAGGAAGATGGGGGGGGAAAGGAAAACTGGAACCCTGACAAATTTCGAATATCCAAGGCACTAGGAACCCTCCGGGTTTGCTTGGGAAATTAAACCGTGCACAAAAATGTAGTGTGGACCCAGCAACTCCAAAGCCCCGGGGACGGAGGAACTGAGAGAGACAATCTTACAGCCGTTCAGTCTCGGCAAATGAAACGGAACAAGGCTGCACCAAGAGTCCCTCTACAAAGCCATTCTGTATGCATCTAATTTCACACCCAAAGGCAGGAAGTCAGCGCCATCAAAAGCCATGCCCCAGCCTCAGCTTTTTACTGCTCATGTTCATCTTGGGTCACTCTTCCAGGCTAAGCGTACCGGGCCTGCGGTTTCATGGATGTTCAAGGGCGCCTTCACGCCCATTTAGCCAGGCTGAATGCTGCGGTGGTAGCGAAGGCTCTGGCTGGACTGGGCCCTGGAGCTGGAAGATACCACCCTTCCTGACTGCTACATGCTGCTTCCAGAGTCTCCAGAGCCGGAAGCAAATGAGCTCAACACCACCAAAGAGGGCCACTGAGCCCTGCAAGGCCGAGGGCTGCTCGCGGGCCGCTAATGACCTCTTTTTCTCCGGTGCCGGCATTGCAGAGAGAAAGGAAACAACTGGATGTGGGCCCCAGAGGAATGAAGACACATTAGCAGAATCGGCTTCTCTGTGGGGTTCCAGCTAACACATCTGCCCCCCACCCCAGCCTGTGTCAGCACCAAGGACACCACATCAGCCTGGGCTCGAGGAATCAGGCTGCTCAGAACTGGCCAAGGTGCAGAGGCTAGATACCTGAGCCATCGATCAGCTGTGGCCATCAACACAGAAGCTACAAGCTCCACAGAAGTGCATATATAAGGTAGAAGAATATGAAAGACAGGAGGAGACCGCAAGATACCGAACCTGCACACGGCACAGCAGCTCGCAGTGTCTACTGTGACCTACACAGCACACATGCAAGATCAAGGCAGACAACCTTCCAGTGTGGACAGGAAGCCTTGGTGGCCCCACCCACCCTGGGGGAGCTGTGGTCAAGTTGACTGCTGAGGGAGGAAGAGACGGGTCTCCACCCTCTGGGGATTCGGCCACTAACCACCGCTCGGCTGCTTATGCTAGAGTGGACGGCCACATATCCACCCGTGAAAGAGACCATCACGGCACCAAAGGGGTCTGAAGGGATGTCAGGGAGGGCGGCTATGGTCCTTGTACATTGTAGAAATGTATAGAGTGTTCACAGAATTTTTTAAATGCTGCTACAAAAGAAAAGAAAGCAAAGCAAGCTAGTGACGGGAGCATCACACAGTGACCGCAAAGGCAAGAGCGAGCCTCCAAGGGACCCACTCCAGGCAGCAGTCCTTCCGGCTTCCTCAGGGAGAGAGGGGGGCCTGTGCCCTACCTCCAAGGGGGATGAATGACTTGGAGGAAGGGACCAAGCTGAGCGAGAAGTTTTCCTGGTGCGTGACTGGGCATGGGCAATTAGGACCCGCCATTGCTCATGCACTGAGATGTGTTTTCTCCAACAGAGGACATTGCCAGCTCACTTTGCCTTCCCCCGCTTGCACTGGGGTTACACTGTGGAGCATGTGACCCCCCACACAAGGACCATGGGGTCCCTAGAGGACTTGATCCGTCTGGCAGGACAGGCTCTGTGTGCCCTTTGCTGCCGTCGGGGAAGGCTGGATTCACCCTTGCAGGTTTCCCTGACCCCATGAGAGGCGCCCTGCGTATGACCTCGTGCTGTAAGCGACACCAAAGACCAGCTGAGGAAGACATCCTCAGGGTAGGCTGGGCCACGTTACCCTGGCACCTTCCTGTGGGAAGGAAGAGCAACAAACGCTCACATCAGCTTCCAACCTACCCTGTGTAATGGCGGAGGCTGAGCGCTGACATGCTAGATGGTCCCTGAGCCCAGTGTGCACCTCGGGACAGCGCTGGCCTTTGGGTGGAAGGGGAGCTGGCAGGAAGGAGAGCAGCCTCCGGAGGTCAGGGAGCTGCGGTGAGCAGTGATAAAGCCAAGCTCCACCTGCCCGGCTTGCCACCGGCAACATGGGCATCACGTGACATGGTAATCCCACTCTCCCAGACACACTCAGCCTCCTACATGCCAGTCCCCCCCATACCCTTTCAGGCACACAGCCTGATGCCAGCAGGGGTCAATGGGCAAACCAAAACCAAGTGCTCAGACTGCAGAACAGGTCAGGAAGCGCTAAGGCTCCCTCAGCAGTGAGCGCCCTCACTCCCAGGCCTCACCTGATGGGCCCGCCATCCCTGCTGACAGCGGCAGCTTCCTGCACCGCTTTCTGCTTCCTAGTGCATTTCAAAGGAGAGTAGCTGTGACCTGGAGACTAAAGTCCAGTATTCCGAGAGTTGCTGACAATGCTGATGTGTTTACCTGGCCATGCAGCATATGTCTGGGAATACGCACGCTCCGATCTCCCTTCTCTGCCAGCCACATGCATGCACACATGACCGCATGAATGCATGCTCATGTGCTTGCACATGGAATACAGGCTTTGTGCACACATAGGTGCTTGTACACTTGTAAGTTCAGACTCACATATGCACCCATATGCTGGCATGTGTACACGGGTGCTCATGAGTGTGCAGGCATGTGCACACACAGATATAATTCTCTTCATTCTCTTTTGACAGACAGATGGAGGAATGCAATCCGCACCTTTCTTTTGAAATGGAAAACTGTCTTGAAATGTTTGCTGTGGAAAATCAAATCCACATTTGATCCTCTTAGGCTCAGGAAAGCAAGCACCCTCCCCACCCCACCCCCGCGCTGGCGGGACATTTCCTGCGCATCATTATTGTGGTGAATTCTCACGGTGCTGCGCTAAAGCCCTTTGAGGATAGGGATTTAAAGCCCAGGGGAGCTGTTTTGAGGAGAAAATGAAAAATAAAAAATAAAAAATTCCCGCCTCAGCTCAGTGACACACCAAAGCCCAGGCTTTGCTGTGGGGTCACCGCCCGTCTGCCAAGAAGCACAATGGCCGAATTCTTCTAACTTGCAGGGGGAATCCTGCTGCCCTCCCAACAGCACTACAGGTGCACACCCCCCACACTGCTCTGCCCCTCGCCCCCGGCTCCCCCGGGCCCTTCAGTTCTAGAAGAACACAGGAGAGACAAGGCAGGAGCAGGGAGGTACCTCAGCTTAGACTGCATCTGCCCCTCGGTGTCTGCAGCAGGCTGCCTTCACGACTCCTCCAGGACGCTGCAGACTCAAGCGAACCAAACCAGTGAGATGCCTGCACACACCCCCTCCTGGCCACTTAAAGCACCTCTGCTTTACCTCAGCCCTCACACAGGAACTGCTGTTCTACTGTGTCGTGGAAGGGAGAACAACAAAGGGGATCTGCTCAACATTTCTTTCACCTAAAGTGGTTTGAATCCATGGAGGCAGAAACCGTGGGTGTGGAGAGTCAGCTGTACACACGAAACGAGACTGAAGGAGGAGCACCGGGCGAGGTATGGCAGAACCAAAGTGAGCGCAAACTCATGTCATCAGACACCCATCAAAACCGGCGCAAGCGTTGTCCCCTGTCTGCAACGTGTGTACCAGAAGCCGGACCCACAGTCTGGGGTGTTGACAGTGCCACCTCAGATGGGAACATTGCTGCTCTCTGAGGGTGAGGGAGCCTTCCCAGAGTCTGTTCTTCCAGGAATGGCGTGTTATAAATAGCAACCTGGCCCCCAGTCCCTCCCTGTCAATCTCTTCCCCAGGGACTCTTGCCATTTCCAGGCCGGGGTCACAAAGTTCTCACTAATGGCTGAACCCATGGGCTGCTCAATCTTGGACTTCCAGCCTCCAAAACCATGAATCAAGTAGAATTCTTTTCTCCATCCACAGAGGCACGAGTCACAGCGACAGAAAGTGGCCATCACATTGTTGGTTTCCGGACACTCAGAAATCAGAAGGAACCCCCCTTCTATGTGAGAGGCGCAGACCCTCCCCACGGCCACCAGGCTGTGACAAAGAGCAAAGGAATCAGCCAGGGCCACCTCCACAGAAGTGGGGGGAAGGTGAGGCCAGCAAGCACCTGGATGCTAAGAGAATGCTGGGCCCCTCCCAGCCCCTGGATATCACCCGTCCCAGGTCACATGGACAGCAGGCTCACAGCATTTCACTCCACAATGCTCAGGAATGTGACTAAGGAAAACCCCAAAATGTGGAGCCTGAAGTTGCCACCTCCTGAGGCCAGGCGGGATCTCCAATAGAGAGAGGGGGACACCAATCCAACCTCCCCCCAAAAATGAGGGATAAGGAGAAGGTACGAGGGACTGGGAGGAGAGGAGGGAGGAGCAGCAATCCGGCTGTAAAGTGATTAAATAAATTAATTAATGAAAAAAGAAAAGAAAACTCCCAAAGTGACAGTTAAAACACCTCTGAGCTGAACACACACGCTTTAGCAAAAAGCAAAGACAGGGGCTGGGACAGTGACAGTGACGGTGTCTGGACGGCAAGCATGGGACTCCGAGCTCAGATCCCACCCAGGAAAGAAGCTGGGCACGGAACACGCAGTTGCGATCCCAGTTCTGGGAAGGCAGGGACAGCGGGTTCCCGGGGCTCCTGGCCAGCCAGCTCCAGAGTCAGCGACAGACCCTGCCTCAAAAACAATCAGAAATGGTGACATCTGATTGCGGAAGACATCTGATGTCAACACACAAGCGCATGTATACTCACACAAAGACATACATCACCCAGGTACATGCGTGCCCGTGCGCGCGCGCGCGCACACACACACACACACACACACACACACACACGCAAAGACTAAACTAATAAAATATTCCACATACACCTTACAAAGATCATACCTCAAGGGGGTCTGTGCACCCTCTGGTGGCCCTGTCCGGACCCGCTTCACACCTGTGGCAGAGCCAGAGGAGCAGCTCGGCTGGGAGGCAGGATGGAGTGAGCGTGCTCGCCTCATTGCACGCAAGAGCCCTGGGCCCCAGCGCGAGAGCGGAGGGGAGCAGAGAGGCAGAATCTCATTTTCAGCCTCTCAGTTCAGAAATCACATTTGGGGCTCTACTAAAATGGAAAATGAACACACAACAGTCTGCGGCATCCCACTAACTTACTGCAAGGCTTGTCCTCCCTCCTCCCCCCTTCCCTCTCTCCTGCCTACCCTGAGGAGCACAAGGTCCATGAGAATTTAAAAATAGCCTACCAGATTTCAAATAGAGCACACTAAACGGGCCCATTTTCCACGCCTTTCATTTTACATTAAGCGCTGGTTGTCGGGAAGCACATGGTGTGAGCAGGGGGGACACGACATTTAAAATCTAATTTTCAAAAATCGGGTCCTAAGGCAGAACAGTGAAACGCATTCACACACAGAGCCGCGCCTGCAAATCGACACTGGCGGAGCAGTGCCCGCTAGCCTCGCAGCCCGAACTCACCAAGCCACAGAAACCAATTCACTCGCTCAGCAGGTGTCTGCCAGCCCTGCGAGGTGCCAGGTGACTTGCCTGGTGTCCCCATTGTCCCTGTGCTGGAAGTTCAAGGCCCCCCGAGGACCTTGTGAACTGTAGAGGGAATTGCCTGGCATAAGGGTCTTTACCACGTGGGGGAGAAGGGGAGGGAAAGAGCTGGGATGAGAAAGTCAAGTCGGCAAGCACCTAGGAGAACAGCTGTCATGGAGGACGAGGGCACACGAGGGGACAAGATGAACGGAATGCTACGTGAGAAGGCACAGGCAAAGGAAGGTGAGCTTTGGCTAACCTAGTCCAGTGAGGGCCAGGGACAGCAAGGCCGGCAGCAGGCACGTCTGTTACGCCTCCCGTGGGAGCGTGACTGTCATTCAAGGCCTTACCGCAGGAGTTTGGCCTGTCTGCTGCTGGCCAGCGAAGGGCACAGCAGCTTGTGGCCGGGCGGGTTGCATCCCCTGAGCACTGCAGTCTGGACAGTGTGAGGAAGGCCCTGGTCTGGTTCAGTGACATGAATGCAGCTGCCTCAGGCGGTAACCCCCACCTGAGGGACTCTGTCGGTGTTCCCCACGGCTTACCAGCCAGTTGTAAACAAGAAACCCTGGCAGAGATTCCTGGAGCTTTGCCACCCTCCCTGGGGTGGGGAGCTCTGAGGCAAGGTGGGTGCGTTCCACCCTGGGTGCAGCCACTTTGGTCACTGTCTGACCACGTCCCAGGACCCACGGGTTCCATGCCATCTTCAGGATCTCGCATGTGCCACTGGGTGCCCAGCATGCTACATGCTGCAATCCCGGATCTGTCTGTCTGTCTTCAGTCTCACGGCACCAAGAGAGGGTCTGTCGCACATGGGTTTCAGGCCGCCCAGAACAGGTGGCTGCATTTCCAAAGCTAGCTGGGAGTAGAACTGGCAGAGGGTGGCTGGAGACTGGATTGGGGCACGCACTCGGCAGTCACAGCAGTGATGAGAGCCTGTGGGAAGGTCGAAGCCTGTCACCTGTGCTGTTACTGCGTGCCAAACAGAACGTGTCTGCAAGGTAGGGAGGAGCTGGCAGTCCAGGAGAGGACACAGGGAACAAGGTAAGTTAACGATTCACCCGGGGTGGATACCAAGAGACTGCACGGGTGTGAGCGGCAGGGACACATCCTGAGCAAGTGGAGGTGAGACCTGACAGACAGACAGACAGACAGACAGGAAGGACACACCCTGAGCAAGTGGAGGTGAGACCTGACAGACAGACAGACAGACAGGAAGGACACACCCTGAGCAAGTGGAGGTGAGACCTGACAGACAGACAGACAGACAGGAAGGATGGAAAGAGAGGCAGGCCCCTCTCTTTGCCGTGGCCAAATTCCAGTTGAAGGGCAGAGAAGCCCCTAATGGAGGAAGCTGCTATTGAATGCAACTCAGGCATCGTACTAGTGGCTCATTGCTCCGACCAAAATCGTGACAAAGCGTGCGTCTGAGAGGAAAAATTTAGCTCGGCTTATGGATTAAGAGGGTAGTGTCCACCATGAAAGGAAGGCACGGCTGAGCATAGGTAGAGAAGGAGCCACACAAGCGTGAGAACCTGTGTTTGGCTCCTCGGCGCTCACAGAAAAGCCAGGTACAGAGCACACATCTGTGAGGGGCAGAGGCAGGTGGATCCCTGGCACTCACTGGCCAACCAGCCAGCCAAACTGGTGAGATCCTATCTCAAAATAATTAATAATAATAATAATAAAGGTAAATGGGGACTGAGGCCACCTGACACGATCTCTGCACGTCTACATGTAAGTACACGGAAGCACATGTAAGCAGCACACAAGACTATTGATGATCCACAGCACACACATGTTCAGGGATTCCTAACAGGCTGTGAGCTTCCGCCCTGGTCACGTCCTCGCCCTGGAACCGGGGCTCCCCCTCTGTCACAGTCTACAAGCAGAGCCCCAATGGCCACACCCACCCACCTCTCAGAGAGCCGCAGGCGAGCTAAGGGGACATTTCCACACAGTTGCCCCAGCAGGGCATTGGGGCTTCCGTAGCCCAGCAGGCGTGATCGCCCTCCTGCTGGGGAGGTCTGGCCTCCCGTGCACCAGAAGCAGACAGCCAGGCCTAACCTCACAGTCCACTGAGACAGATTCCCCCGGTAACCCAAAGCTCTCGATGCCGACAGGAAATCCAGACGGCGGCCCCACAGTGCCTGGTGTTTGTTTTAAGTATTTAAAACACATCAGGCTTGACACCAGAGTGGCTAATAAGTTAATGTCCCAGGTACTGAGGGAAAGCTAAGTATGAAATTATTGGCTTAAAATGATCCCACTGAAACCATTTCTTCTAACAAGATCATAAAATGCATTTTCTCAGTGAGCCATATATAACCGGCTTGACTATATAATAAAATGGGGATACAAGCTTAATGGAAGATGGAGCCCGTTAGATTGCAGATTAAGGTGCAATTTCTGCCTGACTTTGCCATTTCAGGGCAATGTCTGTTGGCTGATGTCCCTTCGCTGAAGGGCCTGGAGATAAGTGTGCCATTTCTGCTTATCACAGGAACACGAGATAAATGCGGGGCTAACTGGTGATGCCTTTGACCAACAAGGGGAGGTACAGGGGCATCGAGTTGAGTTCTGACTCCGCAGAGGGCTGGGAAGGTGCTGGGGCCGCCTCAGAGCCCTGCGCTCTGAAGGGCTGCGCATGCCAAGAGACTGTGGCAGTTTACTGCTTTAGCTTCCGAGTTATCTTGTTTTTAAAACAGCGTTGCATAGCCCAGCCGGCCTTGAATTTGAACTCCCGGTCCCCCTGCCTCCACCTCACAGGTGTAGGATTACACGCGGGCAGCACAGTGCTTGGGCTGGGGTCAATCCGGGGCTCCATGTATGCCTGGCAAGCTCTCTACCAGCTGAGCCGTTTTGGTTAAGTAAGGAAAGTGACTACTGGGATTCCTCTGGGCTTGACCTGAGCTGGGGGCTGGGGGGGTGCTCAGCACACAGGCCTGGCTGTGCCATGCAGCCCGGCTGCAAGCCAGATGGTACTACCAAGTTACAGAGGAGGCTGGAGCCTTCGAAGTGAGACGGACGGAGAGCCCCACGCGCAGCCCCGCCGGGCAGGTATGTCACTGGCTTTCTTACCTGTGTGGGGAAGTTACATATGCCCAGGCGTGACCAGCGCTGGGGCAAGCACCCAGCTCATGTGGGCACACACATGCACACAGATGAGGCGGGAGCAGAGGGAGTGTCAGAGCGGGCCGAGGCAATCCGCCTGCTGCCACAGGCTCCCGTGAGCGCCCTGAGTGACCCCCAACGTGAGCAAAGCCTTTCTAACCTCTGATCTGTTGTTTGGGAGAATGAAATCACGCAATGAGAGGTACCCATGGGCTGAGGGGCGGGGCCATTGTGGGAACTGCCACCAGCCAATTTACTAAAAGTCCCCTCCCCCTTCGTTCTTCTCCAGGGACAGTGATGGGGACAGGCAAGCTGGTCTCAGATGCCCAGCTGGCCCTGGAACCAGGGGTGCCTAACGACTTCGGACTCCAGCCAGCTTCCACAGCTATCACCTCTCTGTCTCCTTCAGGTACCCAGCCAGGTCAGCAGCCGTTCCAGCCGCTCTGTCCTCCTCACCACGGAGGGCTGCGTCCTTGTGTAGAACAAGCCCTGAGGATAGCACATGAACTTAGCCCAAAGGCCAAGACACAGTGAGACCCGGGAACCGGCAGCGCTCTGTCAAAGGGAACGTGGAAGAGAGTCTGCCTCCCAGACAGTGCTGCCAGATTCAAGAGAAAACCCCGGCTCGCCCTCCAGTCACTTCCATCTTCCCTGGGCAATTAGCCTTCTGAGCCCTGTGCTCCGCTGGCTTCCTTGAGCCTCTCGAGCTTCCTGGGCCAAATCAGCTGTGAACGGCCTCCAGCCCCATCTACCTGCTTGCTCCTGCAGTTTCCCGGGAGCCTCCAACAAGCTGGCACCTGCACATTTGCAGAGTAGGCAGTGCAGGTGCCCACAGAGCCTGGGAGCTCAGCTCTGTGGCAAGCGGGGACCACAACGCCTGCTGTGCGGCCACCTCACAACCTGGAGGAATACGGGCATCCTCGGGCTGTATGTGACAGAGATGACTTAGACACAGGATCTCCATCTTTGGTCTGAAGCAGGGGTGGGGGCAGAGGAAGGGTGACGACCGCGATTGCACAGTGAGTCCCAGGGTCAGCGTCACAAAGAACTAGTCTATGCCACCAAGAAGCAACACTGGGCCACTAGTCCCTGTGGCATCAGACACAATGCCAGGACAGGATCTGTATTCAGGACATGACACAGTTCCAGCCATTTCAACTACTGCGCACGAACTCGGAAGGCGCATGCTGCATGAATACCTGTCTACAAAACAAGAACAAACTACCAGCTGCGCCCCGAACGCTCCTAAGCTAGCTCTGTGCAGGGCTGCGTGCTCCCCAGGACCAGGGTTGCCACTACCAATGCAAATGGCTGCGAACAGCAACCGCGTGGAGCCCACTATAGTAAAGGCTGGAAAGCAGGCAGGGGAGAAAAATGCCAGACTTGTGTGTCCAAAAGGAGAAGGTCCCTCTGCAGCTGGAGAAAAACCAAGTTGGAAGGAGCCTCCATTCACCAGCGTCTCCAAAGCCGGGGTTTGGCTGGAGTCACACTCCAGTCTAGCGCCTGCTTATGGGGAAACGCCAGAGCACTGTGGCCCTCTGGGATCCCAAGGAAGAATTCCAGGAAGCAGACAGACTCCTGAGAAGATGAGTGAAGCCCTGCAAACAATGGCACAGCCCCCTGGGAGCGTTTCTCAGGCCTTGCTGAAGGAGGTCATGGCCAGGGTCTGAGAGCTGAGTTTGCCCTTGCTCCTCCACATGCAAATGTCCTCAGGCAGTTCAGTGGAGGAATAAATCTCTGGCTGCAGTCTGGTCCCAGGACCTTCCTTTCCTTTTGTTCTCTAAGCCCTCTTCCCGGCTGGCTCCGCTAGCCAGCCCTTCCGGCCCAGCCCTTCCTGCATCCCAAAGCCTCGCTGGTGACACCCCAGCGCACCCACATGCTGGGCCAATCATCAGAGGCTGTGCAACCCTCGCTCGCCTCCTTGAACATTATGGGATCTTGGAGAGCAGCCGCACCCTGGCCAAGCTGCTGCTCTTACGTCTAACTGGTCTTCTGTGTCTGCCCAAGTCCACCCTGAGGCCTGCATTCAGCCTTTCCCACAGTGACACACCAGTGTCCCTGTGCACACGTGCTCTTGACACAGGTTGCACTGGGGCAGCCTATGGCATCTTAGGCACTAGCTTGCTTCTTGTGAAAAGTGCTCCCCGCTCCCCTAAGTCTCCCCTAAGTCTGCCCTAAGCATCTAAATTTAAACAGACAAGCCAGGAGTGACAGTGGGTGCTTGTGATCCCTGCACTGTGGGGGCAGAGACCAATGGTTCCCTAGGGTTCAAAGCCAGCCTTCCATAGTTGGTGAGTTCAAAGCCAGCCTTGCATAGTTAGTGAATTACAGGTTAGTGAATGGCCTGTTTGGTAAGCAAGGTAGACAGCATCCTGAGGAATGACACCCTGACCTCTGGCCTCTACAGGTACAGATACATATTACATGCACTCACATGTATATGTACAACATATACACACACGTTTGTGCACACACATGCACAAGGTATCATGGCTTTAAAACAGCATAAATTCTCAGGGCATGGTGGCACATACCTTTTTTTCTAGAACTTGGAAGGCAGAGGCAGGCAGATCTCTATGAGTTCAAAGCCAGCCTGATCTACATAATGACTTCTAAGGAGGCCAAAACTATGCTGTGTCAAACAAACAAAGAACAAATTCATTCTCCCAGAACCCACAGTCAAGGTGCTGTAAACAGTTCCTCAAGGAGGGTCAGGCGTGCCTGCCCCCAGCCTCCCACCTGCCTCGAGGGCTGCCAGCATGTCACCCCTCTACCTGGAGGGTACCCGGCCCTCTCTCATGTGCCCATGTGAGTCTCAGACCACCTCTCTCTCCTCTTAAAGAACTTAGCTTTAAGTTCTTTTAGCTCAGGCCAGGGGAGTCTTATCTCAAGATCCCTAAGACTAGGTTCACGCTCACAAGGACCACGATAGGCACGTGGATATCTGCTGAGGACACAACCTTCTGCGCTGCAGGCTTCAAAGATGCTGTGTGCGGGTGACCTCGGGGTGAAAAGACCCTCTGAGGTCGTCTTGTCTGACCTCCTCTACAGCACGAAGGCATCTCGGCGAGGCTCCTCAGAGCAACCAGTCAACAGCTACACTGTCGCCACCATGAAGCCAGGAGACCCTGGTGGGAGCCGCGCCAGCCTTCAGCACCTGCCTCCAAAGACAGCCCAGGTGAGGAGGTCACCACAGGATGCATCACCAGATGTCAAAGGCGGAGACTGGGGTTAGAGTGATGAGTGTGTCTGCTCCTCAGGCTGACAGGGGCTTCTGCCCTGCAGTGCTGGGACCAGGGTTCCTCGGGGAGAGAGGGGAGGAGGCCGTGCTCCAGGGCAAATCAGAGTCCTCTAAGTGAGCCGGAACAACCTGGCCCCACACAGTCCACACCACCCTCCCTCACCTTGTCCCCAGAGACCTCTCTACAGCAAACCCACTGCAGCACTGGGGGATGGCTCAGTTGGTAAAAAATGTTTGCCATGTAACTAGCTAGTTTTATGTCGACTTGATACAAATTGAGGTTATCTGAGACGAGAGAACCTAACTGAGAAAATGTCTCTATTAGATCAGGGTGTAGGCAAGCCTGTAGAGTTTTTTCTTTTCTTTTCTTTTCTTAATTAGTTATTGATGGGGGAGGGCCCAGCACATTGTGGGTGGGGCCACCTCTGGGTGGTCCTGGGTTCTACAAGAAAGCAGGCTGAGCAAGCCATGGAGAGCAAGGCTGCAAGCAGCACCCTCCATGGCCGCTGCATCAGCTCCTGCCTCTGGGTTCCTGCCCTGCTTGAGCTCCTGCCCTGACTTCCTTCCTTCAGTGATGGACAGCAATGTGGCAGTGTAAGCCAGATTAACCCTCTCCTCCCTGAGTCGTGTACTTCCTCACAGCAATAGCCGTCCTAACTAAAACACCATGCCAGCAGGAAGACATGAGTTTGCTCTCTAGAACCCGCACTTTATAAAAGAAAAGCAGTGAGGTACGGTGGTGACCATTTGCGACTCTAGCAATGGGCACAGAGACAGAGCAAGCCCAGTTGCTGCTGAGCCAGCTACCCTACCTGGTGAAGTCCAGACTAGCAAGAAACGCTAGCTTGAAAAGGCAAGGAAGATGGCTCCAGAGGAAGAGAACTTTGCTCCTCCTCTGATTTTAAGGGAGAAAAACCTGAGCATCCCACTCAAGTTAGCTCTAAAGATGGACAGGCAGGCTGAGCTGTGGCCATCCCTAAGTGCAGTGCCCCAGGCTGCCCCATGACCACTTCCACGCCCTACCCCTCTTTAATTTATCCTCAGAGCACCCAGGCTCCACAGAAGCACACACACAGCAAATGACTGAACACATCTTGCAAAAACCAACTTTCAGATGCTGTGAAAAAGGCCAAAGGTAGTCACAGAAAAGAGCAAAAGGAAAAGCTTTAGCCAGGTCGTGGATGTGGGAGAAGGAGATCAGCCATGCTCTACAGTGCTTATGGGCAGCACTGTCTGGGCTGGTCAGATCTACAGAGCAAAATAACCACCACTCCTGTCACGCAGGAGGAGGATGAGAGATGAAAGGGGTCCCCCCTCACAAGGGAAAGACGCGGCAAGGACACTGCCAGTCCAAGCCCTGCTGAAATGCTGGCAGCAGCCGACCTGTTATCAGCACCTCACCACTCTGGGAGTTCCCTAAGCTTTCAAGATTTACCTCCAACCTCCCTGCCTCTCTGAAGTATGGAAGAACACCCATTCACTCTCTAGGCTCCCCCTTGCACACCCTGTGTTTCACAAGCTGATCCTGTGAGGTCCTGAGTCCTACATTGAGCAGTGATGCCCTAAGGGCGGGCACGGCCCTCGCCCCTCCCAGAACCTGAGAAAACACCGGGCACATCCCGACTCCGTGCAGAAAGTTTTCTACAGCCAGCTCAGCCGTGAGACAGTGCCTCAGTCCAGTGTCACGCTTCATGTTTCCTGTCACTCACACCAAAGTGGTGAGGAAAATGGTGGTGGCAGCCATGACACCATAGCCCTTAGTGCAGGCCTAGCCTGGCCATGAAGGACATTTTCCCCCAAGCCACATAGAAGCTTCTGAAAAACTCAAATTCCTGCTCAGAAAACTGGGGAGTTCCGGGCTACTGAGTCTGGGTGAGAACTGCCCCTGCAGCTCACACATTTGAATACCGGCTCCAGTTATGGAGGTTTCTGGAGGTTTTACGCTGTGGTGCCTCCATGGAGAAAGCACGTTATGGGGTGGAGGGCTCAACCCACTTCCACGTCCTACCCTGTGCCTCAGGCTTGCAGTTGAGGGTGCGAGCCCTTAGCTTTCTCTTCCAGCCACCGCCCATGCCTGCTGCCATGCCTCCCTGCCTTAATGGACTCTTAACTCTCTGGAGCTATAAGACAAAACAGAGTCTTTCTTCCATGGGTAACCTTAGTGGTCGTATTCTATCACAGAAACAGAAAAGTCACAACACACAGCCCACTGTTGAAGAGAGCTCAAGGCAGGAACTGAACAGCTAATCATATCACACCGACAGTCAAGAGCACAGAGAAACAAGCCCATGCCGCCTGCCTGACTAGTCACTTGCTTGCTGTCAGCTAGTTTTCTCCTCTCTTAGAGTATTCAGGACCTCCTGCCTAGGGAATGGTGCTGCCCACACTAGATGAGGTCACCCTACTCAGTTAGCCATCAAGATAATTCCCCAAAGTCACACTCATAGGCCACTCTGGATAATTGCTCACTAAGACCCTTGCCAGGGAGAGAGCTTGCCCTGAGAGCAGGAGAGCTGGCCCTGCCCCTCACCCGGGCAGTGTAGGAGAGCTGACCCCGAAGGCAGACCACCTCAGCTACCATCCAGGGGCCAGATCCATGGCTTGGAGTTGGTCCACCCCAGCATCTACCTCATCTATAGAAACTGCTGGAACGAGTGAAGGGCTAGAGAACCAAAGCTGCCGGATCTCCATGACCTGGACCCAGACCAATGACTCACTACAATGAACATTTGCAAGAAAAGCTGTTTGGGCAAAGGCACTTACTGTGTGACACTGATATATTTTTCCTTTTGTTTGTTTGTTTTCTTTTGGGGGAGAGTTGCAAGGGTAGAGGGCAGATACAAAGGAGCAGGGATTGAGTGAGATTATGACTGATGTGACATTCACAAATAATCAATAAAAAGTTAAAAAGAGAGAGAGAAAAAGAAAAAAAAAGACCTTTTCTAGGTGATTCTAGATTGAGACAAGTTGACAGTTAACCAACCAGAAAACACACACACACACACACACACACACACACACACACACAGCAGGCTTGGAAGATCGCCTGCTCTATATTCACACAAAGCACACGTTACTGTGAGGGTCAATACTGAGTGTGGGTTTGGCAGGATCTAGAACAGTCCAGGCACATCTGGAGGGAATTTCTGGATTCTGTAATCTGTGGTGGGAAGACTGCCGGAATGCGGGTGACACCATCCTGTGGGCTGGCTTTCCAGACTGGATGAAGACATGAGCTGAGCACCAGCGTTCATTCACCTGCCTCTGCTTCTGTGGGTGCAATGTGACCAGCTCCCAGGATCCGGCTACCCTGTCTTCCCCACCCAGATGGACTCTCCAACTCCCTTCCTTCAGTTGCTTTTGTCAAGTAATTTGTCACAGCAACAAGAAAAGTAGCTAATGCAATTACTACTTTACCATCCTCACTAATGTAACAACGGCCTGCAATGACCTTTTGGCAGGTGCTTCAAGTCCTCTGAAGGAGCCTGTGGGTTTGACACCCTCTGTTTTCACTGTAGAGGCTGCTGGGGCCTCATGGGCAGGAAAGGACAGTTCCTCCAGGACTGGGGGGCTCCCTGAAGAACTTGGGTCCTCACTTCAGGCCCTCAGCCCTTGCACGCACAACACTGCCTCCATAGAGATGCTCCTGAGTGCGTCCACCCAGAGTCCCTTGTGTTTTGTGTTTAATGGGGGAAAGCAATCCGAAGGGTTTCAGTCTAATCAGGAATCAGCTTGGGTGATGGCAGAAACTGATTCAAGATAAAATGAGCCAGGGGCACCACTACCTACCTGTCTGCCTCCTCTTCCCCAGGTCAGCATCCCAGCCTGGGGAATGAGGGCCGTGCACTAGGTGTGTAAATCTGCTGTCTGCAGTCAGCCGGAGTCGAACACGACTCTGGGGTCTGGGGAGAGTCTTCTTGGCTGAGGCTGAGCGTGGAAAGGGTGTCCCCAGAGGCTCCTGTTGAAACTTAATCCCTGGGTGAAGCAGGGGGGAGTGGGAACACTGGCTACAGCGTTTGGAGGTGAGCCCAGGGAGGAGAGCAGTACTGAGCACCTGTCACCAGGGTAAAGACTCACAACCGAATCCTCGTGGCCCTATAAGACACGGAGGAAAGCTGTGCAGGCTCTCTCTTCCTGTGATCTTCTCTTTAAGCTCGGCCGGTGGCATTGTATCATCCCCAACAGAAAGGCAGCCACAGGCGACGGTCCTTCTCAAATAGGGAACGCTCACGGGGAAAGCACATAATAGTTCGCTCTGGACTCCAAGGGCCCCAGAAACTGCTGAGACGGGCAGCAGCCACCAGTTCCTGCCCTGCATGCCCCACTCCCTTGGGCTGCTTTCATGTCTATAATTAGTCTAAATGACCAGCAAAGTCAGTTCCGATTATTCCTTAAGTGAAATTTTACAAATAAGCCCTTGCATGTGTGCACGTATGTGTGTGTGTGTGTGTTTGTGTTTTGCATGTGTGTTCATATTCATGTGTGCATATGTGTGCAAGTGCAGGGGTGCACGTGGAGGCCAGAGACTGATGTCAGGAGTCTCCCTCAATGGCTCTCCACGTTATTTTGTAGCCAGGATTTCTGGCTGAACCCTGAGCTCCCTGATTTGGCTAGACTAGCTGACCAGCAAGCCCTAATCATCCCCCTGCCTCTGCCTTCCAGCCCTGAGGGCTGAGGTTTCAGACACACATGGCCACGCTCAGCTTTGTATCTGCACGCTGGAAGCCCAGACTCCCATAGCAAGCGCTTTGCAGACTGAGGCATCTCCCCAGGCCCCAAAGCCCCTGTTCCAAATAAGAGACAAGACATTTGGAGTAGAATACAGAATAACTGATCTCACTGATGAGTGAACGAGCACTTGGTCCCCTAGATGTAGCAATAGGCTTCGTGCTATAGAAGAGTGCCAGAAGTGTTCAAGGGGGAAGATAAACAAGCTACCTACATAAATGCCAGAAGTGTTCAAGGGGGGAGAGAAACAAGCCACCACATAGTCCACAGGACCTGGAGATTCCAGCAGAGAAGAAAAAGTCCACATGATGGTTCAGATCCATCTTCGGATGAACAAAGTGACCCTGTTGGCAGCCAACCTCACCCTTCCCACTTCAAATGGAAGGCAGCAAGTCAGCTCCAGATAACATCTTGGCGCCGGGGACCTTACAGTTGGCACTTGGAGGAGTCAGAGCCCTGAGATAGACGGAAGTCAGAGCCCGAGAAAAGCCAATGCTTTGAGACACAGTTGGTCTATCTGCCTTCCAGAGTCGCCTCAAGAAGAGCCAGCTGTCTGATCTTGGAGGCACTTAGAATGCAATTATACCCAAAAGCAGCCATGTCTAAGCTATGTCGCCATCTTCCAAATCCCGTTCAGGATCTTCCTCCTACTCTGTTGGCTTTTGTAGTTGAGCACAGAGAGTAAAAGCACTCTGCAGAGCTCAGGCAAGGGCAAGGAATTACACAAGAAGCTCACAGGTGTGAGGAAATCCAGCCACCCACAGGCTGGCCCAGCTCTGCCATGTAGGGCTTCTGGGAGAAGAGCAAGAAAAAGCCATTCCATTTGTCCACAAGCCGGCACTCTACCAACTAACCGATGTCCCCAGCCACTAGGCTTCCTTTCTGTTCCATTTTCAAACCCCAAACTCAGACACATCCTTCACAGAAATCCTTCTCTTCACCGTTGCCTCACCTAGAACCTCAAGCCCATGGAAACTACCAAAAATTTTGACAACGAACCATGAGCAAACGATGAGGAATTTTGCCAACACCCCTGAGCGTGTGGAACAACCCAGTGCCACTGCGATCGCTGTGGGCATGTGCCCTCCCGCAGTGCAGCGTGGTGGACGTGGCTGTGGGAGTCGGACAAGGCTGCCACCGAAGGCGGAGTGAGCTCTCTCAGGAGGGGCTCACGGTGAAGGGACAAGCGTACCCCAATGTTCTCTTTCCACGTTTTCCTGCATTCGTTGCCTTTCCAGACGCTGTGACCAAACACCCGACACGGAGCAGAAAGGAAGGCTCTGTTTTGCTGCGCCCTCGCCGGGCACAGCCCGTCAGACGGGCAAAGACACAGCGGCAGAGGCGTCTCGTGTCCGTGGCAGCCGCAGTGAGGGCTTGTACGCTCACGACTCAGGAGATCATGAAGCAGAGCAGCAGTGAGTGAGTGAGTGAGGAGTGAGTGAGTGTGAGAGTGAGTGAGTGAGAGAGCATGTCAGTGACTGAGGGAGGGAGCGAGTGCCTATTGAGCCTATGGGGTCACTTTTTCTAAGAGCACTTCTTGATCTACTTCTTAATCTCCAACAGCACATCACTACCTCAGTTTGGTCTCTTCCCGCCCACACCAACCCTGTCCTTCAGCACTAAAGTGTGGGCTACTTGTCCCTGTGAGATCTCCCCCCGTCACTTTGTGTGTGTGTGTGTGTGTGTGTGTGTGTGTGTGTGTGTTCCTATCTCCCTTCCTCCCTCCTTCCCTCTCCCACTCTCTTTCACCCTCTACCCTCTTCCGCACCCTCTTTCTTCATCATCCCTTCCTCCCCTGAATGAAGAGACCCTGAGCACCAAGCCCTGTGAGGTGGCAGTAAGCAGGGCACACAGCACAAAGAAGTGGAGCCTTCCCTCTGGGCATGGGAAGATCAGGAGCTTCGGGTCACCCTTGGCTGCTGAGTGAGTTCAAGGCCAGCCTGGGCTACAGGAAACCTTGTCCCAGAACAAACAACAGTCTGACATACTCATTAATATTAGGTGTTTTTTTTTTTTAATAAAATGTTAGTTCTCTGTCCTGTATGATAGGGTAGATATCATAGGAACAATCTGCCGCTATTTAATAAGTGCAGTGGTGGAATAATTGTTTTTTTTCTAATTCAATTGACAAGTATAATGAAAAATGTCCCCATAAGAAACTCAGATTCAAATCTGGGCACGTTGGCGCACACCTGTAATCCCAGCATTTGGGAGGCAGAGGCAGGTGGATCTCTGTGAGTTCGAGGCCAGCCTGGTCTACAGAATGAGTTTCAGGACAGCCAGGGCTATACAGAGAAACCCTGTCTCGAAAGAAAAGAACAGAGAAAAGAAGAAAAGAGAAGCAGCTCAGATTCAGGATAACATGGAGTCATCAGCCACAGACATCACGCTGTCTCGTGCCCTGATTTCAGAGCTGGTCTCTGCCTCCCCTCTCCCTGATTAATTACACGGTACAAAGTCAACTTGTGGTCTGTCTTTCTAATCTCTAATAAGTGACAACTGCTGACTTAAAACATAGATAGGAAGGAGGAAAAGGAGGAGGGACAGAAGGGGAAGGAGAGAAGGGGGAGCGAAGGGAGAATGGGGAGAGAGAGATCCTTCCTCTACCCAGCCCTCCTGATGGCTGTGGGGTCAACCAGAGATCATGGCCTCCCCAGCTGGGGGCCCTGACAACAGCCGACTGTGACTGCGAGGTGTCAGTGAGGTATCAGCTCTGGCAACTGTGCAAAAGGTGCCTGAAAGCCCCTGAGCCACCAAGAGCCCCTCCCACCCTCCTACCCTCCCACACTGACTGTCCCCGGAAGCTGCCCTCTCAGCAGCCTTCCCCACAGGTCTGCCTGTCCCTGGGTGCTACTGGGAGGTGGTAAAACTTTGGTGCTCTTGAGTGGCCTTTAGGTCATTGGTGGTGAGCCCTTCCAGGTGACTGTGGGCTTGGTCTCCTGGTGTCTCTCTGCCTTCTAGCTCACAGTGATCCTGCTTCTCTTACGTGCTTCTGCACGAAATGCTTGCTGTTCCCACCTCGGGCCGCACACCTGCGCCTGAAGAACTGTGCACCCAAATAAACTTCTCTTCATAACTCGGCGGTGGCATTGTATCATTACCAACAGAATGTAGGTCACAGGCGACGGTCCCTCCTCAAATACAGAACGCTCATGGGGAAAGCAAATATTAGTTCGCTCTCAACTCCAAGGGGCCCTGAAATTGGTATGAGACAGGCAGTAGCCACCAGTTTCTGCTTTGCATGCCCCACTCCCTTGGGCTACCCACGCAGCCCCTTACTGTAAGGCCTAAAATAAGCGGGGATCCCAGGTAGCCCCCCCAGGAATGCTTAGGGACCAGGCAGCTATGGAACCTGCTGGAGTGGATTACCTGGCTAGAAGGAAATAAATACCATTGAGTGACCTAAACATTCTAGAATTGCTTGCCAAACCCTTGGCCCCACACCACACACACACACACACACACACACACACACACACACACCACACACCACACACAACACAAACACTCTGTACACAGCACACTCAGACACACACCCATTTAAGCAGCCTGGCATTAGCAGTGCCCCGTGCCCCACACCAGGTCCCCAAAGTCAGCATTTCTCCTTCTCAGTGTTCCACAGAGCGGCCACGATGGCTCCAGAAATTCTCTTTCCACTCAGGAATGCAAGCTGTGCCGCCGCCTCAGTCCTCATCTTTATCATTAATGGTAATTGATCATCGCAATTAACAGTAATAACTGTGATATCGCCTTTGCTCATTTCAATAACACGTTCCTGGAACTCCTGTAGCCCCGAGTTTGATCTCGTGCTACTCTCTCCTTCACCTCCTTTGCAAAGAGCAAGACAGAGCTGGACTCTGCTCCCAGCTGCTCTGGAGCAGGGCAAGCACCACCAGGGTCAGCGGACAATCCCTCCACTGCATGGGGAGGCTCCGATTGTTCCAAAGCTGCAGGTTTGGAACTCAGCACAGCCGGACAAGCTCAGGGTTCACCCTGAGGAGTAACTGAAAAGGGCTGAAGAGGAAAAAGAGGGAATGGGAGCCAGCAGCTAAGGGCACCTGCCACAGAGCGTGGGGCCTCAATGCCACTCCCAGATCTCACATGGTAGGAGAACCAACTCCAGAAAGTTCTCCTCTGACCTCGCCCAACACACACACCATGCTGACTAAAATAGAGAGGGAGTGGGTGCCAGCAGTGACAGCCCCATGAGGAGGGAAGGAGCCCCGCATAGAGGGCGGGGGAGCAGAGGATCTGGGTTTAGGAAGACCCTTCTCCGCCCATCCCGGAGCTCAGCCACTCAGTTGCAGCTGTGAGACCTCTGCAGTCTGGTTTGGCCCTGCCTTAAGCCACCTAAGCAGGGCCTTCAGAACACAGTGAGCCCGCCCTGCGGGGGGTACTTCTGAGCCTCCTGTTGCCCCTTGCAAAGATGTCTGAGCCACATTGGCGATTTGAGGACCGGTGGCCACAAAGATGGGTCCTTCTGTTAAGCCACACCCCTATTTCTGAGGACTCCCTCACCTGGGTCCCCACTTCAGTAGCAATGATCATTTGTGAGGGCTTAAAACTTCCATTCCCAGCAGGATGCTCTGCTATGGCCAAGCCTGACAGTCTTCTGCGGTTGGTCCCTGGGACACCCATTGTAGAATGAGACAACAGACTCCCACAAACTGTCCCCCAACTGTCACACATGTGTGTCATGACACAGAACCCCCCCATGTAGACACACGAAAGTTACATAAATATCAAATAAATAAGTAACTTTTTCTAAGAAAATCTAACAGTATAGCAAGATGAAACCAGGCCACCAGCGGGCCACACAACAGTAACGGTGAGCTAAGGACTGCGCCTGAGGCTCGGCTTCCTAAGCTTCTGCCAGGCTTGAAGAGGACTCCTCCCCGGCAGCTCTGCCGGCAGCCTTACCGGCAGCCCTACCGGCAGCCCAAGAACAGCCAGCGCACGCTTCCCTGCGGCTGGCGCGGGAGCTTCAGCCTCTCCTGGGGCCTTGCTCATCCCTCTCTTTTTACCTTTTAAACACAGCTCCAACCCCAGTGAGGAGCTGTGGGACCCTCAAAGGTGTCGGCCCAGGTCTGTGCCAGACAGGTGTGTCAGCGGCGCCTTAATCCATCATTCTTTAAATGCTCACTTCCGGCCACACCGACAGGCCAGCTGACTCCCAGCCAGACACGGGAAAAGACACGTTTCCAAATGTGTTTCTAAAAGGGTTTTAATGGAAGAAGCCCCCGGCCTAACTCCATCTCCCGTTCAGAGGATGGACGCCCGAAGCGGCAAAGCAAGCGGTCCAGGACCCGGCTCAGCTCCTCAGAGCCAAGAGCCACCACGGCGGTGGCGCTCCCTCGGCATGCCACTGTGCCGATGTATGTGTCCCATCACCCAGTGTTCTACAGAGGAAAGCCTGGGCCTCTCAAGGTGACAGGCGCCGTCCCAGAATGCCTCTCTCTCTCCCCGGAGTGTCTCTTAAACTGGCTCGCGCCTTGGCTGATGAGTTTCGCCACGGCGCCCTCTTGTGGCCGCAGTCCTAGTGGCGCTGCAGGTGAGAACTCACTTCTAGCTGTAATCACAAATTAATCACAACCCTTCATCACAAGGGGAGTCCAGCCAGTGCGAGCAAGGCAGCTGAGGCAGAAATGTGCTTGCTTGATCTCTCCCCCTCGCTCCCTCTCTCTCTTGCTGTCTCTGTCGCTGTCTCTCTCCCTCTCTGTCTCTCTCCCCATCCCTCTCTCTCCCTCTTTCCCCCTCACTCCCTCTCTCTTGCTGTCTCTGTCTCTGTCTCTCCTTCTTGTCTCTCTCCCCCTCCCTCGCTCCCTCTCTCTCTTGCTGTCTCTCTGTCTCTGTCTGTCTGTCTCTCTTGCTAGCATGCCTCCATCCCTCCATGCACCCTCTTAGCCCTGGCTGAGAAGCAGGCATGGAGGTCAGACTCCCCAGGGTCACAAATGGGGACCAGCACTCACGAACTAAGATGGGTGTACAGATTCCGTGTCCGGGACTTGGAACACACCTGGATGCTTCGAAGATGGGTTTTCTGTCATTCCTTTATCATTTTGATACTTTTCCTAAAGTAAATCTAAACTTCTGTTTCCAGTTGGTGCCACACATGATGAACCCACAGCTGACAAACGCCCAGTCCAGAGCAGCAGAGAGGCTGCGGTGGCAGGACAGCGTGGGCGTGTGGCTGAGCCCGGAGGTCTAGAATTCTGGGTGCCCTGTCGTCCCAGAGATGGCACCACTGCAGGTGTGCAGCCCAAGGCACGCAGCAGGACGGGAGGAGCTGGATGTGGACCCTGCTCACTCTCAGAAGACCACGACAATCGCACCTCCAGGTCCAGAGGGTGCCCCGAGCTGCTCCTCCCCTACAGGATCTGTGCTGTTTGTAAAAGAGAGACTGGACCTGGAGAGAACACACCTGAGGCCCCTGAAGGTGAAGGAGGAACTGAGCTTGCCCACCACTGTGGGGAGGGTCAGGGGACGGTCAGTGTGTGTGGCCTCCGGGCAAGGCAGGGTACCAGGCAGGCGTGCCAGGCTGTGTTCTAGTTCTGTGTGCCAGTCCAGCAGGAGTATGTTTAAATTAGTGAAAAGATAACCTTCTCCCCAAAGGTTCATCACTTCTTAACGGTATCGGGCTTTTTACACATCCCACTGTTCACCTTGATCTCAGGTTAAGATTTCATGATAGATCTGAGCGTGGTGGTGCACACCTGTGATCCCGGCACTGGGGAGGCAGAGGCAGGCGGATGGCTGTGAGTTCAAGTCCAGCCTGGTCTACAGAGCAAGCTCCAAGACAGCCAAGGCTATGCAGAAGACCTTGCCTCAAAGCAATGCATACCAGGACCAAGGCTCAGCACTGTCCTGTGTGTGAGCATACTGACACACACACAGCTGTAGATACTGAAACACTGACACACCCAACCGTAGATACTGCCACACACAGCTGTAGATGCCATGACTGGCCGTGTACTCAGTGGTCTTCCCAAACACGAAGACTTAGGGTGGAAAATGTGCTTCACGGGCAGACAGACGCACCGGCATAGGCTCAGTTCTGGGCAGAGCCCACTGGGCACGCATACACGGGTTACTAAAGTGTGCCCTCTGCGCTGGGAGCCGCCTCAGGTTAGAGCACTCACAGCTCTTCCAGAGGACGCCAGCTCTGTTCCCAGCACCCACCCCAGGAAGTCACCACCATCTGAAACTCCAGCTCCAGGGTTTCTGGTGCCTTCTCCTGGCTTCCGTGATGCCTGAAGTCACATGCACGCACCCATGCACACGCCCATGCATGCACACATGTGCACACACACACACTTAAGATTAAAATTAACCTATTTTAGAACTTCCTCCTACGAGGAGCAGGGAAACCCGCGGAGCCGCAGGACTTCGGGCCCCTTCTCAAGGTTGTACACAGCCTTGCCTTCTGTCTGTACCACCCTCCGTGGGGCGCACGCCTGCAAGGTGCTCAAGGGACTCTGCCAGTGTAGCTTTTGCGAGCCCTCGTCCATGACGAGGCTTCTTCAGGTGCTCAGCCATTCTGAGCCTCTGTGCCTGAAACCCCAGTACAGTCACCGGCTCACCACGCTGGGCCCGGACGGGACCGCTCTGTGGCCTGGTGCGCTCGCTATCCGGGTCCACAGACCTTCTCTAACCTCGTCTGTTTTCTGGGACAGCACGGTGCAGGTGTTTCAGGGCCTCGGTGATGGTCCTGGGGACATGGGTGGACACTGGACCGGGCTAGCCATGGCCCCACACATGGCATGGTCCTCAACCAGAGACTCTGGAACACTTCCAGGAGAGGCTAGCTCAGACCAAGATCACAGTCCTAATGGCCAAATTTCTATAAATGAACTAACTATATAACAAGAATAAGAATAGACTATTTCAAATGCTGAAAGAAAGGAGTTTGGGTGTTTTCACCAAAATGTAGGGTTGTCCCAGTGAGATGGCTCATCGGAGAAAGGCCCTCGCTGACCAGCCTGACAGCCCAAGTTTAAGCCCTAAGACACACTGAGAGAGGAGAGAGCCAGATCCTACAGGCTATCCTCTGACCACACAGGCACCATGGCATGTGTGTGCACACATGAAACAAAGAAGCAGATAAACAAATAAACCAACAGAAACAGCATGTGACTATGGCTGTGGCTCAGTGGACAGTGCTTGTCCAGCGTGTTCAAGGCCCAACACTAACACAGGAAAAGGAAGAGTGCGCGCTGCAGGAGAGAACAGTCGTCTGACTTAAGCATTCCATGTGTGTTGGAACACCACATGGTACCCTACGAATGTGCGATATTTTATGCTTTTACGATCAGTAAAAAATAGATGTAAATTTCAGAAATAATACGTCTGCCCTAAGATAATTAAACACGGCTTTGTTTCAGGAATAACCTGCAGGCTCCAAAGGCGGGACCAGATACAGTACCTCACGTGTGAAAACACACCAGACTTTTGAATACGGTAACCTTAACTCCCACTCCTTCTTTTCTATTTTTATCTGAATAATTCTCACCTTTTTATCTTGTGCATTGCTTTAGGAACAGTGGCATTGTTTGCTGATGCAAATATCCTTATGCAGTATGAGTGAGTGAACACACACGTGTGTGTACATGTGTGTTTGTGGGTGGTGCACACTCGTGTGCCTGCATACAAAGGCCCACCTTGATTTTTGATTTGGAGTTCTCACTGGCCTTGAATGTGAAAAGTAGGCTGGGCTAGTTGGCCAGCAACTCACGGATCTGCCTTGAGATTTCCCCAGTGTTAGCATTAAAAACGTTAATAAAACGTTTGTGCAACAAGCCCTTTGCCCACTTTGCCCACACACTCCAGCCGTGTGTGTGTGTGTGTGTGTGTGTGTGTGTGTGTGTCTGTCTGTCTGTCTGTCTGTCTGTCTGTCTATCTGTCTCACTATGGAGCTCAGGCTGGAACTCAAGACCCTCTTTCCTGTCCCACAAAGGGACTCAGGCGTGTGTTTCTCAGCCTCCTCATCCAGGCCCATGCTGTCTGCGCTGCATCCTGGGGCTCGGCTGCTTAGTCCTTCACTCTTCTGAAGACGAGGACCAAAAGACTCATTACAAAAATCTCGGATGATATGGCAAAGGCCCTGGTGCTGGAAAGATGGTGACACACCTCCCGACAGCTTTACGAGTTCAATCTACCCGCAGGGTCTGCAGGAGACCTACGATCTTATTAAAACTCAGGGCCCAACTTCTCTGAGTTTGAGGTGAAGCTATATTTTCATTAAAAAGTTTTATAAACTGTGTCAATCATAACGGGATTCTTATTAGCCTGGTGTTCTTTCTGGCAATGAGCCTGCCGATGGGGGGGGGGGGGAGGGTTGTTCAGTTCACACTGTAATGGTAGGACGATCTTCCGTAGCTGATGAAGAGGTATTTTCTCTTTCTAACCCTAACCAGGTGGGTGCTTGTGTTACACCCCCACCAAGCGGGCCCACAGCCTCTATCATGGCCAACCCCGTATCCACTGCAGGTGGGAAAAGCTGCAAATACCACTGTCACTCACCACTCCATGCATGGGTGTGTTTCACCTGCATGGCCTCAGTTTCCCCACAGAGAGACCTCCCAGGTGGGACATAAGCTGAACAATATTCGTACAGCCCTCCAAGCACCCCTGTGACTGGGCGGGCTTTGGCGAATGACAGGAACGCCAGCATCACATTTGCAGGGGCAGATTAACCTGACAGCTTTCTGGGAAACTTTATTTCGCTTAAAGGCACAGACAGTGAGTGAGGCTCAGAATTCTCTTCAGATGTTTGGCCCAAGAAGCACCTGGAACAAGGTCAGGCATGACTTGCCTGACTCTTGTGCAGAAATGCCCCTGGCTCGGGTGGAAGAAGCTGTCTTGGTTTAGAGAGACAGAACCTACTTCAAAGAGTGACGTAGCGAGAGGGGCAGGGTGGAAAACGGTCTCCTAAAGATGACACAAATGTGGATGAGCGGGGAGGGAAACAGGGACAGCGATGGACCTAACAGTGCAGGTGAGTACCGAGTCCTCGCTGGGCAAAATTACGACAGTGGAAAGCAATGAGGGACAGAAACGGGGCCTTTGTTTTCTCTGTCTTTCTGGAGGACCTGTCCCCTCTGTCTGCTCAACCTTGAGGAATCTGGAAACGCCCCTCTCCACCTCTGTTCTGGGTGCCATGCTGAACATGGCTGTGGCTACCAAAGTCCTTAGCCCTTTTCGTAAACTAGAAGGACCTCTGGGACTCCGGATCTTTTCCAGTGTTGGGAGACCTCTGCTGTGAGACCTGGAGCTGTGAAAAGCCCAGCCATTCTGTGAACGTGAAATGGCTTGAGAGACAGCTGGATGTTTCTCCAAAGCCCTCGCCTGTTGATTTTCACATATCTGCGTACAGGTGTGAACCCTTTCCCACCCTCATGTCTGATCACCAGCCTCTTCCAGCTTACAGAATCGGCAGGTCTCACCCTTGACCCCGCACCTGCTCAGCTCACATCCTTGTCCACAGTCACACACAACAGATGTCGGCCGGCGGGGCCACACTTTTCAGGGAAACTGAACCACAGAGTTATTTAAAGAACACAATTGACACACACTTGCGCTGACTTCCTTCAGGTTTGTGTAACATCTGCCTTCAGTGCTGCAGGTCGCTGGGTTCATTTTGCCTGGGCTTGACCAGGCGGCAGCCGAGGCAGAACTGCCTCCTCTGCATCCCCGCAGCCTTCCCGGACCCAGACTCCAAAGTGAGGTGTGCTCCGTGCAGGGCGTTAGGTTTCCTTCCCTTCCTGGCTCTGCGCAGCGTGGCCCGGGTCCACACGGGAGACGGGGGCGGAGCTGTGCTTTCATTCTGAGGCATCAAACATGACACAGTCTCCAGGGCTTTGTCTTATTTAATCTTATTGTTGACGCCATTGTAAGGAGAGACGCCTAAGCCATTACCAGAGTACTGACTACAGAGGTGATTAGATCACAGGGACTCAGAAAGTCCGGCCTGGGTGGAGGCGGTACCTCCCTAGGGGCGGGGCTCTGGCTCCTATGCTTCTCTCTGCCTCCTTCCTCCATGGTGTTCTGCCTCCCTACAGGCCCAGGGACAGTGGAACCTGACATGGCAAATCCTGAGCCAAAACAAGCTCCTCTGCCTGAAGCCGTTTCTCTCGGATATTTGTCAGAGACATGGGAGGCCTGACACAGAGTCCAAGAACAGACGTCCAAGAAGAACCTGTGACTTCATTTCCATCCTGGGCGGAGCCAGCGCCTGCTCCCAGGGGACAGCCCTTTCCAGCCACGCTACAGCAAGGGCTTCACCTAACCTTCCCAACCCCTGAGCAGGGGACACGAACTCATGACACTTAGCTGGGATGCCGGAGCTGGAAGAGCACAAGATCAGCAACTGCAGCTTTCAAATTGTGGTCTTTCCGCAGCATCGAAGCTGGCATCCCAGCCTCAGAGAGATGCAGAGTGCGTGAAAGAGAGAGTGAGCCACCCCGCATGCTCCTTCCCACCCCGTGCTCCTCCTCCTCCCCATGCTCCTTCCCCCCCATGCTCCTTCTCCCCCCCCCAAGCTCCTTCTCCCCATGCTCCCTCCCGGTACTCCTCCCCCTCCCCCCCTCGTGTTCCCCCTCCCCGTGCTCCTTCCCCACCCCCTCCACACAGGGCTGCCCTGCCTTACCCCACACATCACAGAGACTCTCTGGTTTCAGCGCTCTGGCTCAGGTGAACAGGCAGTCCAGCCCAGAGCTCAGAGATTTCCACATACATCCTCCCCTCCCACACTTGCTCACTCAGCCCAACATTTATTTGTATGAGTTTATTTTCCCTGGAGCCTCAGCATGTGTGAGCGAAGCCACAGACAAAGCTTTGAATACAAAAAGCCAGAGAGCAGAGCACCATGGGAGCAGGGCTGCCCAAAAGGCAGAACATTCGCCCACTAAGCACAGTTTCAGATCTGGATTCACACAGTACTGTGGTGATTTGGGACATTTCAGCAAATTAAGAGCTGACCTAGCATCCACAATCCTTACTGACCGTATGTGTGAAAATGTTCAGTGAGAACAGGCAGGACTAGATTCGTCATACCTCAGATGGAACCACACACTGAAGCCTCACTGCCCTCTGTGACTAGATCAAATGAGGAAGGGAAAAACAAATGTCACTTCCCTGGAACACATGCCCCAGAAAACAATCTCCTGGTGATGGAAATAAGGATTTTGTAGTCAGGGAGCCTGTGAGACTGTCAGTTTACCATACAAGGGGTTAGGGAGATGGTAAGAAGGTAGAGTCACTTGCTGCCAAGCCTGATGACCCAAGTTCAAACCCAGAAAAAGACAGGAGAAGAAAAGGGTAAAATCATTGGGGATTTTCCTCTCCTGAGGCCTTGAAGGTCAGCAGGTGGTGGCCATATCCTGTCACTTTCTAGCTGGAAAGTTTCTGAATCACTAATTTCTACCGCTGTAAAGTCAGAGCCACGGCATCCTCCCTGGGAAACGTCCCAGGCTGGCCTCAAGCTTGGAGGACAACCTCTCCCCACCGCGTCCTTCCCAACAAAAGCGATAGCGAATTCTTCACAGGATCCTCTGCTTTACTTGGCTCCAAAAGTAATCGCCTAATCATTGTTTTTCAGCCTTTGTAATGGCGGAAGTGGACTGATGGAGTGTGTCCCTGGGTGCTCCAGTTGCCAGCCCCTTCCTGTGTCCCTTCATGATTCCTGGCAGCCATGCTGTGAGCTGTTCCCCTCTCTGCCTCACCCTCTTCGTCATGATGGACAGAGTTTCCCGAATCGTGAGCCAAAACAAACCCTTTTCCCTCAAGTTTCTATTTGGTCACAGTGACACAAAAGGATGGGTACGGAGATCACCTGTGTGTCCAGTGTCGCTGGGACACTGCACTGAGAAGCGAGTCACAGCCCCAGAACACTGCAGCGAACCCGAGGCCACTGGGACCCACTGCAGGCGGCTTCTCGGGGGCTTTAGCTCGCCTTGGAAGACAACAGATCCAAGGCAGACTCTGAGGCTCCTGTAATCCAGTGCCACAGACAAGCAGGGGCGTTTACAGCGACAGCGCTGGTGTGGAGGCAGACAGTGCTGACGGACGCTGGTGAGGGCTGGTCCTGTGGTTGGTTGGGGGCGCCTCTGGGAGTCAGGGCAGATCTCATCAGACATGCATCCTCGGCAAACACTGCCGCCCTGCCCGTGACCTCCACATGCTGCCAAAGCCAGTTTCCCTGACAGGGTGTCTGAGACAAGGTGACAGTGGCAGCCTTGAGAAACACAACGCTGGAGCCCTGGGCTATGGGCAGGCCCTGCATCTTTGAAGGCTGACGCACAGAGAGCAGAGAGCCCAGGCCTCGGCTCACTCCAGAAGGCAGGCATCTCAGGACACTCTGAAGCCATCTCCAACCCTGCTGTGCTCCTTTTGAACAGAAGGTCCCCTCTTTACCATATCTGAAACAATTCCAATTCAGTGTCCTTTTGTAACTTCTTAGAGGCCAGAAAGCTGTCCCCTCCCCATCTCTCACAGGATGGACTTGGGGCCTGCTCTCTCCTGCTTTCTCTGTCTGTGTGACTTAGGTACCGCCCACCTCTTCTGATAGCCTTACCTGACCTTGCCGGGTTTACTTCCTGGAGACTTGGGCAGGCTGAGCCCGGATGCTGCCGCCATATTCTAAAACCCTACAGTATTTTCTTGTCAGAGATTTGGTAACAGCAAGAGAAAAGCAGCCAATACAGAAGGGAGCTCCGCTACCCTGACTCAGCATGGCAGTCAATGTGCATTGGCAAACCAGATCCAGAACCATGCCTCCCCACATCACCTGCTGTGCCGGCACAATCCCACTGGCTGCCTTCCCCTCCCCCAGAAGTTACCTGCCTGGGGATAAGCGTGCCCTCTAGAAGCTCTGTGCGTAATCCTACCACCCCACACCAGCCCACCACCCCACATCAGCCCATCACCCCACATCAGCCCACCACCCCATACTAGCCCACCACCAACACCAGCCTACCAACACCAGCCCACCCCACACCAGCCCACCCCACACCAGCCCACCACCAACACCAGCCCACCACTGACACCAGCCCACCCCACACCAGCCCACCCCACACCAGCCCCTCCATAAGCCCCTCCATGTAGGCCCCATAAGCTAATCTACTTTCCTGAAACCATCCCTTCCCATCCCCACCTCAAATTTCTCCATGGGGAATTAAACACAGTAACATTTCTACATGTTACATAAGTGATTTTCTAAGTGACACAGAAAACTATAGGGAGATCAGAAATATGGATGTCTTAATGTCAGACTCCTCTACCCACTGTCTAGGGACCTCATTATAGCTAACTTTACAGGCCTCAAACAATGTAATCAATGAAAAGACAGGAGGATTTAGCTTAGAAGCTTCTCTGTCCGTACACCAGCTAAGGCATGCTCAAGTTTAGTCATAACTGCAGTCAAAACTGCAGTCCGGGGTAGAAGCCTGTCTCCCCCACGTATTTGTGCCCTAATACATTTCACAGTGACGGCCACAGCAGGTTTACAGCTGTAATGGAGCCTGCAAAACAAGATGACCTTTTTAATTGTCATGGCAAAGAACACAATTGCAAATGACGTTGAAACACACCACAAACTCATTATGTGAAGAGAGAATGGCTTCCACTTTGGGGCACACTATGAATACTAATATCAGCGCTCTTGACAAAAATAATGTGCTCTAAATTTTATATTGTATAAACCTCTTTAATACCAGAGAGAGTGTTGTTTATAGTCTGTGGGCTTCTTCACAGCTGCCATTATGTATTCCATTAAACATGGCAGAACAGGATGAATAGTCACATTAGGGCAGGAATACTGATCACCCTTCCAGAATCAGGCCAGAAAGCAGGAAGACACGAGCTGCAAGTGTAGGTAAGAAGGATGGGGATGTGGACAAGGCTGTTCCTTACAGACTCCTGGGGTAGGAAAAGGCACAGAGGATGCTGTCAGCACTGGAAGCTGGGGTGTGATCAGGATGGAGACAGAAGGGCACAAGAAGTGGTTGATGGAGGCCAAGGACGAAAAATACTCCAGAAGGTGAGGGAAGGGCCATGAAGGAGGCAGTGGAGGAAAAGAAAAGCAATGGTGAGAGTTGTCTTCCTGCATCGTGGTCCGTTCATGTCATGCCTGTGTCCACAGAGCGGGAAGCCTCTTCAGCTCCACGCTGAACAGTCTTTGCATCTGGGCATAGGTGGAAAGCTGCTGGACCCCTGCTTTGCCCATGGAAAAGCCCCTCACAGTTTCACAGGCTGTCCTGCCCTCCAGTCCTCAAAGAGAATTTTGGTCTACCATTTTCTGGACTCCCTCCTTCAGCTCCCAGGCCCACTTATGTGCCCAGGAGATCACAGCACAATCTGGGGGAAAAAAAATTCCCATGGCTACGAAATGTTGCTTTACTGGTTGTAGTGAAATGAGCAGGAGATGATAACAGAAAAGGCAAGATCAGTGTTTACCTCCAGGAGACGCATGCATGTCTCCTCCCTGTGCTGTAAGAGTGGAAGGAGCACGAGAAAAGCCCTTGCTCCTTCGCTGGGCTTCTGGCCATCACTGGCTTCCACATCATCCTGCTTGTACCCAGCTGTGGTACTGAGGCTGAGGGATAAGCCTCCCATATTAGAAATCCAATCAGACAAAACAAAACCCCGTGTCAAGTGAAGCCTTAGATGCAAGCCTCGCCCTGTGCGGACTCAGGGCACACCTTCCTTGTCTCCATTTCCCTGTGTGTGAGACAGCCCACCCATCAGAGCCCAGGGGTTAGATGTGTGTCCAGTGCTGGCAAAATGCCTGCTTCCCATGGGACGTGAGGAGAGAGGAGATGCTACTGAAAGGGATGATGACATGGCAGAGAGCGTTCCTTTCCTAAGAACAAGTCAATCCACACTAGGTCTAATTCCTCTGTGCACAAGCAAGGGACCCAAGAAATGTAAACTGAGAACACTTTTAAACCTCTGAGAAGCCGGATAGGAGACAGTACAGATCAGGGTTGTCTCCAGCTAAATTCTAAAAACCATAATCGCTTTTCAATCCTGTTGTAAATATAAAACAGTTTTGAAGCTGTTTGGTTGACTGACATCAGTGACCCCAAAACTAGGCACACCTTGAACTCAGGGTTGGAAAAAATAATCTCAAGCTAAGAGTGGCCAAAGAGTGTGAGACATTTGCAGTACGTGCTACTAGAATGGTAGCTCTGCAGGCTCCCCAGCCCAGGCCATCTGGAATGCGGTTGCCAAGAGCAAGCTGCAAAACTGAAAATCTAAGACAGCCTGCAGCACGGAGCTGAGGCCACCTCTAAACAAAGTGGCTGTCACAGAGCTGCGCACTTCAATTTGCTATGCCACACACTGAAACCACCCTGCATTTCCACGGGGGACAACCAGGGAACACGGAACCAGGGAACACAGACTGGGGGAACATGCAACTAGGGCACACAGAACCAAGCAATACAGAGCAAGGGGACATGGAACCAGGGAACACACATCTAGGAACATGGAGGTAAGAAGCAAGACTCCTAGAACATGGAGGCAGAGAACTGACCCTGACTCGACAGTGAGGATCGACCATCACCATGTTTTGTTCATCTCAATCACCTGCAGCCTCACCTAGTTTTGACTCTGTAGTCTTTGAGAGGTCCTTGCCTTTCTACATCTTTTCTTGCTTTTGTGTTCCTGGCTCCATGTTCCCTGGCTGTATGTTCCCTAATTCTATGTTCTCTGGTTCTGTGTTCCGGCTCCACGTTCCCTGGCTCTGTGCCCCTTGACTCCATGTTTTCTGATTCTGTATCCCCTGACTCCATGTCCTCTGGTTCTGTGTTCCTGGTTCCAGGTTTCCTGACTCTGGGTTTCTTTGCTCCATGTTCCCTAATTCCGTGTTCCCGGGATCCATGTTTCCTACCTCTATATTTCCTGAAAACTGTGTACTGTTGAAGGAGAATAAAAGGGACCATAAATAAAATAGGGCTAAAACTAGAACATGGATCCATGTGTAGTGGCACACACCTTTAATCTCCACACCCAGGAGGCAGCAGCCAGTGGATCTCTGAGTTCGAGGTCACCCTGGCCTACAGAGTGACTTCTAGGACAGCCAGGACTACACAGAGCAACTCTGTCTCTGAATAAAATAATAATTAAAAAAGAAAAATAAAACCCTAGGACACAGTGTGCCCATGTGGGATAAAGACTATTTCAAGTAGGACTAACCAACTGAATCCAACTCACATGAAAGTTACACACAAGGAGAACTGAGGGAGTTTTAGGGAGCTCTGAGGCAGGTGGATGCTATGCTCAACTGTCTTTCTGCTCTTTCAGGAGCTCATCACATCTCATTAGCTCCTGGCGCTAGCACTGTTCCCGTCTCTTTCATTTTTATTTATCTTCATCTTTGCCGTTAGTAGACCAATTTCCCAGGTTTCTGTTTCTTCCCACCCTTATCCTGAGAGAAGATGGATCTGACTCTTGTTCTTGATTCTATTGGAGGTTTCTTCTGAAGATGCTGGTCAGTGTGGAGGGACAGGGTCTATATGCACAGCATGTAAGTCACAGGCTCTCTGAGTGAGATTCCACAGCGGCAAATGCAAACACACCTCTGCGAGAGCTCCACCCTGGACAGCACAGGAGCGAGAGCTCCACCCTGGACAGCACAGGAAGAAGAGCCCTCACCCCGCTAGTTCTGCATGCTTCCTTCTGTTGGCTAATCCAAGCTCATAACTGAGGAGGAAACCCAAGCCAAATGCAGATCCTGTCCATATGGCAAGCTGGTCAAGCCCAAACCACCAGTAGAAAACTGTCAAGTCCCAGTGCTTCTGTCATCTGATTTCCACCCCCCCCCCCCCAGTACTTGAAGTGGGGCTAAGCAGGACACTGTGGACCGACAGCCCAGAAATATGAAATCCTGTCCTTTGGCCTTCTCCCTGGAAACTGTTTTATGAACCTGCTGATTCCCCGAGGGAGTCCCAAAGGCTCGGCTTGCCAGCTGTAAACCCAGAGCTTCTCAGGCAGGCTGCAGAGCTAGGAGAAAGGCATTACCATGCTAATGATGTCCTATTTAAATTCTGGCCCTGATTACTCTGTGATGAAATCTCTTCCCTCCACACTGGTTTCTTTATATCTGAGTTCTAGTGTGAAATCAACAATGTTAATAAAGTACAATACATATTATCAAGTTATACACAGGAGATGGAGAAACAGCTGTATAAATCTTAAGGCTCACTTTTTCTGGAACAAAAACAAACTAAAATTGGTTACTGATTTTTTCACCCCACTTTCCCTTATTTAAAAAATTGAAATGCATATTAATGAAAAGCTGCTGGTTAATTTCTGCAAGTGTTCAAGAAATGCAGGAGCCAATTTGCTTTTCATTTTACTCCACTGTCCTAAACATTCCTCAGAATTCACATGTGTGACTTAAATCTCAGACCTAACATCTTTCTTCCCCTCCTCTCCACAGGAGTGTGTAACTGTAACGGAAGCCTCTTTGCCCTTGAGAATGTCATGTTTCTGGCCCTTTCCCATTATCCCAACCTGAACACCCAACTCGGGGCTCAGGATGCAGCTTGGCTGGTAGAGTGCCTGCCTGGTATGCGCAACGCCCTGGGTTCAACTCCGGCGTAGCACAAACTAGGTTATTAGGTGGCGCACTCTTCTAACACCAGCCAAGGAAGTAGATGCGGGAAAATCAAGAGTTCAAGGTCATCCTCAACTACCTATCTGCTCAAGACAAGTCTTAACTACAGGAACCTACCTCAAAAGTAAAGCAAAACAGTAACTATCCAAATGGGACACTCCATAAACCTCAGGAAAGTCACCTTTGCCCCTGCTCTCATGATGCTGCAAAAAAGATCCAAGGTCTGGGCCCACAGTCCCAAACAAGGAAGAAAGAACAAACGCTTCCCAGCATTCTCCTGTTCCCAAAAGCGAACAAGACTTGTGGCGTGAGGCCACCGGGCTGCGTCCTGAAATAACCTAGTAGGTAAGGCTTAGGGCAGCATTTGGTTCTCAGTGGATTCACAAGCTAGACAGGGACAGAGGTCACATCTCCATGGTGAGACAGGCTGGTCCATCTCTGACGGCCACTAAGAGCTCTCTGTATAAACAACACTGCTGATTGGCCCTTGGACCACAAAATGATGTTTGCTTTCCTCTACAGAAAAAAAAAAAAGCCAGAACCTTCAGGGGGCACTTGGATGCCCAGTGTAAGGACAGCTCCCACCACCCTTTCAGTTTACTCCTGTCGTGTGTCAAGGTCAAGTTCAGAACAATGTGACATCAGGGCGTCATCTGCAGGTTCCTACAGGGAGTGTGAAGGGACAGCTATGCTGTCTTTGTGCCCCCCAGCTGGATCTAGCACCTGCACATGAACCATCTCATGAAGGCTCAGAAGAACTTCAGAACTGCTCATCCATGCCAGCACCACTTTCTCCACCCCTGTGACCCCTGTCGGAAATCAGGCTTTTCCTTTCAATGCTCTATATCAGGGTAGAGACACGGCACTTAGTTAAAGTCCAGTCTCCAGAACCCGCAGAGAAGCTGGGTGAGGTGATGCACACCTGTGCCCCAGGCCTGTGGCGGCCAGGACTGGGCCATCCCTGGGGCCTTCTGGACAGCCAGTCTAACCGCACTGGAGAGTTCCAGGCTAGGGAGGATCTCAAAGTAGAACAAAGTCAAAAGAGCCTGAGACACACACCCGTGGCCGGCACACACACACACAAACACACGCATGGGCAAACGTGCTGCCTCAGTTTTCCCAGAAGATATTTGACCAACGGGCTACGTAGGTGGCTCGGCAATTAAGGCATCCACTGCTCTGACCTGAACTCTGCTCTCGGCCTCTACATCTGGTGGTTCAGCCTGTGACTTCAGCTCCAGGGAACCCAGGGGCCTCTTCTGGCTTTTGGGGCATTGTCCTTGCCGTGTGCAACCCCCTCCCCCAATACACACACATCTTTTTTTATTATTATTTTTAAGACCTAGGAAACAGGTTTTTATTTAAGACTAATGAGACTGTGGAACACCCGTATAGACCTAGATTTGCCTTTCTTGCTTCAGCACTTTTGACCTTGACCACAGAGCTCCCTCTGAATTGCTGACTCTGAAGATCCAAAAGCAGCTGAGCCAAGATTAACACCTGGTTTATTGCATTTCAGTGGGTGAAAGCTTCAATTTACTCGGGAATTTATTCTCTTTCCAGTTTAATTATGTGAATGTATGTGTGTACACGTGAGCGCAGTACCTGTCAGGAGAGGGCGTCCCGTCCCCTGGAGCCAAGGAACAAACGTGGGTCCTCTGCAAGAGCAGCGTCCACTCTTGACCACTGGACCATCTCCCCACCCCCAGAAACTCATTTTCTATTTCTTTGTTACCCACATTCTTACCAACACCAGATTGTTAATTT